>NC_136430.1:388553499-389153499 GCF_052849685.1 Lactuca virosa
CAATACTATACAATACAACTGGTGGTAACCAGACATACAAACTACTCTTTCATATACAATTACAGAATACGGTATCGAACATACACTTTGGTCTTAGGGTTTCAGAATACTTTTCACTACTAAAGAAAATATTGGATTTTCTTGAGTAACATACAAACTTTTTCACCGATTCAAAGACAGGTTTTCATTTCAAAAACATGCTTATGAACTCACCAACTTTTATGATAATACTCTTTCAAAACCGCTTGTATTCTCAGGGAATCAGTAGACAGGTACTCTTGCAACTTTTGAGAATACGGAGCGTATATAGTCACGTCTTTATACTTTTTGTTATTTTTGATGTATACAAACTTTGTAACAAACAAATGTATAAACCTATATTTCAATATAATGGTTGTGTTTACTTTGATTACTACGATGCAATTGTTGTGGTACTATACATGACTTCCTCCACCCCAAACATTTCTGCTGTTTCGGTTTGGGGGTGTGACAGATCGGTATCAGAGCATTGTTTATAGTGAACTAAGTATATCAAACCTTACATGATATACAACTATAAACACTAAGGGGCCGAAGCGCTCTGAACTAAAAGTATACTTTTAAAACCTTACATGATATACAACTATACTAACACTACCTACATACTAGAAACTATATCACAAGAAGAACAAAAAAAAAGTATTTAGATGTTGGACGCTACGGTCAAACCTGGGCAGTTATGTAATCATATCTGGGATAAATATAGGCTGATCAACTATATTTATTTGAGATACGAACAACATGTGTTTGGGAGTGATAGTGGTGTTGGAACAAGTCTAAAACTTACCCAAACTCCATACAAATGAGAACAATAGATCAAAGCATACAAACTAAAATACTATAGGAGTATTTATTAGCACTACGATACTAGAGCCAAACAAAATGTACAAATTTCATTCTAAGCGTCGCTATAAATTTCATGGCGATTGTTTACTTGTTCTAAGTAGGCTCCCACTGTAAATCGCTTGATTGAACACTACGACTGTCAGGATAGATATACACTGTTCAGTATCACTTGACTTCTAACCACTGTAGGGGACTTATCTTCGTTTTTCTCTTAATTTATTTTAGAGAAAGATGCCTCCGAAAAAGAGACCCAACAAAAAGAGTAACAACCCTCCGACCGATCCTCAGCCACCACCTCCTCAGTTCGATCCTGCCATGTTACAGCCGTTGTGGCTGCCGCGATGGTGCAAATAAATCCTGGTGGCTCTAGCGGATCAGGAAGTGGTACCCATCCCCAAAATCTTGAGGGTGGTCAGGGACACCCGAAAGAGTGTTCCTATAAAGATTTAATGAATGCGAAGCCTAAATCCTTCGACGGTAATGGAGGAGTCATTGGCCTAACCCGGTGGTTCGAGAAGATCGAATCAATTTCCGAGATCTGTGCGTGCCCTTAGGCGAGTAAGGTGAAATTTGCCGCATGCACCTTCACCAACAGAGCATTGACTTAGTGGAATAGCCGGGTCAAATCCCTAACTCTGCCAGTAGCAAATGTCATCGGTTGGGAAAGTTAAAAGGAACTCATGCTTGCTGAATACTACCCAAGGGGCGAGATGCAGAAATTGGAGCACGAGCTTTGGAACCTGAAGATGAAGGGTTCCGACATTACTACTTATACAACTAGATTCTGCGATCTGGCTCTTCTCTGTCCGGGGATGGTCACCCCGAAAAGCAAGAAAATAGAGAGATACATTTGGGGATTGACGCCCCCAACTCAGGGAAATGTCTTGGCTGCTAAACCTTCTACTTTTGACAGCGCCAAGTGCCTGGCGCAGACCCTGATAGATCACGGGGTCGATCTTGATGAAGTGACAGCCACTCCTGAACCGCGAAAGGCGAGTGGTGGGAAGAAGAAGTTTTGGAACAAGCGAAAGGGCCAGTCTTCGTAGGAGCGCTCCAAGAAACAACAAGTACTGGCAGTTCACGCTGCCACCACTACTGTCGCTATTCCTGCAGCTCAAGCACCTGCGAGTAGATATGCTAGTACCCTTCCAAGGTGCGACAAGTGAAACTTCAATCACTACGGACCCTGTCGTGATTTGCAATGTAACAACTATGGCAAGAAGGGGCACACAACCTGATTTTGCAAGACACCAGCCCAACCAACTAATCAGGCTCCTAGAGCGGGCGTTGGTCAAGCATTTTATGACTGTGGGGAGATCGGGCATTTCAAGAGGAATTTCCCCAAGGCAACAACATTGGTAACAAGGGGAAAGTACTAGCCATGTGGCAGGAGGAAGCAGTTGTTGATCCCACCGTTGTCACGGGTACGTTCCTCCTTGACAACTCTTATGCATGCATTCTCTTTGATAGCAGTGCGGAGAGAAGTTTTGTTAGTTATAAATTCAAACACTTAGTCAAACACAAATCCCAACCACTAAACGAAACATTCACTGTCCAGATGGCTAACGGAAAGAAAGAGAGCACTAGTGACATATACATAGGATGCACTCTCACTTTAAACCACTATACCTTTCCCATTGACCTTATGCTTGTCTTTATAAAAAGCTTTGATGTCATCATCGGCATGGATTGGTTGAGCTCCAATCATGTTGACATTCTTTGCTACGAAAAATCCTTTCGCCTCAATCTGCCATCGGGCGGAGCCCTCATAGTCTACGGTGACAAACTCAGCACGAACCTTCGTATCATTTCGTGCATTAAAGCTCAAAAATACCTGCGAAAGGAGTGCCAAGCATTCCTAGCTCATGTGATTAACGAGAAACAAGAAGTTAAGGACCTCGAGATCATCCCCGAAGTCTGTAACTTCCCCGATATTTTTCTCGAGGATCTCTCAGGAGTTCCTCCTGAACGTCAAGTTGAGTTCCGAATCGACTTGATACCTGGAGCTACCCCTGTAGCCAAATCCCCTTACCGTCTTGCACCGGCAGAAATGCAAGAGTTATCCAGCCAGCTCAATGAACTACGTAGCAAGGGATTCATCAGACCAAGTTCCTCACCCTGGGGAGCCTCGGTCTTGTTTTTGAAAAAGAAAGATGGATCCTTTCGGATGTGCATAGATTATCGTGAATTGAACAAGCTTACCATCAAAAGCCTTTATCCCCTACCCAGAATCAAAGACCTCTTCGTCTAACTACAGGGAGCAAGCTACTTTTCAAAGATAGACCTACGATCAGGGTACGACCAGTTGCGAGTCCATGAGAGTGATGTTTCCAAGACAGCATTCCGAACTCGCTATGGTCACTACGAGTTTGTAGTAATGCCCTTTGGTCTAACCAACGCACCCGCGATATTCATGGATCTGATGAATCGGGTGTGCCGCCCTTACCTAGACAAGTTCGTGATAGTATTCATTGATGATATACTTGTCTACTCTCGGAGTGAGGAAGATCACAGACAACACTTGAGGCTAGTGTTAGAAACTTTAAGGGTGGAGAAACTGTATGCAAAATTCTCTAAGTGTGAATTCTGGATCAGGAAAGTAACTTTCCTCGGTCACATGGTTAGCAAGAAAGGCATATACGTGGACCCTTCCAAGATCAAGGCGATTGAGAATTGGTCAGCACCGAAGACGCCCACGGAAATTCGTCAATTCTTGGGCCTCGCTGGCTACTATCGCATACTCATACAGAACTTCTCCAGGATTGCTAAACCTTTAACCACCCTGACTCTGAAAGGCGTACCCTTTTGTTGGGGAAAAAAGCAAGACACTGTATTTCAAACATTGAAGCAGGCCCTATGCAGCGCACCTATCTTGTCTCTGCCTGAAGGGACGGAGGACTTCGTTGTCTACTGCGATGCATCCAATCAGGGCTTAGGCTGTGTGCTCATGCAGCGAGGAAAGGTTATTGCCTATGCCTCGAGACAGCTGAAAGAACACGAAGTCAATTATACAACTTACGATTTAGAGTTGGGAGGAGTAGTCTTTGCGTTAAAGATTTGGAGACATTACCTCTACAGAACCAAGTGTACTATCTTCACCGACCATAAGAGCCTACAACATATCTTTGATCAGAAAGAATTGAACATGAGGCAACGGTGATGGGTAGAGCTACTCAGTGATTACGAGTGCGAAATACGCTATCATCCCGACAAAGCCAATATGATAGTGGATGCCCTCAGCCAGCAAGAATACTTAGGTCGTAAAGCGAAGGCACTGACAATAACCATTCATTCCCATTTATCCACTCAAATTAGAGAGGCTCAGCTGGAAGCCTTGAAACCAGAGAACATATCGGATGAAGCCTTGAGGGGAATGGAAAAGAGCTTAGAGATCAAGTGAGATGGAGTTTACTATTTCATGAGCCGGATCTGGACCCCATAGTTCGGCGGTTACAGGGAGGTTGTCATGAACGAAGCTCACAAGACTAAATACTCCGTTCACCCAGGTTCGGATAAGATGTACCAGGATCTCAAAAATCTTTATTGGTGGCCAAACATGAAAGTAGAGATCGCTACCTTCGTGGGCAAGTGCCTGACTTGCGCCATGGTGAAGGTGGAATATCAAAAGCCCTCAGGTCTACTTCAGCAGCCGGAAGTATCTGAGTGGAAGTAGGAAATGATTACGATGGATTTCATAACTAAGTTACCCAAGTCTCCGAGTGGGTACGATACCATCCGGGTAATTATCGATCGATTGACCAAATCCGCCCACTTTTTGCCAATCAAAGAAACATTCAAGATGGAAAGTCATACATGAATCTACATCCAAGAGATAGTTTGCCTGCATGGTGTGCCTGTGTCCATTAGCTCCGATCGGGATAGCAGGTTGACCTCGAGAGTTTGGCAGTCACTGCAGAAGGTTCTTGGAACCAAGCTGGATATGAGCACGACTTATCATCCACAGACTGATGGGTAGAGTGAGAGGACCATTCGGACATTGGAATACATGTTGAGAGCATGCGTTATTGACTTTGGTAAATCATGGGATACCCATTTGCCATTGGTCGAATTCTCCTACAACAACAGCTATCAAAGTAGTATCAAGGCTGCGCCGTTTGAAGCCCTCTATGGTCGTAAGTGCAGATCCCCTCTGTGATGGGTTGAGGTGGGTGACACACAGCTAGCTAAGGGTCAAGTCCCTGATAGCACTCTCACAGGCACAGAAATCATCCGTGAATCCACAGAAAAGATCGTAAAAATCCGGGAACGACTAAAAGCATCAATAGATAGACAAAAGAGTTACGCCGATAAGAGACAAAAACCCTTGGAGTTCCAGGTTGGTGACCGTGTTCTTTTGAAAGTCTCAACCTGGAAAGGCATGATACATTTTGGAAAGCGTGGAAAGCTGAATCCGAGATACATAGGACCATTCAAGATCCTCTCTAGGATCGGTCTCGTAGCATACAAACTTCGTTTACCCCAAGAACTTAGCAACATTCATCCTGTCTTCCACGTGTCGAACCTTAAAAAGTGTCTATCCGACGAAGCCCTTGTGATCCCTCTTGATGAGATCAAGATCAATGAGAACCTTAATTTCGTGGAAGACCCAGTCGAAATCATGGACCGAGAAGACAATTGAACAAAACAAAGTCGCATACCGATAGTGAAGGTCCGCTGGAATGCCAAGCGAGGACCTGAATTCACTTGGGAGCGCGAAGATCAAATGAAACAGAAGTATCCTCATCTTTTTCTGAGTCCATGATTTGTACTCTATGTTTGAATTTCGGGACGAAATTCCCTCTAACGGGGGGATGAGGTGTCAACACGAACCTTTTTCCGTTACCGTTAGTCAATTTCCGTTAATAAAAATTTGAATTTTATTAAGTTTCGTCAATTTCCTTTGGTTTGGAAAAATCATTTAGTTATATAATTGAATTCATATATATGAGTCGGGACCAAAACCACGCGAAATTCTGAGTTTCCTTCGACAAATCAGCAGTTCACGGCCTGACTGGAGTTCACGGCCGTAAACCCCTTTACGGTCGTAAACCCGTTTACGGCCAGTGACAGGTGGACCCCCACCACCGACCATGAAAACCCCTATAAATATGAGCCCCTACCCCTCATTTACTCTTTTCTGGCCGGAAACACCTCCATTCTCTCTCTAATCTCCCAACCGTAAACACCCAAAACACCTCTTTTCTTCCGAAAATCATCAAGAAACACCTTTAGGTGTTGTTCTGGAGCATCTAAGACGCGTTTTTCATCGAATCCAACATCATTGTTCTTGAGTTTATGGTCGTACACCCTTTAAATCTTCAAATCTTTAAAGGCTGTAAACCTTTCAAATCTTCAAAGGCCGTAAACCCTTCAAGGGGCTGTTCACGGCCGAAAACAGTTTACGGTCGTAAACTCTTCACGGCCGCAAACTCCCTCACACCATGAATCTGGGCCGCAATCATATTTTTCCACCTCGATCGAGTCTCAGATTCCGATAAGTGTCACGTACTTCAGCCCGAGGATCCTTATTTCCAGTTTCATTGTCCGACATTCACGCAACCAACTGTGAGTTCATACCCCTACGCTTTTACTGTTTTCAAACGTTTTCAGCGGGAATACAAGCCAAACATAAAGAAACTTTGTGAAATTATACAAAAGGACTTCAACAAGTTTAAAACTTATGTAATTGATACAATCAAAAGATTTCCATGTTTTATAAAACAATTTGATATTTTATCCCTTTTGTAACATGCTGAGCATAAGGGACGTGTTCGACGTACAACCATAATTGCATAGTTTTCAGATCAATACACGAACCAAGTACACAACATACATGCAAACTATAATATGTATAGTTTGGGGTTTTCTGTTGGATTAGGTGTCTAAGCCCATAACTATTATTGGTATGTATTCGACCTGAGAGTAGCATGGTCCATTTGGGTTTCATATCATTAGGACAATTTGTTAGGATGGACTTTTGAGAGAAGAGGTTATATATGATTTATTAATATATTATAAGTTCTAATATATTAATATGAAATCATATGTTTTAATTAGTATTGATCAAGAATTAATTTGGAATTAATTTAGTGATCAAAATAGACTAATTAAAACTATGGGGACTAATTATGGTAATTAGTTATATTTATGTGTGTTGGGCTTATGATCCATGTTGGACCAAGTTTATGTATGGATACATAAAGAGCTGGACCACATGAATCATGGATTATAAAACCCATGGATATGGGTTTGGGTTATACCCATGACTCTTAGAATTCAACACATATAAATACATATGTTATGACCTAAAACCGCCACCCTAGCCACCCTAGTGTGTGTGTGTGCATGTTCTTGGAGTTCATGAAGGTTTTAGAGTGCATGGAGAATCTCTCTCAAGTCCTACCTTTGTCCTTGATGTGTTGTGACTTCATTTGAGGCTTCCACACTATTGGGGCTAAGTTCTTAAGGCCAAATACATCAAGACTTCCAGCCACACAAAAAAGGTATGTTACACTATCTAGTATTTTATGTAGTTTGTATGACAATTGCATGCTAGCTATAGGTTCAATACCTTGGAAATCATTTGCATGTATAATTAGTGAAAACATAGATCCAAGGTATTTAGGGTTGTATGTGCACAATAGGATGTTGTATTATACCAAA
This sequence comes from Lactuca virosa, assembly GCF_052849685.1. Classification (NCBI taxonomy): domain Eukaryota; kingdom Viridiplantae; phylum Streptophyta; class Magnoliopsida; order Asterales; family Asteraceae; genus Lactuca; species Lactuca virosa. The sequence continues at coordinate 388,561,048 of NC_136430.1, forward strand.
ACCCAACAGTGGTATCAGAGCCTAGGCTTGTTTTCACTTATACTTGATGCAAACTTGTTTTTTCAAAGCTAAAACTGTCCAGACCATAAAACTCGACGAGTTTATGCAAAAAACTCGACGAGTTCATCATTTTGGGCATGAACTCGACGAGTTCCTCAAGGAACTCGACGCGTTTTGGGTGCTGACAGCTTGCTGTTTGATGTTTTTGGCTGGAATTGGACTAGGAACATTACCATAAGCTGTTTTTGAACTTGTAAACCTGTTTTGATGTGGTAATGTTCATGCTAATCCAATTTCAAAGATAATTGTAAATAGATTCATGTTTTGTATTAGTTTAATGGTTAGGCTAATTTCATGAAAAAGTTTGATTTGAATTGTCTTGTTCTTATGAGTTAGTCTAGATTAATAGAAAAGTTATGTGATAATTTGTTTTCAATCCATATTAATCTTAAAGTTGCTCATAAAATGTGTTTTTGTAACTTGTCCTCAAATTATATGAAAAGTCACAATTATGATTCTTTAAAACTCATAATATTTCCATAAGTTAGGAAAAATGAAGAGTCTTATTTTCTTGAATGGTTTTAAAGTCTTCCATAACTTGTCCTCAAGTTATGGAACTTGAAGAGTTTATTCATTAAACTACTTTAAACTCATGGGTTATGAAAATCAAGAGTTTATTTTTCCTTAAATGTTTTTTTAAAGTCTTCCATAACTTGTCCTCAAGTTATGGAACTTGAAGAGTTTTTATTAAAACTACTTTAAATTCATAAGTTATGGAATTGAAAAGGTTTTTGAATTGTTCAAAACTTGCCCTCAAGTTTTGGAATTTGTAAAGTTTCCCCCCATGAATACTTTAGTTCCAAGTTAAACCCTTAGAATTTTAATAGTTTAAAATTCAACCCTTATACTATTATAATATTATAGGTTTAATATTTATATATATGTATAAGAGTAAAAGTCAGTCTTACCGTTAGTAGGCCTCATTCATGAAGCCGGTCTATAAGGGGGGTATAAGGTTACTGCCTATAAAATGGCAGTTTAATGGGTGTCCACTCTCACCCACCGCTTCCTTGACTGGTGGAGGGTCGTTAGCCGAACGGGTTTGACAGGACTATAATTCTCCTTTCATTAAAAGTATTAATGATAAATACTAAGTAACTAAACACTTATTAATTCCCAATCTTAGTTACTTAGGAAAATGTGAATTTGGTGCTAACCCATGAAATTTACACTTTGTACCTTACCAAGTCGTTAGTGGAGCGTGTATGGTTAACCGGCACACTAACATGGACTAGTAAGAGTGGCGAAGGGTAACTTAATGTTTATCATAGATCGGTGGAGCGTGTGTGGTTAACCGGCACATTGATTAGGTGATAATATTAAGGGTACCAAGTGAATTTGCATGGTTATTCACACCTTGTTTTGTGATCCTCGGCATCCCAGTCACAAAATTTGAGAGGACACAATCGAGATTGAAACATGCCATTGAAAAGTTCAATGAATCTCAAAAGATCTAGGAGTTTCAAAACCAATTAAAACCTAATAAATTATTTCGTTTTTCATGGTGGAAATTGGTGAATCGTCATTCGCCTACCTTCAAATATTTTATAGCTTGGATTACGACATCCCTCTTCCAAGTTGTAAAATATTGTGTTGGATCCTAGCCTTAATATTTCATATTGGGTGTTATATTAAGGACTTAAAAATCAACTAACTTGAATATCTCCCATTGTAGATGTCTAGTTTAGGCATCTATGATCTTCCCAAATCTCTTGGAATTTCACTTCCTCCACCCCCTTCAATTAATTTCCCTAACCCACAAGTTCAAGGTCACTCAAGCCCTATTGGCAAGCAAGGTTTATGTGTGATCACATCTTGGAGATGAAGTCACATATTGACAAATCGGGAGAGTTGGGTGTCAAAGTCTTGAGAAAGTTGGATCTTCAATCACTTTCTAAGTCACATAGTGAGTTCCTTTAGAGCTACTATATGACAGAACATGACATGACCCTTAATGATATTACCCATTTGCTTGATGCTGCTGAATCAGCAATGATTTGGAGCACTGGTAAAGCAAATTTTATTGGAAGATCAACTTCCCAAACTTCCAAGGACATTGATAATGGTAACACTGGAAATCCAGAAAAAGTTTCTCTTCCCAATGGAAAGGGATCGACCATTGTCAACTCAGTTGACCAAATGGTAAAGAGAAAGGCTAAATCTGAGATAGTCCCATGTACCATTCCCCAAGAGTCCATAGGTTTCTATTGCCAAAGGAAGGGGCATTGGTTGCGAAGCTGGCCAAATTTACCTGATAGTCTGTAAGGATGGTAAAGTCAAAAGTTTTGACTCTACTTCAGGTAAAGTCCACTATCTAACTCTATTAAGTTCCTATTTGGAGATTCTTATTACATGATGTGACTAGATCACATTTTGATGTTTTAAGAATCAAAGTGAAGAGGAAGCTTAAAGAAAGAATTTTGAGTTGTTACTTAAAGAGTTGTGATAGATTGCTTAGGAATACATAACAACATAGTTTTTCACATGCATTTGCATTCTAAGGATAAGTTTTTCCGCAAAGTTCTAAAATAAAAGAAAAGTTTTTTATTTTAAAATATCCTTACAGTGGCATTTGTGAGAAATTATTGTCTATATGTTTCCATTGATAGCAATATTGGAAAATGGATTTGATTCTTTCAACTGTGGTAGTGTCATAATTTACCAAATAAGGAAAGATTCTCATCACCCAAGTTTCAGTTTGGGTAGAAACTTGGAATCATGCAAGATGTATGATGAATGAGAATTTTCATCTTTGGGAAATTAAGACTAATTCATTGTTCACATGTATATGTGAGTCAAGTGAAAGCATCAGGGGGTCGGGTACACTTGAGTGTGCACTGGTCAGGTCCACCACAAAGAATGATGAGACTATTCGTCATGATTTACTAAAGCTTAGTAAATATGGTTATACTTACATGTTCAAGTATAATTCTGAAACATTGAAAAAGTATCAATGTTAGGCAGAACGAATAAGAAGAATCAAATAAGGCAGGAAGATAAAAGTTTCTCCAATCTGAAAAGATGGGAGAGTACTTGAGTATCTTATTTATGATTTTATTAGTGATTATGAAACCATATCACAATTGATTCTCTAAGGACATCTTAGTGCCTTTGTTTGGCTAAGAAGAGAAGTCGTGGATTGTTGAAATGGTTAAAATCAAAAAGATGAATCATACTTCATTCCATAACAAGTCTTAGAGTCATACTCCAAGATTGCAACTCGAGTGACATATCTTAAGGAAGGTTTGTAACACTTGTCAAGTGTAAGAGTAAAATATGTCTCTACTCTTGTACATTTGAAATTGGTAAGTTGTGATGTTTTGGGTTAAACAGAGACCAACTAAGGCCAATTATGTGAAGTGCTAGTCTTGATAAGAATCCGCACTAACCCTTGATAAGAAATGGTTCTTGACAAGAGAGTCTTATATGTCAAGAGGACAGTGGGAGTCTTAAAGCTCTTGAAAGTTCCAAGAACTAATCAAGAATAAAAACCTGAAGTTCTTCACTGGCACACGACTTGAGGTTTATAACCTATCGTGTTGACATATTTCTATTTCTGTACCCATTCCAGCTAAAGTTGGTTTTGCATTGGGTGCATAACAACTTGGAAGAAATGGCAGGCCCTTGTGTTGCCAAGTGTCAAGAAATTAAGATTGCACAAGTTCGATCCATATGAGGTTGGATTTGTCACTAACCTTGTCTTGTGATTATGGTTTTGACAAATTCACATGGATAGGAACTCATTCACCATAAAATCTAAGTGTCATAAGGTTTCTCTCCGATTCATGAAAATGATGGTGAGGAAACGCTTTCACTAAGTAGATTTTAAGTAGATAGCAATTGTGTTATTTGCATTCTCAAAGTCGTTAATGGAGCGTGTGTGGTTAACCGGCACACTAACATGGACTTGTGAGAAATGGAAAAGGTCTAAACAATTGAGACTATGATTACGGCATCCCTTTTCATAGTTCTGAAATTGTTTAGACACTCATATGAGATATCTAAGGAAAGGTGTATGTTTTTTGATAAAGTTTTATCAAAGCATCTTGTATCAGAAGTCTGATCTTTGGTAAGAAAGTCAATAAAGTATTGATTTCTAGAAGTCCAACTGATTTCTGGATACATGTCAAAGCTAGTGGGAGCATAAGTGTTATGCTAATAATTATCATGTAAGCGGGAGCATGATCATTATGTTAAGTATTAATTATAGAAAACAAAAGGTTTCAATTGGGAAAAGTTGTTTTGCTATAATTAAGGGAGAGAAATTATACTTCATTTCAATTCTAAAAGCTTAGATTGAGTTTTTGATCATCTTTAGTCAAGGATATATATATATATATATATATATATATATATATATATATATATATATATGAATTTTATGTTGGAATGGCCAAACATAAGGAAACTCTATATATATTGCGTTTTTAAAATTCGATTATGATTACGGCATCCCTCTTCATAGTCAAATTTTGAAAACATGGCAAATAAAAAATATTGTAGCAAAAGACTGGTCTATGATCACGTCTTTATGTGAGACATCATGAATCGTGTCCCATATGCTTCGGATATAGGATCGATTGCATGTGCTGTAATATTTATACTTTCTAAATTTTCCGAATGCCTAAGGCATTAAGAGGAGAGAAGATCTAGACTTGGATATGACTAAAATGATTAAGCAATTGTCAAGGACAATCTGAGGTTTACCAAAGATTGATTGCTCATGGACAGTTGGAAGTATAAGTGTTAATTTTGGAAGGACCATATTGACATATTCTGAAAAGAGGTAACTCTTGTTCAGAAGTGATAGTCAAAATGGGAATCTGGAAAGGTTTCCATAGGTGGAAGTTGTTCTTCAAATCTGTGTAAGATTAGGAAACTTAATGCCAGAAGGTTGTTCAAAGCAATGTACTTTGAATTTGAGACTTCGTTTCCATGGAATGCTCTCCATTGGAATACTCTGTAATGTCTGTTGACAAGTCTTTGTGACTTTGTGCATAGTCATTACGAGAGGATCAATGCATATAAGTTTAGAATCTAACAGATTTCGTTAAATGGTAGGAATTTGGAATTCTTACATTTACGATAAAGATTTGGGATTGTGAAATGAGCATCATTGGAATCATGTTCAATTGATCTATTTCACAAAGTAAAGATCATAGATAAACATAGTGTGCATACTTGGTGTATGGCATGACTAGTGTTTAGAAAACATAGTTTACATGCTTGGAGCATGGGACAACTATTGTTTTAATTCAAGTATAAAGTTGATTATTTGAAACATTATACAATGAATAATGAGTAATCAATATGGTGTTTAAATAAAAGGTGTTTTATTTACTCTCAAAGGTGCTTGGGACCATAGAGTGATTAGTATTATTCTTGTGTTTCACTTTGCATGTTTTGACTTCCAGAATTGCTAAGTTATTCTTTCCGAATGACTAAGTTATTCAAACCATCCACAGTCGATAATACGTTGGAAGTAGGTATTAAGGCAAGACTGTCATGAATCGGGTTTGTAGATGTCCAAGGTAGTGGACATAGTAAGAGTTACTACAACATTCATGAGTACTCCTGGAATAAGGATTCGAGTATTGGATTAAACCCACGCTTATTTGACTCACTTCATGGATTTTATCACGAGTGATCATGAGACGATAATATCTTATATTCTTCAAACCTAGAGATATGACTTGTTGCCTATGAGTTGGCCATACATTGATTGCACGTAAACGCATTTGGTAACTCGATGTTATAAAACGTGCCTTTGTGTATGATTCAACAAGTAGTAGAACAAGCATATGAGTCGAAGTTTATCCATTCCTTTTACCCTTAAAGGGATAAAAGCAATATATGTGGGCCCCTCGATGATTTGGTGATGACAAACGTAAGTGCTCGGCCGGGCCTGGACTGATTTGATTTGTTCAATTAGTCAGTCGTCATATATCGGGAATCGGGAAACAACAAATGGACAGAGAGAATGATTATAATCCATGTCTTAGTCCATATGATATCTAGAATGGAGGAATATATGATCCCTTATCTAATGGACGCGTCATTGATTTGTTCAGAGTTCGGCAGCGGCTTTAAGAGCTACGATTGCTAGTCGGGTTTTAGAGTCATATGCAATAATAGTTTTATACTTATCCAAGTGGGAGACTGTTGGATTAGGTGTCTAAGCCCATAACTATTATTGGTATGTATTCGACCTGAGAGTAGCATGGTCCATTTGGGTTGCATATCATCAGGACAATTTGTTAGGATGGACTTTTGAGAGAAGAGGTTATATATGATTTATTAGGATGGACTTTTGAGAGAAGAGGTTATATATGATTTATTAATATATTATAAGTTCTAATATATTAATATGAAATCATATGTTTTAATTAGTATTGATCAAGAATTAATTTGGAATTAATTTAGTGATCAAAATAGACTAATTAAAACTATGGGGACTAATTATGGTAATTAGTTATATTTATATGTGTTGGGCTTATGATCCATGTGATGGGTTTTGAGCATTCTAACACTCCTATGGTGTACATGCAACTCTAATATACATGCAAATTTGATTTTTCAAGGTTTACTTCCTAACTAGCATGGCATGGGGAATATGTAATATAAAACTAGTAGAAGTACATACCTTTCTTGTTGCTTGGATTCCTTGAAGACTTTGTGAGCCTAACACCCCAAATGTTGTGCCTCAAATGCTTCACACAACACCACAAGACTTGGAATAACTTGAGAGAATTTCACTAACACTCAAAATCGGTTATGCCCTCTTAGAATCAACTAGTGGCCGATTTTGCTAGCTATAGGGTTCCTTGTATAGTGTTGTCACAATTAGGGTTTACACATGAATGCCCTTAATTGTCATGACTCTTGATTTCTAACGATCCATGGGTTTGTAACTCCCATATCCATGGAGCTCCAAATCACAATAAACCATGGATCATGAATCCACCATAAAAGATTAGATGATTGTCATAATCAACCCTATGTATTTAATTAGTCTCATTTTGATCACCAAATTAATTCTAAATTAATACTTGATCAATACTAATTAAATAATACTATTATTAATATATTAGAACTTATAATATATTAATAATCACAACTGTCCTTTCTCTCATTTAGTCTATCCAAGCATTGCAATGCCATGCAACCCAAATGGACCATGCCGGGTCGGGTCAAGTACATACCAAATAAAGTTATGGACTTAGACACTATATCCAACAGTCTCCCACTTGGATAAGTCTAATAACTATATTTGCAGATATGACTTCAGGATCCGACTAGCAATCGTAGCTCTTTCAAAGTCTCTCAGAACTGAGATAATAATGATACGCCATTTAAGATAAGTGATCATATAATCCTCTGCTCTCAAGATATCAGCCGGACAAACACATGGAACATGGTCTTACTTATTGTCCAACATTTGTTTCTCGATCTCTGATTTGTTTCGACATAGAACTAAATTGAACACATCAATTAGGTTCTGACCGGGCCCGGTACATAAGTCAAAACCAAATCATCGAGGGGCCCAGATATCGCTTCTATTTCTAAAAGGAACAGATAAACTTCGACTCATATGCTTGTACTGACTACTTGTTGAATTATGCACAAAAGCACGTTTTATAACATCGAGTTACCGATGCGTTTTCGTACAATCAATGGATAACCAACTCAGAGTCAACAACTCATATCTCTAGGTTTAAAGATTTATATGATATTACCGTCTCACGATCACTCGAGATAAATTCCATGAAGTGATGCAAGTGAGCGTGGGTTGAATCCAATACTCAGAACTTATGAGCACTCATGAATGTTGCAGCAACTATTGCTATGTCTAATACCCTTTAGACATATCATACAAACCAAATTCATGACAGTCTTGATTCATATCTACTTCCAACATATGACCGACTGTGGAAAGTTCGAATAAAATAATTATTCTGGAAGTCAAAACATGCAAAATTGAAACCAGAGTAAACGATTAACATAAGATAGTAACACTTTACCCATAAATAAATAACAACTTTTATTTAATCATCAAAATGTCAATTACATTTTACAAGTTTCAGAAATCTAATTATTGAAACTAATATCATCCTTCAGCCTGATGCGCCTCGCATGCTGTAAATGCTTAACCCTACTCAGTCCCTTCGTGAGGGGATCTGCTGGGTTCTCATCTGATGATACCCTCTTAGCCACGAGGAGTCCTTCTTCTATTCGATGTCTAATGAAATGGTATTTTCTGTCAATGTGCCTAGATCTCCCGTGATCTCTTGGTTCCTTAGCCAAAGCAACCGCACTTTCGCTGTCACAGAAAATCTCCATTGGCTCCTTTATAGCTGGTACAACTTCAAGGTCTCCGATGAAGTTCTTTAGCCATATCGCCTCCTTTGCTGCTTCACTCGCTGCTATGTACTCTGATTCACAAGTAGAATCAGCTACTGTCTCCTACTTGGAACTTTTCCAAGTAATTGCCCCTCCATTTAGGATAAAGACCCAGCCTGACTGAGAGCGGAAATTATCCCTATCAGTCTGAAAGCTAGCATCGCTATATCCTTCCACTCTCAAGTCATCACTGCCTCCGAGGGTAAGGACCCAGTCCTTAGTCCTCCGCAGATACTTGAGAATGTTCTTTACCGCAGTCCAGTGAGCCTTGCCAGGGTTCCCTTGATATCTACTGACCATGCTCAAAGCAAAGGCCACATCAGGGCGAGTACAAGTCATAGCATACATAATAGAGCCCACAGCGGAAGCATATGGTATATGACTCATCTCAGCTATCTTAGCCTCTATACTCGGACTCTGAGTCTTGCTTAGCTTGGCATTACTCTGGATGGGTAATTCCCCTTTCTTGGATTCTTGCATGCCGAACCTCTTCAGCACCTTATCCAAGTAAGTACTTTGACTAAGTCCAATTAGTCTCTTACTCCTATCTCTTAATATCCTTATCCCTAGGATATAGGCAGCTTCTCCAAGGTCCTTCATAGCGAAACACTTCCCAAGCCAGGACTTCACTTCCTGCAAGGTTGGGACGTCATTCCCTATGAGTAGTATGCCATCCACATACAACACCAAAAAGCTGACTATACTCCCACTAGCCCTGACATATACACAGGACTCATCTTCGCTCCTCGAGAAACCAAACTCTTTGACTTTCTCGTCGAAGCAAAGATTCCATCTACGAGATGCTTGTTTCAATCCATAAATGGATTTCTCAAGCTTACACACTCTATTAGGGTACTTTGCATCGACAAAACTCTCTGGCTGAGCCATGTAAACATCCTCAGCCAACTTTCCATTAAGGAAAGCGGTTTTGACATCCATTTGCCATATTTCATAATCATGAAATGCAGCTATGGCCAGCAAAACTCTAATAGACTTAATTTTTGCTACTGGTGAAAAGGTCTCATCATAGTCAACTCCCAGAGTTTGAGTAAAGCCCTTTGCCACCAGTCTTGCTTTGTAGGTGTGTACCTTCCCATCCATGTCGGTCTTCTTTTTGAAGATCCATTTGCACCCAACTGTCTTACGACCCGGTACATTGTCAACCAAGTTCCACACTTGATTGTCATACATGGACTGAATCTCGCTGTCCATAGCCTCCTTCCATTTAGCAGACTCAGGGCCTGCCATGGCTTCCTTGTAATTATTAGGTTCATCCAAATCTATCAGTGTACTATCACTGATAAATGTATCACCTTCAGTAGTGATGTGATAACCATAATAAAAATCAGGTGTGTTCCTCACCCTAGTGGAACGCCTCGGAGGTACAGACTCATCTATCGGCTCAACAGGAGTTTCCCCCTCAGGTTGATCGGTAGTATTTGAGGTTCCTTCACCACTTGACTCTTGAAGCTCTTCATGGTCAATTTGCCTCCCACTGTCCCCTTGGCTTATAAATTCTCTCTCACGAAAGACTCCTCTTCTTGCTACAAAGACCACATTATCATTGGGTCTGTAGAAGAGGTAACCAAAGGATCTCTGTGGGTAGCCGATGAAAATACACCTCTCACTTCGAGGTTCAAGCTTATCATGAGTCTCACGCCTCACGAAAGCTTCACAACCCCAAATCTTGATGTGGTCTAAATTGGGAACTTTCCCAGTCCACATCTCGTGAGGTGTTTTGGCAACCTTTTTAGTAGGGACTAGATTAAGGATATGGGCGGCAGTCTCTAAGGCATACCCCCAGAAAGAGATTGGTAACGAAGCTCGACTCATCATGGAATGAACCATATCCAATAAGGTTCGATTGCGCCTCTCAGCTACACCATTCAACTGTGGTGTCCTGGGAGGTGTCAATTGTGAGACAATCCCACATTCCTTAAGATAGTCAAGGAACTCAATGCTAAGATACTCTCCTCCCCGATCGGATCGGAGCATCTTGATGTTCCTGCCCAATTGATTCTCAACTTCCTGCTTAAACTCTTTGAAATTTTCAAAGGTTTCTGACTTATGCTTGATTAAGTAGATATATCCATATCTGCTATAATCATCTGTAAAAGTCACATAATAGTGATTAGCATCTCTTGTAGCAACTCTGAAGGGCCCACACACATCTGTGTGTACCAGGTCCAACAACCTTCACCCCTATCACAAGTACCTATGAAGGGTGACTTCGTCATTTTTCCAAGTAAACAAGACTCACAACTATCATCCGACTTTAGGTCAAATGATTCCAAGACTCCAGCCTTTTGGAGTTGGCCTATGCGCTTCTTGTTGACATGTCCAAGACGACAATGCCACAAGGATGCTTTATCCAAGCTATTCGAAGAATCAATATACATCACATTATTTCCTAGATTGTCTACAACATTCACAGCTTCATATACACCATCACAAGGTAATGCTTTAAAGTAAAATACATCATTATAGTAAACATTAATAGCACCATTATTATTATCAAATAAAAATGTAAACCCTTGTTTGTACAAGCCATGAAAGGAAATAATATTTCTCGCCACTTCAGGCGAGTAACAACATTTATTCAAATCTAACATTAACCCATTATTTAGCAATAAAGAATAAACTCCTATCTTGGTGACAGGTGATGCTTTCCTGTTGCCCATGACTAAGTTTATCTTCCCGTGCTCCACTTGCTCACTTCTTCTTAGGCCCTGCAAATCAGTACAAATGTGAATACCACAACCTGTATCAAGCACCCAAGAATTAGCATTAGATGAGTTATTAGACAATATTGTATAAATACCTGCATGGGTGGGTTTAACTTTCCCATCCTTTACATCTTGCAAGTATTTGGGGCAGCTTCGCTTCCAGTGCCCCTTTTCTTGACAATAGAAGCATTGCGCTTCCTTTGGGTTTAAGGAAGGAGTAATGGGACCTTTCTTTGTCCCACTAGAAGAGGAACCATCAAGGGGCTTACCCTTGGTACCCTTTGAAGGGGTTTTCCTCTTCTTACCCTTTCCCTGCCCAATCGCAAGAACAGGGGCTGCTGAAGGAGTAGAAGTAGAAGTAACAACCGATTTACTCTTAAGGCCATTTTCAGCTGTCCTTAAAAGTCCTTGAAGTTTACTCAGTGTGACTTCCTCCTTGTTCATATGATAAGTCATACGAAACTGATCATAACTTGGAGGTAAGGAATGGAGAATGATATCAATCGCCATTTCTTCAGGAAAGTCCACATTAAGCTTCAATAACTGGTCAACGAACCTTTGCATTTTATGCATGTGACCGGTGATGGGTTCACCATCTTTCATTCTGGTTGTTATCATGGAGGAGATGATTTCATACCTCTCCTGACGCGCGCTCTGATGGTACCTTTCCATCAGATCCAGGTGCATCTCATAGGGGTAGAAATCTTCATAGGATTTTTGAAGTTCAGGAGTCATGGTAGCCATCATGATGCATGCTACTTTAGTAGCATCCTTTTCATGTGCAACAAACTCCGCAAACTCTTCAGGGGTAGCAGTGGCTTCATTTACAACCTTAAGCTCCCTATCGAGGACATACTCCTTGTCCTCATAGCGGGTAATCATCCTGATGTTTCCGATCCATTCATTGAAGTTGGATCCATCAAAAGTAACTTTCCCACACAAGTTCATAAGGGAAAAGGAGCATGTTGGGTTTGAGCCAGAAGCATTGTTGGAAGACATCTGAAAGAAAAGAAAAAACAAGTTTCATTAGATTAAGAGTCCTTAATAAGTCACCCAAATGAGATACTAAGGCTAGGATCCAACAAACTATTTATAGTTGGAATAGGGATGCCGTAATCCAAGCTATAAAATATTTGAAGGTAGGTAAATGACGATTTACCAATTTCCACCATAAGAACGAAATATTTTATTATTAGGTTTTATTGGATTTGAAACTCCTAGATCTTTTGAGATACATTGAACTTTTCAATGGCATGTTGGAATCTCGATTGTGCCCTCTCAAGTTTGTGACTGGGATGCCGAGGATCACAAACAAGGTGTAAATAACCATACAAATTGACTTGGTACCCTTAACTATATTACCTAATCGATGTGCCGGTTAACCACACATGCTCCACCGATCTATATTAAAGTCAAGTTACCCTTTGCCACACTTACTAGTCCTTGTTAGTGTGCCGGTTAACCACACACGCTCCACTAACGACTTGGTAAGGTACAAAGTGTAATTTTATGGGCTAGCACCTATTTCACATTTTCCTAAAGTAACTAAGATTGGGAATTAATAATGTATAGTTACTATATAATTCATTATACTTTTAATGAGAGTTGAAGTCTTATCCTACCCATTCGGCTAACGACCCTCCACCAGTCAAGGAAGCGGTGGGTGAGAGTGGACACCCATAAAGCTGCCATTTTATAGGCAACAACCTTATACCCCCCTTATAGACCGGCTTCGTGAATGAGGCCTACTTGCGGTAAGAATGACTTATTCTTATACATATCTATATAAATAAGATTATAATGATAGTATAAGTGTTGATTTTTAAACTTTTAGAAATCTAAGGTTTAATTTGGAATTAAAGTATTAAAGTGTAAGACTTTACAAATTCCAAAACTTGAGGGCAAGTTTTGAAACTATTTCAAGACTCTTCAAATTTGTAACTTATGAGTTTTAATGGTTCATAAAGTTGAAGACTCTTCATTTTATGAAACCTACTATTCTTTAATGACAACTTTTAAAGAAGTGACTTTTGGTTATCCATAACTTTAGGACAAGTTATGAACACCATCATAAGCATTAAGATCATGAATTAATCTAGCATGTATGTTACACACAATTCCTATGATCTTCTAAAACTCATAAGAACAAATATTCATATCAAGCAATTTCAAGAAATCACATATAAAACTTGAAAATTGATAATAGTCATTTGAAATGGGTTAACATAATCATTACCACTTTTAAAAACAGATTTTACAAGTCCAAAACAGTTTGGGATAATGATTCTAGCCCATTTCCAGCAACAAAACTCGGAAAACTGCCCAGCACGCACCTACTCGTCGAGTGCATGATCCTACTCGACGAGTAGGATGAATTTTGTCTTGGACTCGTCGAGTTTTCCCCTTGCACTCGGCGAGTCCAGTAGAACAGTGAACAGTTTTTCGATTTTTCAAGCAGTTTGCATCAAATATACAGAAAATAACCCTAGTCTCTGATACCACTGATGGGTTTTGAGCATTCTAACACTCCTATGGTGTACATGCAACCCTATAAACCTTGAATCTATGTTTTCTCTAATATACATGCAAATTTGATTTTTCAAGGTTTACTTCCTAACTAGCATGGCATGGGGAATATGTAATATAAAACTAGTAGAAGTACATACCTTTCTTGTTGCTTGGATTCCTTGAAGACTTTGTGAGCCTAGCACCCCAAATGTTGTGCCTCAAATGCTTCACACAACACCACAAGACTTGGAATAACTTGAGAGAATTTCACTAACACTCAAAATCGGTTATGCCCTCTTAGAATCAACTAGTGGTCGATTTTGCTAGCTATAGGGTTCCTTTTATAGTGTTGTCACAATTAGGGTTTACACATGAATGCCCTTAATTTTCATGACTCTTGATTTCTAATGATCCATGGGTTTGTAACTCCCATATCCATGGAGCTCCAAATCACAATAAACCATGGATCATGAATCCACCATAAAAGATTAGATGATTGTCATAATCAACCCTATGTATTTAATTAGTCTCATTTTGATCACCAAATTAATTCTAAATTAATACTTGATCAATACTAATTAAATAATACTATTATTAATATATTAGAACTTATAATATATTAATAATCACAAGTGTCCTTTCTCTCATTTAGTCTATCCAAGTATTGCAATGCCATGCAACCCAAATGGACCATGCCGGGTCGGGTCAAGTACATACCAAATAAAGTTATGGACTTAGACACTATATCCAACACCATGTTGGACCAAGTTTATGTATGGATACATAAAGAGTTGGACCACATGAATCATGAATCATAAAACCCATGGATATAGGTTTGGGTTATACCCATGACTCTTAGAATTCAACACATATAAATACATATGTTATTACCTAAAACCGCCACCCTAGCCACCCGTGTGTGTGTGTGCATGTTCTTGGAGTTCATGAAGGTTTTAGAGTGCATGGAGATTCTCTCTCAAGTCCTACCTTTGTCCTTGATGTGTTGTGACTTCATTTGAGGCTTCCACACTATTGGGGCTAAGTTCTTAAGGCCAAATACATCAAGACTTCCAGCCACACAAAAAAGGTATGTTACACTATCTAGTATTTTATGTAGTTTGTATGACAATTGCATGCTAGCTATAGGTTCAATACCTTGGAAATCATTTGCATGTATAATTAGTGAAAACATAGATCCAAGGTATTTAGGGTTGTATGTGCACCATAGGATGTTGTATTCTACCAAAACCCAACATTTTCAATACACAGTTTTATGAATTCAGAGTTATACATTGCAAAAATATATAAACTATGATAGATTTAGTTTATGATATACATTGCTACATTCGGACTTCAAGAGTACAACATTTAATAATTATTTAAGTATAATTATTACCCTATAAAGTATACACACAGATTCAAATACAAAAGAACCATAAAGAACCACGCGTAAACTAGTTAATAGAGGATTGTGAAACAACACTTCAATTGTACCTTTCGGGGTACAAGTTAAATCCTATCATAGTATAATCAGAGTCTCCTGGAGGGAGAGCGTGAGATTTGTGAATAAATCTATTCGGGACTGACTATCCCACTCCTGAACTGCTAGCTACAGTTAGGAAGGCTTGCCTGGGGTGACAAATGTCATATATCCGACACTTGAATAACATCGTAAAGGTCACTAGGTCATATCAAGCATGGTTATGCGACTGACAATAGTATTAACTAACCTTTATTTATGTGAATTCGTTCTTCAAAAGTTTTATTTTCATTAATAGAACTATTATACACTACACTGGAGGAATTTACAGGGATACAAACTTATGGTTCTATTTTAAGTAATAAAACTACCATACATATTGGTGTTAGCTAGGGTTTTCATACAAGAACACACTATACATACTGGTATTAGCCAGGATTTTTATACAATACACAACTGTACATTACTGGTGGTATCCATGGGTTTTCATATAAGGGTTTTTCTAAAGAACAATACTATACAATACAACTGGTGGTAACCAGACATACAAACTACTCTTTCATATACAATTACAGAATGTAGTATCGAACATACACTTTGTACTTTTTGTTATTTTTGATGTATACAAAATTTGTAACAAACTGATGTATAAACCTATATTTCAATGTAATGGTTGTGTTTACGTTGATTACT
Source organism: Lactuca virosa (assembly GCF_052849685.1). NCBI lineage: Eukaryota > Viridiplantae > Streptophyta > Magnoliopsida > Asterales > Asteraceae > Lactuca > Lactuca virosa. The sequence goes on from NC_136430.1 coordinate 388,576,915, forward strand.
ATGATGCAATTGTTCTGGTACTATACATGACATCCTCCACCCCGAACATTTTCGTCGTTTCGGTTTGGGGGTGTGACAATTTAGCAACAATATCTATATGGGGTTTGATGTACCATCTACACGGATCACAAGAGTCTGAGATATCTCATGGATCAGCCGAATCTAAATAGGAGACAATGTTGATGGCTTAACGTGTTCAAGGATTATGACTGCGGGTTTCTTTACCATCCCGCGAAAGCGCATGTTGTCCTTGATGCTCTGAGCTGCAAGAAGGCTAGTACTTCTGATGGGGTTTATGTATGAGTATTTATATCGATTCGCCACTTCTGGGGTTGATCAAGGAGGCTCAAGCCAAGGGAATCAAGAGTGATCACTAGAAGAAGGAGAGGATCAGGGGTCAAATTAGTAGGCTTGGCATCGATAGCCGTGGTTTGCTGACGCAGTGTGGTCGGGTTTGGGTTCCAGGTTTTCGTGGGGTCAGGCAAACCATGATGGAGGAGGCACATCAGTGTTGATTTTTGATACACCCTTGAGCCACAAAGATGTATTAGATTTGAGACTTAGTTACTAGCGGTCGTGTCTGAAGAAGGAGATAGCATGGTATGTGTAACACCAGCAAATTTGTGTTAGGCAATAAACTTATTATTAGCCATAATAATGAATTTTAAAGAGGGATTATTTAGGATAAATAATGTTAATCAAATTATAGTATATGTGATAAGGATTTCGTACATATAAAGAACGCCCAAATTCGACTTCGAGTGAAGAAGTAACGACCTTCCGAAGTTTCACGCTCAAATGGTATGTCGTAAATAGTGAGTTGGAGATATGTTGCTTATTAGCCTTAGTAATCTAAACAAAAGTCATAGGTATTGTAAAAGAGAATTCGTGCAGATAGATATCGTCTAGATCTAACTTCATAAGAGGAAGTTAGGATTTTTGAGAAGTTTCAACGTAGCAGTATACGGCTCAGAAAACGAATTAGAAATCGGTATATTGCTAGGAAAAGCAATCTAAATAAGGGTTGAAGATCTCATCCATATGGTTCTGTCGATGCAAAGATAATCGAGAATGGATATCATATGAGGAAGTTATGAATTTTTAATGGAGTGTAAATGAAAGTTGTAGATCTCACTGAGAGATTTTCGGGGATATAAAGAACGTAAAAAACAGAGCTCATATGAAGAAGATATGATTTTCTGAAGTTTTCCATGAAGCACCACACGCAGGTGGGTTGCACAGCGCACACCTTTTAGAAGGTGGGGTGTGTACCACCATATTTGTGACACGTGGCAGAAAATGGGAGGAGCTTTTTCTCAGGTTTGCACAGTGCACACACTAGGCGCGGCACGCGGTTGTGCTATAAATAGACTTCGACTGCTCATTTTCTTCCGCACTCCCCATCCTCCTATCTCTCGAAATTCTCTCGATTTTATCCCATTTCCCATAGTTTTAGCCTTCGAGGAAGCCCTGCGATCAATCAAGAGGTAGTAGTGTAACATCACAAAAAGTTTCATGTCCTTATAGATATATTGGCAATATCTTGAAAGGGATCAAGACACAAGATTCTTTTGGAGAATTATTGGCATTGTCATATGGTGCCATTTTGAGCTAGCAACGAAAGTAAATAGCTCATAAGCCTGAACTAAATAAAATGATTTATATTCTATTTGCTTGGCAAATGAATTTACCATTTACGCCATATTATGCATAAGACATTGTGACAACTCGAAATTTCTATCTTGTAAAGCCATTCAATTCAATCAAAGTTAGACTTGTATCTGTTACCTTTTAGCCGTGCTAAGGGTTATTCTAGAAGTTTTTATGCCTCATACACTTAGGACTTGATGCTATGATGTGTGAGTAACGAATCTATGAGTTTCAAATTGAGCCAAGATCATCCACCAAGGGATGTTTACGGCCCAAAGTGGGTTTACAGCCATAAACCCAAGCTTGGCCGTAAACCCCTTTCTACTAGTATAGATTTCCTTCATTATTCTTCATCCCTCAATTCTTCAAGTCAAGAAAACTCATTTCTCTATGAAGTATCATCAAGAACACTTCCATTTCTCTTCTAAGTTATCTTCAAATCACCAAGAACACCAAGAACACACACTTGTTCTTTGGGCCGTAATCACCCTATAAGATTCCAAAACGTAAGTATCTCTTCTATATACTTGTTATTCATAAGAAGCTCTTGATTTCCAACCAAGAATCAACCATTTTATGCATGAACTTCAAGAGTTTACGGCCATAAACCCTTCATGTGGCCGTAAACCCTTCTTAGTTCATGACGTGGTCGTGAACCCTTCAACCCATGGCTGTAAACCCTTCATAGGATCTTGATGTGGCCGTAAACCCTTCAACCCATGGCCGTAAACCCTTCATGTGTGGCCGTAAACTCTCCTATGGCCGTAAACACTCATTGTGTGGCCGTGAACACCCTTTCATACAATCATATGTGATTGTAACACTTCATTCCAAGTGTTTCCTAGTACCTAAGGTTGTTCCCTTACATGATTAGTTGTTATATACACTAATTGTATGCCTATATATGTGATTGTATATCTAATAGGATCCAATTGTGCTTCGGGACTTCATTTGTGATCTCAAGCATCCTATATCTATCTTTCATTCGAATCACTCACTACAGGTGAGTTCATACCCCTAACTTATCTTTTAATGATTTTAAATGCTTTCATGGGGGGGGATACAAGTAGAAAACAATATAGTTGTATAATCAATCACATGTGATTTATAACTAGCAAGCAAGAAGATTTCTTATACTTCAGAACTGTGTTATCAAACAAACTATTTCAAATCATTTTATAAACTGACATCAAGTCATTCATAACCATTCAAATGGTTAAAACTCTTTTCAAATGATAAACTCTTTAAATGTTTTACAAAACTCTTTTAAACTTATATATTGTCAAAATCATGTCTATATAGATATAGTTATATAAACAAGGTTGAAAGGGCTTAGGACTGATAACTCGCTTTATTTCTTATTCCTTGTTTGGTTGTGGACTTAGGGTATCGGTTGTGTGTCTGAATGTCATTTGAATCTTAGTTATATATTATGTATATGTATATAGATATAAAAGTACCTTTAATCAGTTCAATACCTTTGGGTAGCAAAGGTGTACAAACATGATCAGTCCATCAATAACAGAGCTTACTAGTAAACTATAATAGGTATAGTTTAGGAAGTTACTACTTACTATTTCTAGAACAATGAAACTTACATGAGTCAGTTCATACATAATTCAGTTCAAACATACAATAACTAGAACAGGAAGGAACATACAATAACTAGAACATGAAGAAACATACAATAACTAGAACAGGAAGAAACATACAATAACCAGAATAGGAAGGAACATACAATAACAAGAACAAAAAGGAACATACATCCTTTTACAAGAACAAGATAACATTAATGTGAAACCACTACTTCACAGCTTAGCAATATACTTGTTAGGTCGCGTTTTGTAACCAGTGTCTCCTGGAGGGAGAGCGGGCATTGTGTGTATAGATCTATACGGGACTGACAATCCCGCATCCCGACTGTTCGCTACAGTTTGGCCAGCAGGCTAAGGGGTGACAAAGGTCACATCAGTTTCGACGCTAGTAGGTCGTCGTGTTAAACACTCGTTAATCAGTATGGTTATAACCACATCACATTTTAACCTTAATTAAACAAATTGGTTTTAAGGTAGTGTCACACCCCAAAACCGGAACGGCGGAATCGTTCGGGGGTGGAGGACGTCATGTACAGTATCACAACAATGCAAAGTAGTAAACAAGCAACAACATCATCCATTGCATTAATAATATAATTTCATACAAGTGTGTTCTGTCAAGTTATATAGACACCAAAAATATACATCAAAAATAAAGATGAGTCTTGAACGAGCTCCATCTTCTCAAAACCTGGCTCCGGTACCTGTCTACTGGCGACCTGAGAATACAAGTTATTTTGAAAGAGTTTATCAGCTTTAAAGCTGGTGAGATCATAAGTATATTAGTGTCTGTAGTTGTATGAAAGTGTTTGTAAGTCTGTAATTGTATATGTTTGTAAAAGTTTGTATTTGTTTGAACTCTCCTAGAAAACCCTATGTTTCCTACTAAAAGTAGCCTTCTACCAAGGCATCTAGTATCTGTGTGTGTGTCTCTTGTAAGAATGTGCAATTTCCCAAATCTGAGTATCATTAACCAAAAATATAGTTTCTACATTATTGTTTATTGTGTGAATATCACAAAGTAAAATGTAATGGGAAAATGAACTAGTACTGTAGTGTTGTATTAAGTAACTACTGTTGTACTAACTACTTTAAACCAATTGTTATTTAAAGTACCATGTGATCGGCCTGTATCCTGCTACCGACTCAATAGAAAAACGACGATGTAAGACGTCGTAAGAAATGACATTTGGCACCCATAGACTTGCAAGTCCCACTGTAGCGAGCAGCAAGGTGTAGGATAGTCAATCCAGTATAGATATATACACAAACTCATACGCTCCCCAATTAAGGAGATTCTGGATACAAAAACGGTCATGGCAGGTAGTGCCATGCCCCGTTAGGTGGCTCACATAACTGTAATAATGTATATGTAATGAATGTGCTAGCTGTATTGTATGTTCTCCCTCTATCTAGCCTGTATGTTCTCTCTGTATGGTATTGTTTGTTATCTCTTTCTCTGTATGGTATTGTTTGTTATCTCTTTCTTTGTATGGTATTGTTTGTTATCTACTCTGTATGGTATTATTTGTTATCTCTTTCTCTGTATGGTATTGTTTGTTATCTACTCTGTATGGTATTGTTTGTTATCTACTCTGTATGGTATTGTTTGTTATCTCTTTCTGTGTATGGTATTGTTTCATGTATGAACTGACTCTTTGTATGTTTCATTGTTCTAGTAATAGTTTTAGTATCTTCCTAAACTACTCCTATAGTAGCTTACTAGTAATGTATGAACATGTTTGTATACCCTTGCTACCCAAAGGTATGGAGCTGAATGAAAGAAGGAACCTTTGTATCTATATACATATACATAATATATAACTAGGATTCAAACGACTTTCGGACAAATAACCCTAATACCCTAAGTCCACAACCAAACAAGGAACAAGAAGTAAGGTGAGCTATCAGTCCTAAGTCCTTTCAATCCGACTTATATAACTATATCTATATAGATACACATTTAACAGAATATAAGTTTAAAAGAGCTTAAGTAAAAGTATTTGACATAAAAAGGAGTTTGTAAAACAGTTCGAAGTAAAACAGTTTGGTAACACAGTTTGAAAGGTAAGAAATCCACTTGTTTGGTAGTTATTAATCACATGTGATTGATATAATAACTATAATAGTTCAACTTGTATTCCCCCCATAAAAGCATTTAAAAACATTTAAAAGGTTAATTAAGGGGTATGAACTCACCTGTAGTGAGTGGTTTGGATGAACGGAATGTATAGGATGCTAGGTGTCAAGTGAAGACTTGTACACACTCAATGATCCTAGTTAACATATAATATCACATATATGTATTCAATTAGTCTTTAAACAACTAATTAACAAAGTTAAGACAGCCTAGGGCATGTTAAACACCTTATTTAAGTGTTATAAGTGCTAAGGATTGCATATAAGTGTTGTAGGACATTGCTATTGAGTTTAGGGTTCAAGGGAACCCCTTACATGAGTTTACGGTTTTATGACCATAACTCATTGAGTTTACGGTCGTAAACCCATGAGTTTACGGCCGTAAACTCATGATTCTTTGTCCATGTGTTGTTTTGAAGCTCTACTAGACCTTAGAAGCATTTCCACTTGAAGTATAAGCCTATGGAAGTGATTAGGGCACCATTTCACTCCTAAATGGAGTTTACGGTCCTTAGACCATTTTCCTTTGGGTTTACGGTCGTAAACCCATATGGTTTATGGTCTTTTGATTTTTTCATGTACTTAACTCATTAAGGAAGGGATCTATGCAAGTTTCCAAGGCTTAGAAGGGAGTAGGGCACACTTTGGCATCCTTTTTAGGGTTTACGGTCCAAGGTGTTCTTGGACCGTAAACACCTTTGATCCTTGGTTTCCTTGGTGTTTTCTTGATGTATAGAAGTGTAACAAGCCTTATTATACTCTAGGATAGAAGTACTTACAAGATAGAAGCTTGAAAAGGTGTAAAAAGTCCAAGAACACTAGTGTGTGTTCTTGGTGAAACTTGAAGATCTAACCTTTTGGAATGATTTCACGGATGGAAGTGTGTTAAATCACTAGATTAAGTAATATATCAACTTAATAGGGCTAGAAACACTTACAAGTTGAAGATCTTGAAGAATTGTTGGATGATACTTGAGAGAGAATTGAGTTTGGATCTTGAATTTGTGAAAAATGGTAAATAATGACTAAGTGTCATATATATACCCCCAATTTAGGGTTTACGGCCGTAAACACCTTTGTTTAGGTCGTAAACTCCAAACTCTTGGAGTTTTGGAATAATATTGTTGCACAATAAACCCTAGGGCATCCTCTCTCCTGATATCTCCTGAAGTACTAACTTAAAAAGACTCAAACTTATTCCAAAAAGCTTGAAAGTTAGCAGAAACTGTTCTGACTTCTATTGAATTGAAATGTTGTACAGAATAGAAATTTCGGGTTGTCACAGGTAGTTAGTGCTTCAGTAGTTAATTTTTATAACATTACTGTACACTGTCATTTTCCCATTACATTCATATAGTGATCTTCTCACATAAAAGGTAATTTAAACTATTTTCTGGTAATAATAGTCATATACTTGGGAAAAAACTCACTTTTACAAAAGAACAAACATACAAAACAGTCGGGTCTTGGTAGAAGACTACTCTCCATTTCAGTAGAAAATATAGGATTTTCTAGGAAGTATATAAACATTTACATCAAAACACTTACAATCATTTACAGCAAACATTTACAAACTTTACATCAAACACTTACAAACATTTTCTTCAAACTTATACAAACATTTGACACTAAAATACTTATGAACTCACTAGCATAAATGCTGATCTACTCTTTCAAAATAACTTGTATTCTCAGCTCACTAGTAGACAGGTACACTGGACCAGGTTTTGAGAAGACGGTGCGTGTTCAAGACTCGTCTTTCATTTTGATATTTATATTTTTGGTGTCTTACAAATACATTCAGAACACACTTGTATTAACTATATTATTAATGCAATGGATGATGGTGTTTCTTGTTTTACTATTGTGCATTGTTATGATACTGAACATGACGTCCTCCGCCCCCGAACGTTTTCCGCCGTTCTGGTTTGGGGTGTGACAAATTGGTATCAGAGCTTTGTTTATAGTGAATTGAGTATATCAACCCATAAAAGATATACAACTATAAACACATCGGGATTAAAACACTCTGAACAAGAGTTAATACTTTTAAAATAATAAAACATTTTAATAAAGTATTCATACAATCATTCATACTAGGATCAGTGTCATACTAGAACAGAACAAAAGTATTACGGTTGTTGGACAACACAAGTAGACTTGGGGACATATAATCAGATTTGGGAGTGATATAGACTGATCAACTATATCTTTCCGAGAAGTGATTAGCATGTGCCTAGGAATGGTTGTGGTGTTGCAGCAATTCTAAAAACTTACCAATACTACTACAATGAGAACTTTAGAACAGAACATAAACTTAAAATACTATAGGAGTATTTTGTGTTACTATAATTACTTATTTGAGAACTAAAAGGTCTTTATTAGTAGGTCAATAGTTGTTGAGTGGATACGCTAAGGTTATATGTAACTAAGGTATCATAGACTTAGAATCTGTGATCTTTGCTTTACTTCCTGTTCCTTGTTTGGTTGTGGACTTAGAGCTGGGGTCACTTATTCGAAGGTCTATTCTATCTTGGTTACATATGATTGGTATGCACTATGCAAATATTGGAGTAACTAGTAAGGATCATCCTATAATTATCTTAAGTAGTACATCTATTAACTATCTCTTTTACCCCTATTCTCACGTAGATAACATGGCTGGATTCTATCTCCCTGACGACCTGTACTTTCCCAACCAAGGAAATGGTGGACAGATCGATGCAGATCCAGAAGAGAATCATGAAATTCCATTAGATCATGACTTTGCAGAAAACTTCCCAGAGGATTCTGACCCCGAGCCAGAAGTCAATGATTTACCCCTAGTGGCTCCAATCCTAAATCCTAACCCTCGTCCGGCTATTCAAGGCTCGACGCCTTTGTGGGCTGAGAACTTGGGCAGATGGAGTCAAGATCAGGGACAACCCTTACCCTACAATGGAGACCGAAGCTTCTATAATCTGAGCGAGGGAGGCTCAGCAGACAGAATCCTGCCTATTCTGGTTCGCAGGGTGGCTCGAAATGCTGAGCTAGGAATGGCAACCATTCAACAAACCATGGAGCTTGATGCGGTCACAAAAGCCAATATGGATCGTATTCACAACCTTGAAGTTGTTCATGGGAGAGCTATGAGAGACAATGAGGCTCTGCAGCAAGAGCTAGCTGCAACTCGAGCTGAAGTCATAGAGCTCCGAGCACGCCAGTCAGTGTATGAGAGACACCTGCTTAATGTGGAGCGTCAGCTGGCCGAATTAAGGGTTCATCCGAGTGGTGCCTGTCGCTAGTAGGAGATGCTCTACTCATCCTTTCTTTTGGTTTAAGGAATAGCCTTCTTATCTATGCTCTAAGTAGCACTTTTCCCTGAAAATTTCCTGTTCATTTTAAGACCTTGAATTTTAAGCCTGTTAGGTCTTAGTGCTGTCAAAATTTTCTAAATTCTGGTGCGATGTAAGACATACTCCAAGGTCATTTTTTCCGAACTTGTTACATCTTTAATACCAATGTTATTTACATACATCTAATCTCAAGGGAAAACCATGCGTGTCCATACGATGTGTTAGAGTGCCTTTTCTTAGTCATAGCAATAACTAATAAACTAATGCAACCTAGTGAGTTACTGATTACATTACTCGCATTAGGTTTTAAGCTTATCGTCTTTTCTGTTACGACTAACAACAATAAATCGGATCACTAAATCTCAATTGAGAGTGATTATTTCTCAAATTCATACGTCTATTTTATGTAGACTCTATTATGAACTACTTTCAAATCTTTTCGAAAGCTAGAACATGATATCCTCCAACCAAAGATAATTTAGTTAGGATGACACCCACCTTATGACCATTCTAGAAACTTACTTCTACTCATTACCAGGACTACGTCATGGGGATGTAGGTCGAATCATCGAGACATAATAGCAAAACGAAAAAGTTACATTCACATAAATGATTAGGATACACCTAGATCCAACCATAAACGCTCACGAACTCATTTTATTATCATATAACATAATCATGCCTCCGAAGAAACAAAACCAACCCGCTGGCAAAACGCCAATCCTTCAGATATATACGGCTACCTTTCAAGCTGCGGTCTCAGTTGCCGTAACAGCTGTCATGACTCACCTTAACGCTAACAACGCAATTGGTAATGGAATTTTTATCGGAAATCCCAATCAAGGTAATAACCAAGTACAACAACGAGTGCCTACTCGCAACAACACTCCGAACCTTAAATTTAAGAACAAGAAACGGATGTTCTGGGATCAAAAGAAGGGCAAATCACCTCAAAAGTTAGCCAGGAGGCAACAACCTATGGCAGCCTCTTCGGCCACGACATCTGTTACTCCTACTGTCGTTTCTACTAGTATCCCTGTTACCCCTATCCCAGCGAGGCAGTATGCGGGAAATCTACCGAAGTGCAAAGAGTGCATCTTCCATCACCTGGGAGCCTGCCGAGTGATGCATTGCAGGAACTGCAATAGGAATGGGCACACTACCCGTTTCTGCAGAGTCTCGATCCGGCACATTACTTCGACCACCAATGTTGGAATCATTCCATTATGCCACTTTTGTGGTGAAATAGGACATTTCAAAAGGGACTGTCCAACAGAGAATAATAGCGGGGGAGCGGGAGGAGTTTGACCCCAGAATATGGGGAAAGCATCAAAGAACCCTGCTATAATTTTGGTACTCTTCCAAACCCCTTTAATTAATTATAATTATAATAACTCTTTCGTTCGAACCAAATCACAGCACTCATATAACACTCGGAACCCTAACAGGTAAAGCAATGATGGCTTAGTGTATGCATTAGGGTCATCTATAATTAAGATTTGTAGACTTAGAGTGAGTGATTTCGCCTCATTTACTGTTCCTTGTTTGGTTGTGGATTTAGGACAGGGTTACTCAGTCAACTGTCTTTCTAATCTTAATTATACATGACTGGTGTACACCAAACGATTATAGAGAGACCTAGTAGGGGTCATTTCATGAAAGTTCATTGTTTCAAATTATCATAACCCTCGTTTGGTTGTATTTGTTAATTTTGATAAAATAGGGTTCGTAGTAATCATTCTTCTTCCAATTAACATAACATCTGAGTCGTCAAAAAGTTCCGACATCATCATCCGACATGGTTTGGCTTGGTCCTTACCATGCAAAATTTCTATGTTGTGTAAAAAGAACTTTTCCCTTAATCAACCGTCAGATGAAATTCTTCCAATCCATAACGCAAACCCTTATATATCATCTCTCACTTCAGAACTTCAGAAGTACCCATGCGAGGGGTACAACGCCCTTCTAACCTACCCATTAGTTAATAGACTTGAAGAAAAAAAACACCAAAGAAGGCTCAGAAGTCAGTAACCACCCGAAGTATACCCAATAGATCTCAGAGAAAGACCACTCGTACCGCTGGCCAAGTTCAAGAATAGAGACTAAGAACTCATTAGGTTAATCAATTGCTGCTAAGTATATACGCAAGAGTGGTATATAATTTAGACTTAAAAAGATTTAGGATGTGTGATTCCGTCCTATCTCCTGTTTCCTTGTCTGGTTGTGGACTTGGGGCAGAGCCACCCATCCAAACGTTTTGTCAATCTAAATTATATACGACTTGTATACACGAGGTGATGGTGGATAACCTAAGTATGAGTCTTATCATGAACTGCAGAGCAAAAGCCGCAGGCTTACTGCAAACAACCGGAGATACCTGAGTGGAGGTTGTAGCGGATTACAAAGAGCTTCATAATCAAGTTAACTAAGGCAACAGGTGGACTTGATTGCCATTTTGGGTGATCGTGGTCAGATCAGCCAAATCTGCACCCTTCCTACAATTTTAAGGAATCGGGCAAAATAGAGAAGTTAACTAGGACGTGAGTCCGAGAAATTAGTTAGACTGCACGGTGTTCGAATATCTATTATCCCCGTTTGAGATAGTAGAATCATCTCCCAGAGTCAGGCAGAAAAGCTAAACGCCCTCGATAAGAGAAAACCCTTGGAAATTCCAGGTTGGTGACCTCGTCAGGTGAAGGTCTCACCAGGAGGGGCAGAATACGCTTCAGAAAGCATGGAATACTAAACCCAAGGTACGTAAGATCATTTGAGATTCTTACTAGAGTTGATCCAGTAGCTTATAGACCCCGACTACCTCGGAAATCCAATAGCATACACCCAACTTTCCACGTCTCTAACTTGAAAACTAGTCGTCCGGCAAAACTTTTGTTACCCCACTCGCTTTGATCGAGGTAAGCGAGAACCTCAACTTTGTGGAAGAATCCATAGAAATCCTAGACAGCGAAGCCGTTAGGACTAATTAGATCCCTATCCCGATAGTGAAAGTCCACTTAAAATGCATAGCGATGACCTGAATTCACTTAGGAGCGCTAGGATCAGATGAAACTGAATTATCCTCATATTTTCCCTTAGTTTATCTATAATTGCTTAAACTCTAATTTCGGGACGAAATTCCCTTTAATGGGGGGATGATGTGACAACCCGAAATTTCTATCTTGTAAAGCCATTCAATTCAATCAAAGTTTACCTTTTAGCCGTGATAAGGGTTATTCTAGAAGTTTTTAACCCTCGTACACTTAGGACTTGATGCTATGATGTGTAAGTAACGAATCAATGAGTTTCAAATTGAGCCAAGATAATCCACCAAGGGATGTTTACGGCCCAAAGTGGGTTTATGGCCGTAAACCCAAGCTTGTCCGTAAACCCCTTTTTACTAGTATAGATTTCCTTCATTATTCTTCATTCCTCACATCTTCAAGTCAAGAAAACTCATTTCTCTCTCAAGTATCATCAACAACACTTCCATTTCTCTTCTAAGTTATCTTCAAATCACCGAGCACACCAAGAACACCGAGAACACATACTTGTTCTTTGGGTCGTAATCACCCTATAAACTTCCAAAACGTAAGCATCTCTTTCATACACTTGTTATACATTAGAAGCTCTTGATTTCCAACCAAGAATCAACCATTTTATGCATGAAATTCAAGAGTTTACGGCCGTAAACCCTTCATGTGGTTGTAAACCCTTCTTAGTTCATGAGGTGGTCGTGACCCCTTCAACCCATGGTCGTAAACCCTTCATAGGATCTGGATGTGGCCGTAAACCCTTCAACCCATGGCCGTAAGCCCTTCATGTGTGGTCGTAATCTCTCCTATGGCCGTAAACACTCATTGTGTGGCCGTGAACACCCTTTCATACAATCATATGTGATTGTAACACTTCATTCCAAGTGTTTCCTAGTACCTAAGGTTGTTCCCTTACATGATTAGTTGTTATATACACTAATTGTATGCCTATATATGTGATTATATATCTAATAGGATCCAATTGTGCTTCGGGACTTCATTTGTGATCTCAAGCATCCTATATCTATCTTTCATTCGAATCACTCACTACAGGTGAGTTCATACCCCTAACTTATCTTTTAATGATTTTAAATGCTTTTATGGGGGGAATACAAGTAGAAAACAATATAGTTGTATAATCAATCACATGTGATTTATAACTAGCAAGCAAGAAGATTTCTTATACTTCAAAACTGTGTTATCAAACAAACTGTTTCATATCATTTTATAAACTGACATCAAGTCATTCATAACCATTCAAATGGTTAAAACTCTTTTCAAATGATAAACTCTTTAAATGTTTTACAAAACTATTTTAAACTTATATATTGTCAAAATCATGTCTATATATATATAGTTATATAAACAAGGTTGAAAGGGCATAGTGTCACACCCCCAAACCAGACGGCGGAAACGTCCGGGGGTGGATGACTTCATTTATAGTATCACAACACATGCATTTATAGAAATCAAAGTACGAACAACCACTGCATTAATAAGTAAAAGTTTATACATGGGTTCAATCATAGTATATTAATGCTAAAATAGTTGATACAAAATATTGAAGACATGACTCAAAACAGCTCCATCTTCTCAAAAGCGTGGGGAGTACCTGACAACTGATTTCCTGAGAATACAAGTAATTTGAAAAGAGAGTATCAACATAAAGTTGAGTGAGTGCATAAGTATTTATGTTTGAAAGCTTGTTTTCTATTCCTTGAATATGTAAAACTGTTCCAGAAAATCCTATATTTTCTGTTGTATATGAAAAGTAGTTTTAATCTTATAAAATCGTTCCGTTTGTAAACCGGTATTCTGTATTTGAATTCCTTTGTAAAACATGTAAGGGTAATTGTACCTGGTTCCACCAGCTGTTATGGTAAACTGTAATGTAATATTGTAAATTGTATCTTTGTAAAGTTAGTATTTTGAAATGTACTCAAGTTTAGTTAATTATACACTAACCGTATTGTTTAATATCTTTTTCATGAGTTTATTATAACCATACTATGACTAGATGGCCTGATACGACGCTTTGGAGGCGTCAGAAATGTTGATAACAATTGTCACCCTAGACCTACCGGTCTAACTGTAGCTAATAGTTTAGGTGCGGGATTGTCAATCCCATATTGATCTATACACATTTGTTTCGATCCCTATGATGGGGATTTTGGTTATAATATCAGGACTTTAACTATGTTGTTTAAATGTACTAACAACCTGAACATATCAACTCCTAGAAAAGTATATAGATGTTACGTGTATAATAACGATGAGAACTTAATCATTCTGAAATAAATGATTGTTAGTAAGTTTCTTGTTTAGTATTCTTGAAATGTGTTTGTAAACTGTTCACACTTGTGTGGTTTTAAAACCAACCCTTGTTATTGTAAAACAATGTACTAGCATCTACTTGACTCGTGTATTAGTATTCTTGAATCATAAATTATACCTATTATAATTTATATGTATTTTCTGTATTGATACTAACTGTTCATGAATGCAACCCCTTGCTCAGCAAGTTACAAAGAGTATTGAAACTGAATGAAATAACCTATATATTTTTATGTACATATACAATTATATAAATACAATTTTTGGGAAAAATATAAGTTGGTATAACCTTTTAAATAATTTAAACACTTTAAAATATTTGTGATGACTTGATGTCATTTTAATGCTATATGAAATCATTTGTAACACAAAATCTTTGTGTTAGACTTGTATTCCCCCCCCCCTTTAAAACTGTAAAAAAAAATATGAAAAATGTGGGGGTATGAACTCACTTGATAAGTGGTGAATCGGGCACCGTTTCGTTTCTAGTAATGATCTTTTTGGACGTAATCGTGGGGTTTCTGGTGAAAAACCGGGCTTCACAAGGGCAGAGTTTCGGCTCGGGAACTCTGTTTCTCGGGATCTTCGGGGCTTCGGGACTCGCTTCGGGTCTCGGGATGATACCGGGGCTTCTCACGGGCAGGATTTCGGCTCGAAACTCCTTTCTTCTCGGGATCTTCCGAGCGTCGGGACTCGCTTCGGGTATCGGGGATGGTACCGGGGCTTCGGGGGTACTTCTTTGCACGTAAATCGAGGTAATATGGATGAGAAAAGGGTGAATTAGCAACCTTGGCCGGCTGCCCCTTCAAATATATTTATAGGGCTGATTTCTCGATTTTCACGTCGTGAACAATATTTTCACGTCGTGGGCTTGATCGTCACTGCATGCGTCATCGCAAGTTGGGTCTGGCAGACTCTAGGAGGCGTCAGAAGACATTTCACGTCGTGAACACTGTTTTCACGTCGTGGTCTCTGACAGTTTTGGGGTTTCGCGCCCCGAACTTCAGAAATTCATAACTTTTGCATACGAACTCTGTTTTTGACGTTCTTTATATCGACACGTAGGTGAGATTATGCTCTACAACTCTCGTTTAGACTTTATCGGAAAATTTTGACTTTAAGTTTTATTATATTTATTTTTAGTAGGTCGGGACAGGAAAACTCCGTCAAAAATTCGTAACTTCTTCATCCGATGTCCGTTTTCGTCTGTCTTTTTACCGTTGAACTATTATTGACGAGATATTCGATTCTCGTTTGGATTGTTTCGGTTAGAAATCCCTCGATCTCATATTTGAACTTCGGGCTGCATACTGGTAAGCTGAAACTTAGAAAAATCATAACTTCCTCATACGAAGTCAGATTTGGATGTTCTTTTTTACGGTTTAATGAGATCTACGACTTTCATTTAGATACCTAAGGCCAAAAAGTATTTTATTGAGATTTCGCTTTTTACGCTTAACAGTGTTTTACCGGTTTTGACGCGGATCTTTGATTGGCCATAACTTCTTCGTTATAACTCGGATTTGAGTGTTCTTTATATTTTTGAAAATCTTGACACGATATCTATCATTTTATGCAACCCAATTGAGACTTTTGAACATTTCATTTTTGACGCTGTATTTATTATATCAAAAATAGATTACCATACTTGACTTTAGGTCATTGTATTGACTTGAAATATCGGGTTGTCACACTTAGGACTGATAACTCTCTTTATTTCCTATTCATTGTTTAGTTGTGGACTTAGGGTATCGGTTGTTTTTCTAAATGTCGTTTGAATCTTAGTTATATATTATGTATATGTATATAGATATAAAAGTACCTTCAATCAGTTCAATACCTTTGGGTAGCAAAGGTGTACAAATATGATCAGTCCATCAATAACAGAGCATACTAGTAAACTATAATAGGTATAGTTTAGGAAGTTACTACTTACTATTTCTAGAACAATGAAACCTACATGAGTCAGTTCATACATGAGTTGGTTGAAACATACAATAACTAGAACAGGAAGAAACATACAATAACTAGAACAGGAAGGAACATACAATAACTAGAACAGGAAGAAACATACAATAACTAGAACAAGAAGAAACATACAATAACTAGAACAGGAAGGAACATAAAATAACAAGAATAGAAAGGAACATACATCCCTTTACAAGAACAAGATAACATTAATGTGAAGCTACTACTTCACGGCTTAGCAATATACTTGTTAGGTCGTGTTTTGTAACAAGAGTCTCCTGGAGGGAGAGCGGGCATTGTGTGTATAGATCTATACGGGACTGACAATCCCGCATCCTGACTGTTCACTAAAGTTTGGCCGGCAGGCCAAGAGGTGACAAATGTCACATCAGTTTCGACACCAGTAGGTCGTCGTGTTAAACACTCGTCAATCAGTCTGGTTATAACCACATCACATTTTAACCATAATTAAACAAATTGGTTTTAAGGTAGTTAGTGCTTCAGTAGTTACTTTTTATAACATTACTGTACATTGTCATTTTCCCATTACATTCATATAGTGATCTTCTCACATAAAAGGTAATGTAAACTATTTTCTGGTAATAATAGTCATATACTTGGGAAAACAATCACTTTTACAAAAGAACAAACATACAAAATAGTCGAGTCTTGGTAGAAGAATACTATCCATTTTAGTAGAAAATATAGGATTTTCTTGGAAGTATACAAACATTTACATCAAAACACTTACAATCATTTACAGAAAACATTTACAAACTTTACATCAAACACTTACAAACATTTTCTTCAAACTTATACAAACATTTGACACTAAATTACTTATGAACTCGCCAGCTTAAATGTTGATATACTCTTTCAAAATAACTTGTATTCTCAGGTCATCAGTAGACAAGTGCACTGGACCAGGTTTTGAGAAGACGGAGCGTGTTGAAGACTCGTCTTTCATTTTGATATATATATTTTTGGTGTCTTACAAATACATTCAGAACACACTTGTATTAACTATATTATTAATGCAAAGGATGATGTTGTTGCTTTTTTTACTATTGTACATTGTTATGATACTGAACATGACGTGCTCCGCCCCCGAACGTTTTCCGTCGTTCTCGTTTGGGGGTGTGACAGATAGTATCTGATCATGCTGTAAGCATGTCACAAGATACAAATTGAATACATGGTTAAGTCACTGGATGACTAAGAGATCATTCTAAGAGTACTTTAGAAGAACTAAGAGAATGTATATAAGACAATCAGTTTAGAAAGGATCTTTTTGGAAAGATCTACACAAGATGTTAATTTCTAAACAGATATAAATAATTATGAATTATAATTGGATTTTTGACTTCATTATGGAATGAAGAGTAAGTTTTGTTGGAATGAGGTCCAAGCAAAACATAATGACACAATCTACTAAAAATAAGAATACACTACTTTAGAAGTTGAATTCAAATATGATTGGATATATGAGATCATTGAAAAACTATGATGATTTCTGCCATTCGAGGAACACACAGAAATCTTTATGACTTCGAGAGTGTACTTAATCAAGCTAAGAGGCTCTATGTCACGAAAGAACACCAATCATATTCTCCAAGATATTTAACTATACCTCGAGTAAAGTTAAGTATGGAGATGATAGTATTCACAGAATTCACACAAATTAAATTTTTTTCAGATCCATTGATAAAGTCATTCTTTTGAGCTAAGTATGAATGGTCACACTTCAGCTATAAGACTTTATTATTCTAGAAATGGGGTTTTGATTTGGATTTAGTATTTGGATATTGGAACATTATAACAACAACTGTTAGATAATGTTATGATATATTGGGATATAGTCATGACAATAATACTTTTTGTGTTCTATATTAACATGTTTAATCCATGAATAATGTTATTATTCTAAAAGTTCATAGTCAGTTATAATTGTGGGAGCAATTATGAAGTAAGACTAATATGAATTGGATTGGTTGACTCTCACTAGATGAAAGTAGGCAAGTGGTTATAACCAAGTTTCATAGGTACTTGTCAGAGAACTAGTATTGAACTGACCTGCATCAAGATCATCTCATGGATCGCAAACGTGAATGATACTTGATTAAAAGGTACTATCATTGTATCCTTACCACCAGAGATACATAATGGGACTTAAGTGTAGGGAGTACGATGCTTTGATAATGGTCAAATGTTGTTCCTTAACTAGGCAGTTATAAAAGCCATTTTCAGGTATGCTGTGAACTATACAAGAGGCTTATGTACTCAAGATGGGATCTGTTCCTCTTATGTGTTGAGAGTTAGACATCTAAGGCACCTTACCAAAAGTAGAACAACCAATAAGATTGATTGCGATCTGTATCTCATGTTCAACATGATGTCTGTAGCAAAGGGATAATTGATAAACTTACCTTATGCACCAATTGTAGCTTTGAGCTTTTTGGGAATTGGGCGTTGATAGTGTCACAACCCGAAAATTTTATTATTATAGAAGTCAACTTTGGTCAAACTTATTCCTTCCATTATCTTAAATTAGATGGATTATTGGATTATAAGTATTGAATCCTTGAAACTAAGTGTGTTTTAGTTTGGAGAGAAAATCCTTAGGAATTAAGAACCCTCGCATGGACCACAAAACCCTCGCAGCCATGACCTTCTGAATCCGTAAACACCGAGTCGTGAACACCTTGCCGTGACCTCTGAGCCATGAACACCGAGTCGTACACTCCGAGCCGTGAACATCCGAGTCGTGAACTTCGGACCATGAACCCTCGGACCGTGAACTAGACCCTATATATATGAGTTCACTTCATTTTTATTTCATTATTCTACTTCTGGCGGTGATCTCATCCCATTCTCTCTCAAGTATCATATTCAAGAAACCCATTTTCTTCTCTTAAACACCCCTTTTCTTTTGTATCTTCTTGGAATACAACAAAGGGCCTTCGAGCACTTGCTAAACACCAAAATCTTCAAGTGTTCTTCATGTTCTTGGGCTGTGAACAACTCATAGGCCCGTGAACCCTTCTTCAGGGCCGTGAACCCTTCAACTTGGGCCGTGAACACTCATGTGTTCTTGGGCCGTGAACACCCCATAGGGCCGTGAACACCATTTCAGCCTTCCAACTTGCTTCTAACACTCCTTTGGACTCGTTTGTGCTTCGGGACTTCACTCGTGGAACATATCTTTATATATCGAATCTTCAATTGAATCACCCACATAAGGTGAGTTCATACCCCCATATCTTTTCCAACTTTTTAATGTTTTTAGGGGGGGATACAAGTATTACACAAGAAATCTTGTGTTGATAAATATAAATTGCTTAATATGTCTTTCTTACCTTTGAAATATATTTAGAACATGAAACTTGTTAAAACTAGCAAATAATCTTAGAAGCTATAAATTAGTTTATGAAATCAAAGGAAATCTTTTTACAAACTTATCTGTTAATTAACAAAAAGGGTTTTCCGCACCATTACTTGTAAAGTCGTTAATCTACCTTGTGAGATACGTCTTCGAGTACACATATAAGTACCAGAAGAAGTCTACCCTTATGACCAGAGTCTCCTGGCGGGAGAGCGTGAGTTTGTATATAGATCTATACGGGATTGACAATCTCGCACCTCGTTGTTAGCTACAGCCGGACCGGCAGGTCTGCGGGCGAAAATTTTCATATTTTTCGACGCCTACAATGCGTCGTGTTTTACACTAGACAAATTTAGTATGGTCATAAAACTCACAAATAAATAAAAATGATATATTTACGTAGTAATATACTTTTCTT
The DNA here is from genome assembly GCF_052849685.1 of Lactuca virosa. Lineage (NCBI taxonomy): Eukaryota > Viridiplantae > Streptophyta > Magnoliopsida > Asterales > Asteraceae > Lactuca > Lactuca virosa. Next base: position 388,596,765 of record NC_136430.1, read on the forward strand.
GATCAGTCTCAAGGGATATTAACTATATGCTTACTTAGTATGTACCACAGGGTTAGATAAAACTAAAGTACGGTAGACAATGGAATGTGTGATTTCCGCCTCAGGCCCTGTTCCTTGTTTGGTTGTGGGCTTAGGGCAGATTCACACATTCAACTGTCTGTTCTATCTCGTTTATATGAAACTTGTATGTATTAGGTAATCATATGAGGGTAGTATCGTCGTATCAGGATTCCAGAACAACCAAGTCTTTAGATAGTCTAACTTATCAACAAAACTAGATAACATTACAGTAAGTACAGTATTTGTACTTGTGCTTTCGATCTTGGAACAACTTAGACAAGCAGTTAGTTTTATAGAAAATATATAATTTTCTATGGTAAACATCGTTCTTTTAAGGTAAACAGTTTTTGATAGAACTTTCGGAAAACAATATTTCACAATAGAGTTAGTAAAACTAGAAACTCATTTATAAAATGTTTAATACTTCTTATTAATCTAGTATAACATAAAGGACCTTAAATGGTTAATTATATAATACCTTAGGTTATACATCAGAGTTATATATAATTAATATCCGATAGGTAGTGGAATGTGTGACTTCCGCCTCATTTCCTGTTCCTTGTTTGGTTGTAGGCTTAGGGCAGATTCACACATTTAACTATCCGTTCGATATTAGATTATATATAACTAGTATAAACTAAGTGATTATAGAAGAAACTATTGTGGTTATCATTTTGCTAAAGAAAATATATGATTTTCTTAAAGAATATTTTCATCAAATGTCAAAGAACTATTACAGTTAACTCCGTAAGCACCTGGTGAATACATCAGGGTTATATACAATGAGGATCTAACAATCAATGGAATGCGTGATTTCCGCCACATTTCCTGTTCCTTGTTTGGTTGTGGGCTTAGGGAAGATCCATACAATTCATTGTCTATTTGATCTGGATTGTATATAACTAATATTAATTAAGTACGCATAGAAGGAATTGTTAGAGTCATTTTTACTTATCATTTTATTATATCAGAAAATATAGGATTTTCTGGAGGAACAGGCGAACTTTTCTAAAGAACTTAGAGTATACTTTTTATAACAAATATACTTATGAACTCACCAGCTTAAATGCTGATCTACTCTTTCAAAATAACTTGTATTCTCAGGAAACAAGTAGACAGGTACACGCACAGGGATTCAAAAGATGGAGCATAGTAGCTTCATGTCTTTGTTTTGTTATTTACTTTTGGAGTCAATCTTTTGTGAATCTAATACATTATAAACACTTTAATATTAATGCAATGGTTGTTTGTTACTTTGATTACTATGATACATGTGTTGTGATACTGAACATGACATCCTCCGCCCCCAAACGTTTCTGTCGTTCCGGTTTGGGGTGTGACAGATTGGTATCAGAGCATTGTTTATAGTGAACTAAGTATATCAACCTATAAAAGTTATACAACTATAAATACAATGGGGCCGAAGTGCTCTGATTAAAAGTATATTTTTAAAATATAACAATATTCTTATAAAAGTATACATACCTGTAAACATATATATACATACTAGAAAAAGTATCACAAGAAGAACAAAACAGAAGTATTTAAAGGTTGGACACTGCGGTCAAACCTGGACAGTTATGTAATCATATCTGGGATCAATATAGCCTGATCAACTATATTCATTTGAGATATGACCAACATGTGTTTGGGAGTGATGTGGTGTTGCAACAGACTTAAAACTTACCTAACTCTTTATACAAGGGGATTTCTAGATCAGAACATAAAGTTAAAATACTATAGGAGTATTTTAGGATACTGTACGATAACAAAGAATTTAAAACTTACCAAGTTCATACCATTAAAATACTATAGGAGTATTTTAGGCACTATAAATAACTTATGTGAAAATTTAAAAGACCCTTCTGGTAGGTCTATAATTTCGGAGTGTATACTCCGAAGGTTTTATATAATTGAGATTTTATAGACTTAGAATTTCTGATCTATGCTCTACTTCCTGTTCCTTGTTTGGTTGTGGTTTTAGAGTAGGATCACTTATTCGAAGGTCTATTTAATTCTAAATTATATACAAATTGTATACACTGCGCAATTATAGGAGGTCCCGGTAAGAATCACCCCATAATGTTTCACTTAATCTAATAGATTCTTTAGACACTTCCATTCTCGCACGACAAACCTAGATAGATGTAACCACTCCATCATAGTAGTCAACAGAGAAGTCAAGCAGGAACAAAAAGAGATTCATGAGGAGTTTTCCAAGGAGGGATCAGCCGGAGGAACCAAACGTCCTATGCGTCACACTAATAAATAATAACCTAAAATGACTTAGTGAGCTAGTGAATACACTACTCACACTATGTGTTAGGATTATTTCATTTTTCGTTAAAAGCTGGTAATAGTTATTCAATTCAAAGAAATTCATTCGAGGATAGCCACTTCTGATTCATAAAGTTTATTTTATATAGACTCCCTTTATGAACTGTTTTTCAGAACCCTATAAAAGTCAGAACCGGATACACTCCGAATTAGGATAACTTAGTTATTCAGCATTCGGCTTATAACCACTGCTATAGACTTATCACAATTTCATCTTGTATTCATCATAGCAAAAGACGCCTCGTGGTAGACCTATAAGGCGTGTAGTCAATACCACAATAGAGAATCCACCACCATAATTTGATCCTTCTGTTTTCCAAGCAGCGGTAACAGCCGCAACAATAGCTGCTATAAACCAAATCTACGCAAGTAGTACCCGTGGATCTGGTAGCGGTACCCACGTATCTAACCCCATAGTTACCCACGGACACCCACAGGAGTGTTCGTACAAGGACTTCATGAACTGTAAACCCAAATCCTTTAATGGAAATGGGGGAGTCATTGCTCTAATGCGATGGTTCGAGAAAATGGATTCAGTTTTCGAAATATGTCTGTGCCCAGAAGGGAGCAAAGTGAAGTTTGTTGCCTGCACCTTCTCCGACAGAGCCCTAACATGGTGGAATGGTCATGTTAAGTCACTGACCCTATTAGTGGCTAACTCTATGGGTTGGGAGAACCTGAAAGAGATGATTTTGGAAGAATACTGCCCAAGAGGCAAAGTTCAAAAGCTGGAGAAAGAGCTATGGGAGCATACCATGGTCGGCTCATACATAGTGGCCTACACTGACAGGTTTAACGACCTGGCAGCACTGTGCCCCGGGATGGTTACTCCGGAGAGTAAAAATATAGAAAAGTACATCTGGGGCTTATCTACCCCGATTCAGGGGGATGTACTGTCTTCTAACCCAACTACCTTCGATAGCGCCAAATGACTGGCCCAACGACTCATTGACCATGGAGTCCGCCATGGCGTGGCAGTCTCCGTTCCCGAGCCAGCAAAGGGAGAGGACTATAAATGAAAGTCGTGGAACAAGAGAAAGGAACAAACGGCACAGGAACCCCCGCATGAGCAACAAGTAGTTATTGTACACGCCGCCACAACACCTGCCACTCCAGCGCCTGCCAGTCGATATGCTGGAACTCTCCGAAGTATGGTAAGTGTAACTACCACCACACCGGAGCTTGCCGGGAGATGCAGTGCATGAATTGCCACAGGAAGGGGCACACTGCCCGTTTCTGCAGGGTGCCGGCACAACCAATCTCCCAAGTCCCCAGAGTAGAAGTAAAGCAGGCCTGCTATGGTGTGGTGAGACTGGGCACTACAAGAGGGATGCCCAATAACGAAGAATTCGGCCAGGGAAGGGCAAATACTGATGATCACCCCAGGAGAGACTGCCCCGGAACCACCAGCGAACAGCGGTACGTCTTTTAAATAAAATTTATTTTAAAGATGTAATATATATTAATACTAAAACTTGGGGAAATTTTTTAAAAAAAAATAGTTATAAATAACTCACTTGTCCGAACAAGTCACAACATTCGTAAGAGAACTAAAGATCCGTGCAGGTGAGCTATGATGACTTAGTATATACATCAGGTTTATGTATAACTGAGATTTTTCAGGCTTAGAGTGAGTGATTCCGCCTCATTTCTTGTTCCTTGTCTAGTTGTGGATTTAGGGCAGAGTCACTCAGTCGCCGTCTTATTCATCTTAGTTATACACAACTTGTATGTGCCAAGCGATCATAGAGGTACCGAGATGGATCGTAATATAAAGTATCATCACTAGTTATCAAAGCACTTTCACTAACAGTACTCGCTTATTGCGGTACGATTTGTGGCAGTGGTAATATCGAGAAAACACTAGAGAGCCTACACAGAATGCACTGTCGAGCACACTTAGGATACACCATCGTATAACAAACACTTCTTTCAAATCGGCCTAACATTTGTCTCTATAAAGGAGTTCCGACATTGTCATTCATCATGGATTGGCGTGGTCCTCACCATACCAAGTTCATTTGTTACGATAACCCACCGCCTTAACCAACCGATTAACGAAACCCTCGTCACTCGTAGCGACAACCCGACCCAGACCTTAGAATTTTCTCTTGTCTTCTAAACCCCGAAGTACTCATAAGAGGAGTACTATGACCTCCAAAACTTTGTCGACATATAATCAGCAGACCTTTCCGAACTACCACTCGTCAAACAGATAAAGTTCAAGCACAGAGGCTAAGGACGAATACGTCTAACCTATCACTATTAAGTGTATACGCGAGGGTGGTATACAATTATGATTATGTGGATTTAGTATGTGTGTTTCCGCCCTATCTCTTGTTCCTTGTTTGGTTGTGGACCTGGGGCAGAGTCGCACATCCGACCGTCTTACTAATCTTAATTATATACAACTTGTATACACGAGGTACTGATAGGTGGACAATGTATGAATCCTATCATGAACTTCAGGGCAAAGTTGTCGAGGTCTACGAGTGGATATTCAACCATTCAGAGGAGCATGACCCTAAGAGTCCTGCTAAGAAAGCCAATTTCGGGACGAAATTCCATCTAACGGGGGGATGATGTCACAACCCAAAAATTTATTATTATAAAAGTCAACTTTGGTCAAACTTATTCCTTCCATTATCTTAAATTAGATGGATTATTAGATTATAAGTATTGAACCCTTGAAACTAAGTGTGTTTTAGTTTGGAGAGAAAAGCCTTAGGAATCGAGAACCCTCGCATGGACCACAAAACCCTCGCAACCATGAGCCTCCGAAGCCGTGAACACTGAGCCATGAACTCCGAGCCGTGAACTCCGGGCTGTGAAAATCCGAGCCGTGAACTTCGGACCGTGAACCCTCGGACCATGAACGAGACCCTATATATATGAGTTCACTTCATTTTTATTTCATTATTCTACTTCGGGTCGTGATCTCATCCCATTCTCTCTCAAGTATCATATTCAAGAAAACCCTTTTCTTCTCTTAAACACCCCTTTTCTTTTGTATCTTCTTGAAATACAACAAAGGGCCTTCAAGCACTTGCTAAACTCCAAAATCTTCAAGTGTTATTCATGTTCTTGGGCCGTGAACAACTCATAGGGCCGTGAACCCTTCTTCAGGGCTGTGAACCCTTCAACTTGGGCCGTGAACACTCATGTGTTCATGGGCCGTAAACACCCCGTAGGGTCGTGAACACCATTTCAGCCTTCCAACTTGTTTCTAACACTCCTTTGGACTCGTTTGTGCTTCGGGACTTCACTCGTGGAACTTATCTTTCTATATCGAATCTTCAATTGAATCACCCACATAAGGTGAGTTCATACCCCCATATCTTTTCCAACTTTTTAATGTTTTTAGGGGGGGGGGAATACAAGTATAACACCAGAAATCTTGTGTTGATAAATATAAATTGCTTAATATGTCTTTCTTACCTTTGAAATGTATTTAGAACATGAAACTTGTTACAACTAGCAAATAAGCTTAGAAGCTATAAATTAGTTTATGAAATCAAAGGAAATCTTTTTACAAACTTATCTGTTAATTAACAAAAAAGGTTTTTCCGCACCATTACTTGTAAAGTCGTTAATATAGCTTGTGAGATACGTCTTCGAGTACTCATATAAGTACCAGAAGAAGTCTACCCTTATGACCAGAGTCTCCTGGCGGGAGAGCGTGAGTTTGTATATAGATCTATACGGGATTGACAATCCCGCACCTCGTTGTTAGCTACAGCCGGACCGGCAGGTCTGCGGGCGAAAAATTTCATATTTTTCGACGCCTACAATGCGTCGTGTTTTACACTAGTCAAATTTAGTATGGTCATAAAACTCACAAATAAATAAAAATGATATATTTACGTAGTAATATACTTTTCTTGATCAGTATCAAGGGATATTAACTATATGCTTACTTAGTATGTACCACAGGGTTAGATAAAATTGAAGTACGGTAGACAGTGGAATGTGTGATTTCTGCCTCAGGCCCTGTTCCTTGTTTGGTTGTGGGCTTAGGGCAGATTCACACATTCAACTGTCTGTTCTATCTCGTTTATATGAAACTTGTATGTATTAGGTAATCATATGAGGGTAGTATCGTCGTATCAGGATTCCAGAACAACCAAGTCTTTAGATAGTCTAACTTATCAACAAAACTAGATAACATTACAGTAAGTACAGTATTTGTACTTGTGCTTTCGATCTTGGAACAACTTAGACAAGCAGTTAGTTTTATAGAAAATATAGAATTTTCTATGGTAAACATCGTTCTTTTAAGGTAAACAGTTTTTGATAGAACTTTCGGAAAACAATATTTCACAATAGAGTTAGTAAAACTAGAAACTCATTTATCAAAGGTTTAATACTTCTTATTAAACTAGTATAACATAAAGGACCTTAAATGGTTAATTCTATAATACCTTAGGTTATACATCAGAATTATATATAATTAATACCCGATAGGCAGTGAAATGTGTGACTTCCGCCCCATTTCCTATTTGTTGTTTGGTTGTGAGCTTAGGGCAGATTCAGACATTTAACTGTCCGTTCGATATTAGATTATATATAACTAGTATAAACTAAGTGATTATAGAAGGAACTATTGTGGTTATCATTTTGATAATGAAAATATATGATTTTCTTAAAGAATATTTTCATCAAATGTCAAAGAACTGTTACAGTTAACTCCGTAAGCACCTGGTGAATACATCAGGGTGATATACAATGAGGATCTAACAAACAATGGAATGTGTGACTTCCGCGTCATTTCCTGTTCCTTGTTTGGTTGAGGGCTTAGGGCAGATCCACACAATTCATTGTCTGTTCTGGATTTTATATAACTAGTATTCATTAAGTACTCATAGAAGGAATTGTAAGAGTCATTTTTACTTATCGTTTTATCACATCACAAAATATAGGATTTTCTAGAGGAACATGCGAACTTTTCTAAAGAACTTAGAGTATACTTTTTATAAGAAAAATACTTATGAACTCACCGCTTAAATGCTGATCTACTATTTCAAAATAACTTGTATTCTCAGGAAACTAGTAGACACGTACACGCACAGGGATTCAGAAGATGGAGCATAGTAGCTTCATGTCTTTGTTTTGTTATTTACTTTTGGAGTCAATCTTTTGTGAATCTAATACATTGTAAACACTTTAATATTAATGCAATGGTTGTTCGTTCATATAACACTTTATCTAGTGTTTATACACGATTTCATCCATGAAATCTTGTCTTTTTCATAGATCTTCAAGTGTTCTTCAAAACACCAAGAACACCAAGAACACACACTAGTGTTCTTGGGCTCTAAACACTCCTACAAGCTTCCTATAAGTAAGTATACTCCTCCTATCTAGTTGTTTGCCTAGTATACTTGTTAAATCATTGAAGAACATCAAAAACCCCCCAAGAACACTTGGGTTTACGGTCAAGGGATATCCTTGAACCGTAAAAACCACCAAGTGGTGTTTAAGTGCCCCTAACACCTTCTATAGCTCTGATAAAAGACTAGAACCTTGCATGCATGAGCTAGAAACCCCAAATCACGAAATGGTTGGAGTGACCATGAGTTTACGGCCGTAAACTCATGGGTTTATGACCGTAAACTCAAGGGTTTACAACCGTAAACTCCCAAGGGTTGTCCAAGGACCGTAAACTCCAAAAGTGAGTCCTTTCGAGCCCTAATCACTTCCTAAGCCTTTGATGCAAACCTAGAACACTTCCTTGTGTGATATAAGACCTTAAAACACACAAGTGCACCAATTACCATGAGTTTACGGCCGTAAACTCATGGGGGAAATGGTCCAAGAACCGTAAACTCATATGGTGTTACCATATGAGGAGTAAACTCCAATGTGATGTCATACTCTTCTTAGATGCAACCCTTTAGTACTCCTAGCACTTGAAATAAAGTGTTTCCATGTATTAGAGTGTCTTTACTTGATTAATTAGTTGTTAAATGACTAATTAGAAACATTTATGTATCACTACATGTTACATAGGATCCGTGTGTGTGTTCAAGTCCTCAGTTGACACCTAGCATCCTACCCGGCACTTCCATCCAAACCACTCACTGCAGGTGAGTTCATACCCCTTAATTAACCTTTTAAATGTTTTTAAATGCTTTTATGGGGGGATACAAGTTGAATCATGATAATTATCATATCAATCACATGTGATTAATAACTATCAAACTATGGATTTACTACACTTTTAGCTGTTTTATCAAGCAAACTACTTCAAAATGATTTCTCGAATGTTTTTACACGTTAAACTCTTTATCAAACTTGTTTTCTAAACTACACCCTTCCTTTCAAATCCTGTTATATCTATGTTTCAAACAAAGGTTTTCATGTACTTCAAACTGTGTTCCAAATAAGAGATTTCTTATACTTTAAACTGCTTATATCAAACAACTGCTTTTAAATTGTTTTATAAATTGACATCAAGTCATAAATTCTTATTATTAAACTTTTCTAATGTTTTACAAAACTTCTTTTAAACTTTTATATTATAAATTGCATGCCTCTATATGTATAGTTATATAAGTACTGTTTAAAGGACTTAGGACCGCTAACCCGCCTTATTTCCTGTTCCTCGTTTGGTTGTGGACTTAGGGTATCCTGTTATTTGTCCGAAGGTCGTCTAAATATTAGTTATGTATTATGTATACATATATGGACATAAAAGTTCTATCAGTCAGTTCAGTACCTTTGGGTAGCAAAGGCATCCTTCCATTATTCATATACATAAATTACTAGTAACTATTATGGGTATAGTTAGGAGACGCTATTTACCATTTCTAGTACCAGGAATCACACAAGAGTCAGTTCCTTCATGAGTCTATACAATTATTTTAATACTATAAATAGAATGTGACATACTACTTCTCGATACGACACTTCTTAGTGGTATCACCTTGTAACCAGAGTCTCCTGGAGGGAGAGCGGGCATTATGTGTATAGATCTATACGTGACAGACACTCCCACATCCTGACTGCTAGCTACAGTCCCAGCCGAAAGGCTAAGGGGTGACAGAATGTTACCTCACTACATATGACATGGAGGGTCATCAATTATTCAGCGACGATCAGTATGGTTACATACGAGTTCACATTCAAACCTTTATTTACCCAATTAAGAATTAAAGGCCAATTTAGACTTTTCGAGGCGTATTGTTCATTCGATACCGCCTGGAGTCCATACTTCATTCTTTTAGACTTTTCAAGGCGTATTGTTCATTCGATACCGCCTGGAGTCCATACTTCATTCTTTTAGACTTTTCGAGGCGTATTGTTCATTCGATACCGCCTGGAGTCCATACCGCCTGGAGTCCATGTTTTATTCACTTTATAGCCAGCAGTGTCACTGCGGAAGTAAAATATTATTTTCCCTATTACAGTTACTTTGTCGTTTTATCACATACATGTTTATGTATAGCTATATTTAGATAATAATAGTCATACTAGGGGAAAAACCTTCATTTTTACAGAGGTGCAAATCTTCAAAACAGTCGGGTCTTGGTAGAAGACTGCTTTTTATACTAGTAGGAAATATGGGATTTTCTAGGGTTTTTCATACTTATACCAAGTTTTCATAAAACAATTACAAATCTTCTTTTTTCGGTTTTACAAAGCAATGACACTAAAATACTTATGTTCTCACCAGCTTTAAAGCTCATACTCGCTTTCAAATAACTTGTATTCTCAGGTCACCAGTAGACAGGTATGATGACCAGGTTTTGAGAAGACGGAGCGGTCAAGATTCGTCTTTTATTTTGATGTACTATATTCATGTCTTATTTTATGAAAGAAAACACATGTATTAAAATTCTACTATTAATGCAATGGATGATGTTGTTGCTTGTTTACTACTTTACACTGTTGTGATACTGAACATGACGTCCTCCACCCTAGAACGTTTCCGCCGTTCTTGGTTTTGGGGTGTGACAAAATGTTGCTAGACATTCATCACTGTCTATATCAGTCTAATATGAGTCTTGCGCAAGTGGGAGATTGAAAGATCTAGTATGCTCAAGAGTCATATTAAAGTGATATTGCTAAATAACATATGATACTAATGGCTCACACTAACAACAACTTGATACAATTGATTATTTATTAGAAATTGATTTTAATAAATATTCAATAAAACTCTTATAATTAAATTGGAAATTATTTATTTGATGGAAATAATAATTTTCATTAGCAAGTAACATAATATATCATATGGTATGATTTATTAAGTCATGTACAACATTTTGGACTAGTTAAGTTTTTTGTCTTTTAGGAAAAGACAAAGTTTATATCTTATAAGCTTTGAGTTTATAAAATATAAACAAACTCTTCTTCTTTATGCGATTTTCGAGATTTGCATAAAAAGAAGAAGTGTATGACTTGTTTAATTATGCTTTAAAGGCATGAGAGATATGCTTATGACAATGAGGACAAGTTTGCTTAAAGTGCTAAAGACTAATGGTTAATACCTTCACTTTTTGCATATAAATAAGAGGCTTGCATTTGGCTAAGTGTGCTCATTCTCTTCTTGGATGCAAGGACGAAACATGTTTCTTCTCCATCAATCTCTCTAGTTTTGGTTAGAAAACTTGAAGTTACTTGCATCTTCAAGCCTTCTTTAAGTTCATATTGGTTATGAACTTAAAGCTTAAGGGTTTAAGAGTTTTGGACTAGCATCTACATCAAGTTGAGTCATTGATGGTGTCTCAAAGGTTCAACATTCTTCTCCAAGCCTCCTATGAGGACCCAAAGAACTACAAAGGTTGTTATTTCTTCATCCTTTCTATGGTTGGTGTGTTTAATCTTTCTATAACTTGCAAGAAGATCCTTGGTGTGTGTAAAATGTTTATGTTATTTCAAAAATTAAAGTCTTCCGTTGCCATATTTCTAAAGTTTATGAAACTATTTTTGAACTAAAACCCAACAATTGGTATCAGAGCCATCTTGCAAGTTTGGTTAGATTTTTCGAATTTTGGAAATCTTAGTTTTTCGAGAATATGGATAACTTGTTTTTGTTTGAAAAAAGTTCATACATATTTTCTTTCACAACTTTTTGTTATTTAATGTGACAAAAGTTTCATGCATCTTTTGTCATTTAAAGTTGTCTTAGAAAAACAAAGGTTGTTTTATGTGTATGTTGATGTATATGATGTGCATAAACTAGCCAATGACCATTATGTTTGTTATGTTGTTGTGCTGGTTGTTTCATAAAATGCTTGTAATAATTTATTTATTCATATGGTATGTAATAATTAAATAGATTAGCTTTTTTTGGTTATTTTTTTGTATAGTAACAGATTAGTTTTTAAAATTAATTTATTTGTACAAAAATGTAACAAGAAATCAAATTGGAACTATTTTTGAAGACAAAAGAGCAATTTTCAAGTCTAAAAGGTGTGCAGGATTTTCAGTGACATTTTCTGAAAAGTGTCACTAATGTTGTTCACAAAGGGCTGTTGGCTTTTAGCGAAAGTTGTTGAATTTTAGCCTTAAAGAAGTTTTTCCAATCTTTTGCAAGCAATGGGTGTTTACCCAAGTGGGAGCTTTTACAACAACAATGTAACAAGAAATCAAATTGGAACCATTTTTGAAGACAAAAGAGAAATTTTCAAGTCTAAAAGGTGTGCAGGATTTTTAGTGACATTTTCTGAAAAGTGTCACTAATGCTGTTCACAAAGGGTTGTTGGCTTTTAGCGAAAGTTGCTGAATTTTAGCCTTAAAGAAGTTTTTTCCAATCTTTTGCAAGCAATGGGTGTTTACCCAAGTGGGAGCTTTTACAACAACATTACAATAAGTTTTTTGGTCCCTTTAAATGTTTCTTTAGGAATGGACTTGTCATTTTTGTGTTGGATCACAAAATGTCATTAGTTGGCTATATTTATGCACATATCTTTTTGTGCATGTTTGTATTGTTTATTTTATGCAATTATTATGTGTGGTTGATAAATTAGTTTTTCACATGATAAGATAATTTTGGACAAAATAAACATCACATGGAGTTTGGGTTTTTCAAAATTGGACATAAGATGTAAGAAGTTATTATTTTAAATATAAAACCAGGTTTTATAAAATCGTTACTAACGACAAATTTTGAAATACTCCATTATAAGTTTTAAAATGGTGATTTTTATAACTTATACAAACTCCAAATATATAAGTAATAAAATGAAGTTTTATTAAAGATATAAAAGGTTCAAATTCATTCAAACTTAATACCAGTTATTAAAATTGAATTGCGTCAAATTATATAAAAACTAGCTTTTTATATAGAACCTTTAAAAGTGATTTTCTTTTGAAAATTGATACCATGGTTTATTATATGCATGTAATAACCGTGATATCATATGTTTTTCAAACTAGAATTATAAAACATATAAAGACATTTTTTACGAACCTCAAACCTATGGAACCATTTTGAAGAACACTCACACGTCTCTTGTATGCACTAGTAGGATAAAGGATACCTAAGCACTTAGTGTTATCTTTTGATGGCCGTGGTGTATTCGCAATTTCTATAACCAAGTTATAGGCCGATTACACAAGTTTTTCAAATTGGACGATTTGATCGGAAATCTTTTTTGATAAAGGATACCTAAGCAAGAGAGTTCCAAGGCATAGATGGGATCAAACATGTCTAATTAAATTTTTTATTAAAGATCCCATAAATCTAGGAATTATATAGCAAGATATAATTGATAATCGATATCTACCGAGTTAAATTCAAATGGATGGGATAAAGGATACCTAACCATTTATTTGTTTTGCAACTTGGATCCTAGACTTCGATAATTAATGTTTTTGGAAACTAAAAGGGTATTAATTATTAAAGATTAAATATTGAAAATACTAAATGATTTTTGTTAAAAAATTTTGTAGTTAAGTAATCCATTCTCATTATCATGTATTGTCATTTTATTTAATGACTTAATGAAACAATAACATTCAATAGATACAACTTCAATGAATGAGTTCATGTCTTAAGAGACAATCTCGTAAGAGATATGAAATTGTATACACTTAAAGGTCCTAGTCCTAAACTATTTGCTTTGAGCAATTAAACCTGAACATGATACCTAGTAAAGGCATCACTGTGATGCTTAAGATGTTTCTAACATCAAGCTGGGAATAATTATTCATGACTTCTAGTAAGTCTTGGATAATTTAAACATATATCTGATAATATATCAGGTCAAGCAATATTCCAATAAATACAGTGATATTTTATTTAAAGCTAGTTTAAACATTGGAATAATGCAAGGCTAAAAGAATCACCTTGTGTGATCCAGGAGGCCCATGTTTTATGGACTGAACACCTTTAAGCCCAAGAAATGTACTAAAGCCCACATAGATGGATCTTGTTTCTTTTATGAAGAAACTAAACACTGGAAGAGGATTTACTCCTCTTATTTGGAAAGAAAGTCTGGAAGAGACTAGTACTTCTTGTATCTACTAGATAGAACTGATACTTTTCATATAACTCTTAGGTACTTGGTACTTAAATGTTAATCTAATATATGTAAATAGCTTGCAAATATTTATTGAAGAGTAACCAAACTGAGCACAATCAAGTTGGAACTACACTCTAGGAGTTTAGTTTATTATATATGCTTAGAACATAAATTGCTTGTACTATGAAACAATATTTGTTTTCGAACAAATTATGTTTTAATTTAGCATGTCTAAATTCATGTCTCAGTTATTTTATTCAAATGTTTGATCATTTACTTAATCGTTTTTCATAACGACAATATCCATATTCTGAAATGATTAACTTCTATTTATGAGACTAGATCTCTTAATAGAGTTGTGAAGTAAATATCAACATTTTTATAAATAAAATTAAGTTCTATAAACAAGCAATGTTTGACTTAAACTTGTTTTAAGTCAAACTCATCTTTGACATTGTTATCTTTATTATATAAATGACATTCACATATTCCAACTTCAAGAAAGGGATCTTTGAAGGCAAATAATGTAGTTTATTTGTCATATGTGAACTTATTTATATGTAAAGGATTCCTGATGACATTTTCACTAAGGTGTAGAGAAAATGATTAAGGAACTATACACTTTGATGTATGACTTCCTTTCTAATGAATGTTTGAGATTAAGTGCAAGATACCAAATCAACTTTGTTAACAACTATAGTAGTTTTAATTATATTTTACGTGGTAAAACATAATTGTGAAATCTTGGTTGAAGGTTTCAAAAGTTAAGATACAAACCGGTAAGAACCATCTAAGGTCTTAATGATAATAAAGGATGAATTAAATCTTACTTAGTATGATTTACTTTCTAATCGGTAGAAATATCCTCCTTTAATGTTTTTGGGATAATACTTCAATCACTATTAAATTGTATCTTGAATACAAATACCAGCTAATAAGTAAATTAAAAACTTTATAAGATTTAGTATGGAAAGGCTCCATCTTCATCTTACTTGATGTTTAGTGGATTTGAACCCGGTGTTGGACTAAAAGCTTCTAAACCCAAAATCTACTAAATACATATGTGTATAATGCTCTAAATGTGGCTTAGATTGTAATATGCAAACCCGCCAAGAATAGGTTCTCTTATTCTTGTTAAAGCTAAGTAAGTAGAAAGGAAACTTCTAATGACAAAGCAAGTGGGAGGTACATGGAACTTGAAGAAGCTCAAGAACCATAACCTTATGTAGTAATAGTTGGCACTAGTTTTAACGAGGATTGTTAAACGTGAATAATAGCTATGCACAAACACAAATTGTTCGCATTAATGGTAGAAATCATCTATGATTTGAGAAATGTGGAATCTCTCATTGATGAGCTTTTATTGATGGTTTCAGGAAAATCCATCAAATACCAAGATGTTATGTCAGATCTCGAATCTGATAAACGACTTAGCGTCATATACATGAGATGTATTCCATGTATGAGAATCAAGTATGGGCTTGATTAAAATTTATCCCTATAGCAAGGCTAGAAGGAGTAAATAATTCTTCTAGAAAGAATAAATTACATGGATAACCATACACATTGAAAGCAAGACTTGTTATAAAAGTTTTTTTCTCATACTCATAACATTGAGTATGGTCCTCATAATAATCATGACATTGACTGTGATCAAACCTTTTTCACAAGTATCTACGACTAGATCAATAAGGATATTATTTACTATAAATTCATATTCTTAATATGAGATATAGTAAATAGATTTCAAGAAAGATGAAACATCCCAAAAATACAGTTTAAAATTTTCGTTTTAAATCATTAATAAAACCATAATTATCATTCAACATATAAAAATCATAAATCGTGTATCTCAAGAATATCATAACATCTGTCAAATATATCAGAGTATAAACATCCCAGGCTGAACAAATAGTGTGTGCACTGCAATCATCCTGAACTCCTCTTTTGAAAACCGAAGTACCTGAAACCAAAAATGAAAACTGTAAACACAAAGCCTAGTGAGTCTCCCCAAACTACCACATACCATACACATGTCACACAAACACATCGTGGGCCCCGCCCGGCATCGAGCAAAGCTCGGTATACACATGATCATATCAAGAATTACATAAACATAATCACATATTTATAAACATAAAAACATAACATTGGGCCTTGCCCGCTACATCGGGCCCCGCCTGACATCGGCTTGCCCAGCATCAGGCCCCGCCTGGCATCGGGCCCCGCCCGGCATCTGGCTGCATCGGGCATCAGGCCCCACCCGGCATCAGACAAAAGTCTGATATACATAAAACATGTCAACAAGCATATAACATACACGTAACATAAACATATCTTGGTCCTAGCCCACTACATCGGGCCCCGCCCAACATCGAACCGAAGTCCGGCATCGGGCCCCGTCCGGCATCGAGCAAAGCTCGGTATACATAAGCATATCAACATATACATATAAACATAAACATATACACATTCGTCGGGCCCCGCCCGACATTGGACCGAAGTCCGGAAACATACAAATAGACACATGCAAGAATCACGAAGAAATCAAGCATACACACATACATCGGGCTTGCCCCGACATCGGATCGAATTCCAGAAAAGCATATAAACCTGCATCGGGCCCCGCCCGGCATCGGACCGTAGTCCGGAGCTACTACTAAATAAACGGGCCGACCTTGGTGCCTTAGACCCGTTCCTACTGGAAGAGGACTCATCTCACACTGCTGAAGTCCCGCGGACAAAACCCTAGCTGTTGGATGACAGATTCCCGAATCTGTCAACATCAAAATAACACCCAATTAATAGTTGGGTCCCAACACATATCCATAAATCCATGCTTGGGGTAAAAGACTACTTTTCCCTAACTTAGCTTGATTCAAGCCCAAGGGCCAATCCTAAGGCCCAAAAGTCTAATAAGGAACCAAAGTCCAACATATGGCCCAATTTCCAAATTGGG
Organism: Lactuca virosa; assembly: GCF_052849685.1. Lineage (NCBI taxonomy): Eukaryota > Viridiplantae > Streptophyta > Magnoliopsida > Asterales > Asteraceae > Lactuca > Lactuca virosa. The sequence continues at coordinate 388,613,592 of NC_136430.1, forward strand.
CACAAACCCTCACATGGTCATACCTTAAGTCCCAACCATTTATTCTGGTCCAAACACTTGGCTATCCAATGGTCCAATATCTCATAATCATCACGGCCCAATTATGGCCCATCTATGGCCAAATTTTCCTAATTGGGCCTAATCCTGTCCGATGGGCCTTATCCTAAAGCCCAATCCAAATATTTTATTCCATATACTAGTTCTTGGATGTCCCATCAATAGTCCAAACATCTAGGCCCAACTCAAACCCAACACAATTAGGGTTTTCACATGAAATAACGATTAGGGCTAATTAGAAACACTTAACCCATTAAGGACTTAATCCATTGAGTCCATAAATCTACTAGGTCAATCATACAGTGTAATTGGGCATAAGCCATACATCTATCCACTTGTCCAAACGCGGATCCCTGCAATCCAAAACTAACATTTTCTAAAATTAGGGTTTTCTAAACCCTAATTAGGGTTTCTAACCCAAACACAAACCAACTAAGTCCATGATTAAGCTATTGGGCCAATTAGGGTTCCACTAGGTCGGGTACCACCCACTACCACCTCGGGTAGTGGTGGTTAACGGCGGCTCACGGCGGCAGCCACCACCTCGCGGTGGTGGTTATGATGCTAAACCAAAATACATCAAACAAATCCCAAATAACGGTCCAATCACATGTAAGTGCACACAACCACCCAAAGTGGCGGCTGGTGGCGGCGGAATGGCGGCGTGAGGTGACAGCCACCACCTCACGGTGGTGGTAGCGGGGTTTTTCTTCGAATATCCGACCAAGAAACGCTTCTACAGCCCTTACAAGTAAAACACATGCACACAAACCCTATATCACACCCTCAACCACCCGTACACGACGGTTAAGGGTGGCAGAAAGAAACTAGCGGCGATAGCCACCATGGTTGGCAGCCATGGTGGTTTCCTCGTGTTTTCCGGCCAACGAGCACACACCAAAAGTACTGAAACACGCACACACCCACGGACAGAACACCCACCACGCAGAAATACATCGAACATGGAGGAGGAAGACGGCGACGGAGGAACTCGCTACAACAGTGACATGGCTGACGGCAAAACTGAAGAAGAAGGAGGAGGAGGAACGTCCGAGATCGACAGCAACATTGCCCAGACGTCGGTGTTCAGCATGTCCCGGTTTCATCGGCAATCATTAAAGAGACATCGTTGGTGGTTCACGACTTCGACGACGGAGGTGTGGCGGCGCCGGCTGGAGGGGTCACAAGGGTGCCGGCTGGTGAAGAGCTAGGGTTAGGGTTTGGCGGGTAACGACCTTAAGACGAGAAGGATAGATCACCGGGTTCAAATCCCATTTTCATTCAATCACCATACGGGTTTGACACTTTCAGTCCCTCCTACACACAAACGTTTCAAAACAGATCCATAAGTTACCATTCATGTCACACCCCCAAACCAAGGATGGCGGAAACGTCCGGGGGTGGAGGACTTCATGTATAGTATCACAACAACGAGTATAATAGTGCCCAAAGTAAATACAACCATCATAAATATAATTGAAAAAGTTATACAATAGTATGTGCTTACATGTTTCCACTCAATTACACTTATGATGACAAAAATGAAATGTTTGACGATTTAACGTCTCATCCTCAAAAGCGGTTGATTTCCTGTTTCACTGAATTCCTGAGAATACAAGTAGTTTGAAAATAGCCTTTTAGGGTCGGAGTCCCTCTTTTGGGGCCAAACCCTACTTGAACCGGAGTCCCTCTATAGGGGCTAAACCCTACTTGAACCGGAGTCCCTCTATAGGGACCAAACCTTACTTGGACCGGAGTCCCCTTGGCATGGCTACACAAGGGGACTCCGGTCCAAGTAAGGTTTGGTCCCTATAGAGGGACTCCGGTTCAAGTAGGGTTTAGCCCCTATAGAGGGACTCCGGTTCAAGTAGGGTTTGGCCCCAAAAGAGGGACTCCGACCCTAAAAGGCTATTTTCCAAGGTATCTTCCCGTTTCACATGGTTTTTCACCAAGTCAAGGTGAAGTCATGTAGCCTTAAGCGTCAAGACCGAGAATATACAAGTATTTTTCCATACTTAGAGTAATTCATGCAAGTTTAAATCGGCATAAACTCGTTTAATTTAGAAGTAAAATCCCTTTTCACTTTAGAATTTTTCCTGTAAACTTGAAAGATTGTTAAATCCCTATGTAAGTCGCTATAACCATACTACGACAGAATAACCTGCTTGCGACGTTCTTCAGGCGTCGGAATCGAAATGACACTTGTCACCCCCGATCGGCCGATCGGACTTATGCAAGCAGCATGGGTGTGGGTTGTCAATCCCAATATAGATCTATACACAATTATCACGCTCTCCCTACAAGAGACTCTAGTTATAACTAATTCAGGGTTTTCTGTGGTACTTAAGAGTACCCCGAAGGAGAATGTCTCACAACTTACGTTAGCTAGTTTACATATAGTTTTGAGTATAAAACCTCTTCCGTGGAGGAAGTGAAATCACCTTTTATGAAAATACATTTGTGATATAAATCCATAAACTATTACTATTATAGTTTATCAAGTAGTATATGAAAAACCCATTTGTTTTGAGAGTAAAACCTTTTCCATGTAGTATGTTTTTATCGAAAATTCATAAACTATACTTAATGTAGTTTATTAGATGTGTTCGAAATGAATGGAGGAAAATCCTTAACATGAATGACTAATTTCTGTTTATGATGATAAACTAACAAGAATGCATCCAAACATTGAGAAACTTATTGTTATGCACTTTGCTCAACATAATACAAAGTGTTGTTAATATGGTAAACTATGCAACTAGTTTTTATCCTTTCTGCACTGTTTTGAAATTATCATAGAAAAATCATACGAAGTCGAAAACTACATCCGTAAACTCTGAGAGCTTAGAAAATGTGTCTAGTTTATTCATAATTTTTATTATGATTTTTAGAAGTCTCTAACTTATGTGAAAGTGTTCATAATCACAGACTGGTCCGAATTCATTTCTGAAATGATAGGCAGTTTTGTAAAAATCACCATAAATCGTAGAAAAATCATATGGAGATGTGAAAGTAGTCAATTTAAAGGTATAAACCTGAACTATTCGCATATTATACAGTTTTGAAAGATATTAAGTTTAAGTTGGGTAAAACAGTTCGTGAACAGGTCACAACTTTTCTGTTGTAAGCTGTCAAGTTGAGTTTTGAATATGTTTTGGTGTTTTAACTTGTATCCCCCCCCCCCCTCTGAAAACTAAAGAAAACTAGAAAATGTAGGGGTATAAACTCACCTTGAGTGATGACTTGAAGAGTGGAAGGTCGGAGACGGGGAGTATCAAGTCAAGAACACTTGATGAACACGAGAGAGTTTGGATGATCCTAAGAACGATTTTTGGGTGTTAAGATATGAGTCAATGATCCAAGAGTGTTATGAAATTATGGAATGACACTTGAGTTTAGATGGAATACTTACCAAAAAGTGTTGTAGCAACTCAAGAACACTTGCACAAGGTGGTGGAAAGTAGAGAGAAAGAAGCTTTCTTTAGTGGTGATATGAGAGGTGTGTATGTTTGAAATGAGCAAGTAACTCAAGAAATCCTCCAGGGATTTCCTTATATGGAAGGTTGCTGGAGCAACTTGTGAGCTTGAAATGATGTGTGCATTTGTTTGTGTGATGTTGATAAGGTGGCAAGTGAGAGGGTGACACATGGAAGGCAAGTGGGCACACTTGACCCACTTGTGGGGTTAATATCTTCTTAATATAAACTAATGATTTTTAATTAATAAACTCTTGAAAAATAAATAAAATAAGAGTCCTGGGGGTTAAAAATGATAAAATATGGATTTTAGTGAAAATCCCACGTTAAAATCATGAAAAACGGGCTTAAAACGAAGTCGTGGTCGAAAACCGGGTGAAAAGGGGAAAATCCGAAGTCAGGCTTGGTCTCTGAAGTGGATCCGAAGGGAAGAAGAACCGCGGTTCGGAGGCTGCGCTTGCTTGGCTGCGGTTCGCTTGGTTGTGGTCGGCTTGGCTGCGGTCCGGCTGCAGCTAGGTGGCTGCGGTCTTCAACAGCCTTGGTCCTTAGTAGTCCCATTCCTTAGTCATTGCGGTCCGATGGCATGGCTACACAAGGGGACTCCGGTCCAAGTAAGGTTTGGTCCCTATAGAGGGACTCCAGTTCAAGTAGGGTTTAGCCCCTATAGAGGGACTCCGGTTCAAGTAGGGTTTGGCCCCAAAAGAGGGACTCCGACCCTAAAAGGCTATTTTCCAAGGTACTCCGACTATAAAAAGTTGAGAGAGATTTTGAGAGAGATTTGGGAGAGATTCCCCATATTTGGAGAGATTTCACATACTTGGAGAGATTTGTGAGAGATTTCACATACTTGGAGAGATTTTACATACTTAGAGAGATTTGGGAGAGATTTCACATACTTGGAGAGATTTCACATACTTAGAGAGATTTGGGAGAGATTTCACATACTTGGAGAGATTTGGGAGAGATTTCACATACTTGGAGAGATTTCACATACTTAGAGAGATTTGGGAGAGATTTCACATACTTAGAGAGATTTGGGAGAGATTTCCCATACTTGGAGAGATTTCACATACTTGGAGAGATTTGGGAGAGATTTCACATATTTGGAGAGATTTGGGAGAGATTTCACATACTTAGAGAGATTTGGGAGAGATTTCACATACTTGGAGAGATTTGGGAGAGATTTCACATACTTAGAGAGATTTGGGAGAGATTTCACATACTTGGACAGATTTGGGAGAGATTTCACATACTTGGAGAGATTTGGGAGAGATTTCACATACTTGGAGAGATTTGGGAGAGATTTCACATACTTGGAGAGATTTCACATACTTGGAGAGATTTGGGAGAGATTTCACATACTTGGAGAGATTTGGGAGAGATTTCACATACTTGGAGAGATTTGGGAGAGATTTCACATACTTGGAGAGATTTGATCTTAGCAATTATTATCGTATAATCTCGTAATGCAAGGTTCGTGAACCCCGTGATGTTTCGTTTATGATTGTTTTAAGTTCCCGAAAGGGTCCTTAGTCGTGTTTTGATGCGTTTAACTCCCTTTTTAGGGTTTTTACATTGTTAACACATAGATTCTTCGAGACACTTGAATTTTTGACATACAAATGCACATTTTTATACATAGAATAACTTTTAACATATAAGTATTAGTTAAGTTTGACCGGTTTGACTTGTTGACGTTGACTTTGACTTTGACTTGAATTTGACGGTTGTCACAGTATCTGTCACACCCCCAAACCAAGGATGGCAGAAACGTCCGGGGGTGGAGGACTTTATGTATAGTATCACAACAACGAGTATAATAGTGCCCAAAGTAATTACAACCATCATAAATATAATTGAAAAAGTTATACAATAGTATGTGTTTACATGTTTCCACTTAATTACACTTATGTTGACAAAAATGAAATGTTTGACGATTTAACGTCCCATCCTCAAAAGCGGTTGATTTCCTGTTTCACTGAATTCCTGAGAATACAAGTATTTTGAAAAAGCGTCAACAATTAAGTTGGTGAGTTCATAAGAGTTTTATTTGAGAAAGAAGCCGTTTTCCTAAAAAAAAGAAGCGATAGAATATGATTCCAGAAAAATTAATATTTTCCCATGTTATGCAATAATGTACCCTAGAAAGACCCGTAGATTCCTTCTATAACCACCCAGTGTATATAAGTTATATAAAATTTAAGTTAAATAAACCGTCGAATATAATGGGTCTGCCCTAGGTCCACAACCAAACAAGGAACAGGAAGTAAGGCGGTCCCACCAATTCTAGGTCGATTGCGACTAGAGTCTTATATAACTCTAGCATATACACTTAGCAATTATAGCTGAAGTCTAACAATTCTAGATGAAATGTAGTTTTGATAGAAATATGTTCCCGAAGAAAATCCAATATTTTCCTTATAAAAGTCATGTAGTCCTAATTGTTAAGACAGAGAATATGTGTGTGTTTTGTGCTTCATTTGGTCTTCGCATTCTCAGGTGAACTCGGTTCCTTGTTTCACGATCCAACAGATCTTCATAACAGGGATGCGTCTTTGGTTTCGTCGGGAGGTATCACAAGAGTCTCGTCGGACATACCTTTCTTTAAATTTTGACGCGTGGATGGTTGGACGTATATTATTAGGTTCTTGGGGCAGTCGGAGTTTGTATGCTACTGAGCCAATCCTAGCAAGGATTTCGAATGGTCCGTTGTACCTTGGATTTAGTTTCCCTTGTTTACCGAAAAATATCACTCTTTGGAATGGTAAGGCCTTCGGTAGAACTCGGTCACCAACCTGCAATTCTGAGGGTTTGCGTCGCTTATCTGTGTAGTTCTTTTGTCGGCTTCGAGATGCTTTCAGCCTTTCTCGAATTTATACTAAGTCGTAAGTAATACTTCCCCTCGGAGCGCTGCATAGGGTCTGCTTTAGTGTTTCTCATTTGATTAGGTCGATAGGGAGCATATGGGCTCGGTTTTCGAGACTAGACTTATTTGGATGGTAGAACGTTCATTCCCACTCCTGGGTAGCCTTGTCCCGAAGTTCATGGTAGGACTCGTACCTGGTCCATCTATCTTTAACTTGCGTATAGAGGTCGTATGTAATTAGGATTGGTAAGACAGTTGGATGGGTGACTCCGCCCCAAGTCCACAACCAGACAAGGAACAGGAAATAGGGCGGAAACACACATCCAATGTCCATAGAATCTTAATTATATATTATCCTCGCGTATACACTTTGTAGTGATAGACTAACTGTATTCATCTCAAGCTTCTGTGCTTGCTCTTGTCCTGTTATATGTGTTATATTCTCGAAGGGTTTACTAGGAATAATTTGAAAAGGTGCGGAAAGTGTAATACTCCTCTGGTGAGTGTTTTGAGGTTTCACAGCGAGAGATGGCTCGGAGGTCCATGTCGGATTTGCGTTTATAAGAGACGAGGGTTTCGAGGTTAGGTGAAGGGTCTTTTCGTAGCCGTGTAATCGGTAAAGTGAGGACTATACCAATCGACATCGAATGATGACAACGGATCTTTTTAGTAACACATGTGTTAGGTTGTATTCGTACGAATTATTCTTTAGGGAGATAGAGTATCATGTGATTCTTGTTAGTGTGCTCCATTCTGATCAGTGTTATCGTTACTGCAAATGATTCATACCACAACAGCTAGCACTGGTAGTAAGTGTGTTCTGATACTAGTAGTGATTCCTTATATCATGATCCCCGACCGATCATTCTATGATCGATCGGTATATGTAAGTCGCATGTAAATTGGTATCGATGAACCTGTCGAGTGGGTGGCTCTACCCTAATCTCACTACTAGACATGGAATAGGAGTTAAGACGGAATTACTCGCTTTAAGTCTTTAGTATTTTGATTATAATTAACCTTGATGTATATACCAAGTTACCCCAGCTTACTGGTAATGATCCTAAGACCATATATAAGTGTCTTTGATTTGATTGAACGAGAAAGTATTTTTAACTACTTTTTGACATACGGTAATTTTAGCAACATACCAATTTCATTACAAACATATGGTACTTAAACGTTTTTGTTGTTGGAAACATTACAAAAAGTCCTAATAAGGTTCCTTGTTGCTCCTGCTGGTTTGTTTGTCACGCTTCTCCTGTCCCCCCGTCATTCCTCTCAGTTGGACAGTCTCTCTTGAAGTGTCCCATTTCACCGCATAGGTAGCATACTGGACTTACACTGATGTTGGTGATTGAAGCGATGTGCTGGGTCCGTTTCCTGCAGAAGCGGGCAGTATGTCCGTCCTTGTTGCAGTTTTTACAGTGCATCACCCGGCAAACTCCATTGTGATGGTAACTACACTTGATACACTTTGGGAGTGTGCCCATATATTGTCTGACCGGTGTTTGAGTGACAGACGCTGTGGCTAGTGTCGAGGCATGAGTCGGGACTGATGTTGTAATTACAGGGGCAGCCACGGATTGTTGCCTTTTAGTGCGTTTTTGAGATAGGTTGCGCTCCTTTTTATTCCAAAACTTTCGCTTCTTGTTCTTGGGCTTGTGGTCTGAGGCGTCTTCGTGGGTAGACACCCGTTGGTGTTCTTGACTGTTACTGCGGTTAGAATTGCCAACACCGCCTTCAACTCTGCTGGCGTTGTTAGTATTGAGTTGTGCCATGACGGCTGTCACGGGTGCCGTGACCGCAGCTTGGAAAGTAGCAGAGTCTATCTGCAGGATTGTTGCCTTGCTTGTTGGCTGGTTACCTTCTTGTGAAGACATAACTTTGTTGCATGGGGAGAAACGATTTCGTGAGTGGGGATGATTCTAATTATACCCTTATCATTTATATACATATATATAAATTTCACCCTTTACGGAACTATTCTTGATGTTTCTGCTAACGTTCCGGAGACGGAATTATGGTAGTGGGTAGAAGTAGGTTTTGTACGGGCGTTAAGTTTTTCCCATCCTAGGATTAGGTTTGTCCGAACACACTTAGTTGAGGAGTTCTAATGGGATCCGGTGCATTAGTGCTGGTATGATCGCACCCTATATGTCTACGGAAAGGCTCATTTCAACCATGAGGTTTAAAAAGGCGAGATGATGATGAGTATTGAATAAGGGTTTATACGTCAGGAGTTATCTCACTCAGTTTATCTTGGTTCTGAGTGTATCGTGTTCCAATGTTTATGGTGTTCTTGAAAACAATTCATAATGAGAGTCTATATATAATAGACTTATGAATTTTTGGTAGTATTGCTCCCAATGAAATAATACGCATGCCCATTTCGTTTGCATGATTCTAGTATATTTAGTTTTTAGAGAAAGGTTTTGAGCCTGATGCAGGTCTATGCCACATCATTGCAAGGAAAAGTTTGGACCGCAAATAATCTCTGGACTAGTGTAATCACTAACTCGCAGGGTCGGGCCTACACATGGAGGGGAGTAACACCAACGCATACTCATAGGCCTAATCTACCAGGTCTTGTGAGTAAAATGAACTCTGCTCACGACAATTCGTCCCCAAATGGCGATTGTTGTTGCTGATGGCGACTCCATCCCTTGATCAATGCTGCCCAGCGGGGCACAGGTTCGATGTAGTCGAGGCGGTTCGCGAGAGTCATGGCTATGTAAGGAGAGTTGTCGACCTCTGGCTCTATCTTCGACTCTTTTCCTCATCACCCACTAACTTTCCGGGTTCGGAAGGTAGGGGCCTCCCGGTAAGTAAGATCTTGTCATGGCGTCCGTGCGAGAATAGGGGTGAGGTAAGAGGCATATAATAATTATATTCCTAGAAGTATTTATAGGGGTTTGATCCTCTTTAGTTACTTTTATGATGACATGGTGCATACCAGTTACATATCTAGGTTATATATAACTTTAGCGTATCCATTTAGTGATTGTAGGCCTACTAGCAAGAATCAGTTTAGTTTTCACATAAGTTATACTACCACAAAATACTCCTATAGTATTTTAAATGTTATGTTTGGTTGTTAACGATTTTCTGGTATGGGTGTTGGTAAGTTGATAGACTCGTTGTCCACTATGACTATCCCCTGGCACATACTAATCACTTCTCGTACGAATATAGTTGATCAGGCTATATTCCTCCCAGACTTAATTGCATATCCCAGGGCATATTCACATTGCACAACTCTTCTATTTTTAACTTTTGTGTTTTCCTTAGACATGGCACTAAACCGGTATGCACGTATGTACTTATACTTTTAACAAGAAACTATTTATTTCTAAAAGTATAGTTATTTGAAAATATTTAAATCAGAGACTTAAGTCCCAATGCATTTATAGTTTGTATATCTTATGTGGTTCGATATACTTAGTTCACTATAAACAATGCTCCGATACCAATCTGTCACACCCCCAAACCAAGGATGGCGGAAACGTCCGGGGGTGGAGGACTTCATGTATAGTATCACAACAACGAGTATAATAGTGCCCAAAGTAAATACAACCTTCATAAATATAATTGAAAAAGTTATACAATAGTATGTGTTTACATGTTTCCACTCAATTACACTTATGATGACAAAAATGAAATGTTTGACGATTTAACGTCTCATCCTCAAAAGCGGTTGATTTCCTGTTTCACTGAATTCCTGAGAATACAAGTAGTTTGAAAAAGCGTCAACAATTAAGTTGGTGAGTTCATAAGAGTTTTATTTGAGAAAGAAGTCGTTTTCCTAAAAAAAAAGAAGCGATAGAATATGATTCCAGAAAAATTAATATTTTCCCATGTTATGCAATAATGTACCCTAGAAAGACCCGTAGATTCCTTCTATAATCACCCAGTGTATATAAGTTATATAAAATTTAAGTTAAATAAACCGTCGAATATAATGGGTCTGCCCTAGGTCCACAACCAAACAATGAACAGGAAGTAAGGCGGTCCCACCAATTCTAGGTCGATTGCGACTAGAGTCTTATATAACTCTAGCATATACACTTATCAATTATAGCTGAAGTCTAACAATTCTAGATGAAATGTAGTTTTGATAGAAATATGTTCCCGAAGAAAATCCAATATTTTCCTTATAAAAGTCATGTAGTCCTAATTGTTAAGACAGAGAATATGTGTGTGTTTTGTGCTTAAAATGTTCGTAATGGGAATGTGTTTCCAAAGAAAATCCAATATTTTCCTTATAAAAAGTCATGTAGCCTTAAGCGTCAAGACCGAGAATATACAAGTATTTTTACATACTTAGAGTAATTCATGCAAGTTTAAATCGGCATAAACTCGTTTAATTTAGAAGTAAAATCCCTTTTCACTTTAGAATTTTTCCTGTAAACTTGAAAGATTGTTAACTCCCTATGTGAGTCGCTATAACCATACTACGACAGAATAACCTGCTTGCGACGTTCTTCAGGCGTCGGAATCGAAATGACACTTGTCACCCCCGATCTGCCGATCGGAATGATGCAAGCAGCATGGGTGTGGGTTGTCAATCCCAATATAGATCTATACACAATTATCACGCTCTCCCTACAAGAGACTCTGGTTATAACTAATTCAGGATCTTCTGTGGTACTTAAGAGTACCCCGAAGGAGAATGTCTCACAACTTACGTTAACTAGTTTACATATAGTTTTGAGTATAAAACCTCTTCCATGGAGGAAGTGAAATCACCTTTTATGAAAATACATTTGTGATATAAATCCATAAACTATTACTATTATAGTTTATCAAGTAGTATATGAAAAACCCATTTGTTTTGAGAGTAAAACATTTTCCATGTAGTATGCTTTTATCGAAAATTCATAAACTATACTTAATGTAGTTTATTAGATGTGTTCGAAATGAATGGAGGAAAATCCTTAACATGAATGACTAATTTCTGTTTATGATGATAAACTAACAAGAATGCATCCAAACATTGAGAAACTTATTGTTATGCACTTTGCTCAACATAATACAAAGTGTTGTTAATATGGTAAACTATGCAACTAGTTTTTATCCTTTCTGCACTGTTTTGAAATTACCATAGAAAAATCATACGAAGTCGAAAACTACCTCCGTAAACTCTGAGAGCTTAGAAAATGTGTCTAGTTTATTCATAATTTTTATTATGATTTTTAGAAGTCTCTAACTTATGTGAAAGTGTTCATAATCACAGACTGGTCCGAATTCGTTTCTGAAATGATAGGCAGTTTTGTAAAAATCACCATAAATCGTAGCAAAATCATATGGAGATGTGAAAGTAGTCATTTTAAAGGTATAAACCTGAACTATTCGCATATTATACAGTTTTGAAAGATATTAAGTTTAAGTTGGGTAAAACAGTTCGTGAACAGGTCACAACTTTTCTGTTGTAAGCTGTCAAGTTGAGTTTTGAATATGTTTTGGTGTTTTAACTTGTATCCCCCCCCCCCCCTTGAAAACTGAAGAAAACTAGAAAATGTAGGGGTATGAACTCACCTTGAGTGATGAATTGAAGAGTGGAAGGTCGGAGACGGGGAGTATCAAGTCAAGAACACTTGATGAACACGTGAGAGTTTGGATGATCCTAAGAACGATTTTTGGGTGTTAAGATATGAGTCAATGATCCAAGAGTGTTATGAAATTGTGGAATGACACTTGAGTTTAGATGGAATACTTACCAAAAAGTGTTGTAGCAACTCAAGAACACTTGCACAAGGTGGTGGAAAGTAGATAGAAAGAAGCTTTCTTTAGTGGTGATATGAGAGGTGGGTATGTTAGAAATGAGCAAGTAACTCAAGAAATCCTCGAGGGATTTCCTTGTATGGAAGGTTGCTAGAGCAACTTGTGAGCTTGAAGTGATGTGTGTATTGGTTTGTGTGATGTTGATAAGGTGGCAACTGAGAGGGTGACACATGGAAGGCAAGTGGGCACACTTGACCCACTTGTGGGGTTAATATCTTCTTAATATAAACTAATGATTTTTAATTAATAAACTCTTGAGAAATAAATAAAATAAGAGTCGTGGGAGTTAAAAATGATAAAATATGGATTTTAGTAAAAATCCCACGTTAAAATCATGAAAAACGGGCTTAAAACGAAGTCGTGGTCGAAAACCGGGTGAAAAGGGGAAAATCTGAAGTCAGGCTTGGTCACTGAAGTGGATCCGAAGGGAAGAAGAACCGCGGTTCGGAGGTTGCGCTTGCTTGGCTGCGGTTCGCTTGGCTGCGGTCGGCTTGGCTGCAGTCGGCTTGGCTGCAGTCGGCTTGGCTGCAGTCGGCTTGGCTGCAGTCGGCTTGGCTGCGACTAGGTTGTTGCGGTCTTCAGCAGCCTTGGTCCTTAGTAGTCCCATTCCTTAGTCATTGCGGTCCGATGGCATGGCTACACAAGGGGACTCCGGTCCAAGTAAGGTTTGGTCCCTATAGAGGGACTCCGGTTCAAGTAGGGTTTGGCCCCTATAGAGGGACTCCGGTTCAAGTAGGGTTTGGCCCCTATAGAGGGACTCCGGCCCTAAAAGGCTATTTTCCAAGGTATCTTCCCGTTTCGCATGGTTTTTCACCAAGTCAAGTGTCGGGATGACTATAAAAAGTTGAGAGAGATTTTGAGAGAGATTTGGGAGAGATTCCCCATATTTGGAGAGATTTCACATACTTGGAGAGATTTGGGAGAGATTTCACATACTTGGAGAGATTTCACATACTTAGAGAGATTTGGGAGAAATTTCACATACTTGGAGAGATTTCACATACTTAAAGAGATTTGGGAGAGATTTCACATAGTTGGAGAGATTTGGGAGAGATTTCACATATTTGGAGAGATTTCACATACTTAGAGAGATTTGGGAGAGATTTCACATACTTGGAGAGATTTGGGAGAGATTTCCCATACTTGGAGATATTTCACATACTTGGAGAGATTTGGGAGAGATTTCACATATTTGGAGAGATTTGGGAGAGATTTCACTTACTTAGAGAGATTTGGGAGAGATTTCACATACTTGGAGAGATTTGGGAGAGATTTCACATACTTAGAGAGATTTGGGAGAGATTTCACATACTTGGAGAGATTTGGGAGAGATTTCACATACTTGGAGAGATTTGGGAGAGATTTCACATACTTGGAGAGATTTCACATACTTGGAGAGATTTCACATACTTAGAGAGATTTGGGAGAGATTTCACATACTTGGAGAGATTTGGGAGAGATTTCCCATACTTGGAGAGATTTCACATACTTGGAGAGATTTGGGAGAGATTTCACATACTTGGAGAGATTTGGGAGAGATTTCACATACTTAGAGAGATTTGGGAGAGATTTCACATACTTGGAGAGATTTGGGAGAGATTTCACATACTTAGAGAGATTTGGGAGAGATTTCACATACTTGGAGAGATTTGGGAGAGATTTCACATACTTGGAGAGATTTGGGAGAGATTTCACATACTTGGAGAGATTTGGGAGAGATTTCACATACTTGGAGAGATTTCACATACTTAGAGAGATTTGGGAGAGATTTCACATACTTGGAGAGATTTGGGAGAGATTTCACATACTTGGAGAGATTTGATCTTAGCAATTATTATCGTATAATCTCGTAATGCAAGGTTCGTGAACCCCGTGATGTTTCGTTTATGATTGTTTTAAGTTCCCGAAAGGGTCCTTAGTCATGTTTTGATGCGTTTACCTCCCTTTTTAGGGTTTTTACATTGTTAACACATAGATTCTTCGAGACACTTGAATTTTTGACATACAAATGCACATTTTTATACATAGAATAACTTTTAACATACAAGTATTAGTTAAGTTTGACCGGTTTGACTTGTTGACTTTGACTTTGACTTTGACTTGAATTTGACGGTTGTCACAATTCAGCCCCTATCTTCAAAAATCTTTACAAATTGAATCCGCAATTTACCATTTAGCCGCTGCTTTCCAAAATCTATCCAAATTAAGTCCCAATAATTTACCAATCAGCCCTACCTTCATAAATATTTACAAACCACTCCAGAACTTATACTTTTAACCCCCAACTTCCATAATTGTAACAATTAACTCCTCGAGACCAACACCTTGCTATATTACTATTGATTTTAGGGCTACTATTCATTCATTAATTCGTTTATTTATTTATTTAATAAACGGGGTGTTGCAACTCTCCCCCACTTAAATTAGATTTCGTCCTCGAAATCATTCCTTACCATTCCTTACACGCCAGACAACTTGAATATCATGGCCACAAACCCGTGCATAACCTAGCCTTTCTGAGGCAATCAAAACCATCCCCCGCAGGGTTCTTAGAACCTGAAGATGCACGAATTCTTGGCATTATGATCACATTACTCAATCTTAAATCTGAAGTCTCGATATGGTCTAAGTCCCTAACAGACTGCCCATGTAGAATCATTATAGCTTAATTCCGTTGTGAGTGACTTAGCATTACCCAACAATCTGTTACTCTAACCATACACGAAGTCCTGAAATACCATTATTGCTTGAGACACTGAAACTATCTGAAGCACTGAAGTGCCTGAAACATTGAACTGCTTGAAACAGCATGCTGCCACATGGCTGCTTCCCAAAATCCATTGGGACCTCCTGGGTTCCGGCTTATCTTGAATGCTGAAGCCCTACCCAGTTGCTGAGCCGAGAGCAATCTCATAGTCGCCCCGCGCGACTTCCGAACGAAATCCTTGTCTATCAATAGTTTCCACTAGTTATCTTGCCACCGGGGCTCTAACGACTTTCTGATCTAACTGATCGGGTCCATACATCGACTCCTGACGTCACCAAATCCAAGGCTAAAAGTGATTTCTACATGCCCCAGGGTAGCCTTATATCACAAACGACCTTAAACGGTCCATCGCTTCCTCGATTCCCATGACTTTAGTGGTGTTCCTACAGCCGTATCACTGGCTCAAACAGGTCTAATTCATTTGGGGAAATCCGTAAACGAATCTGTGGATTTGCCAAACCCTCACTGCTACACCCAAAATGATGAGTACCATTGTTCCTTCTACGATCTAACAACACTCCCATAATATCTACCAACCTAGTGAATGTTACGGCTACACCCGCGGTCTCACAACACTCTAGCACTATCTGCCAACCTTGTGAATGCTACGGCTACACTCGCAGAATTACAACACTCTAGCACTATCTGGCTGCTAGTGAATGCTACAGCTACACCCGCAGACTTACAACACTCTAACACTATCTGGATGCTAGTGAATGATATAGCTATACCCGCAGACTTACAACTCTTTCTCACACTATCTGGCTGCCAGTGAATGCTACAACTACACCCGCAGACTTACAACACTTTCCATACTATCACAATTGCTGATTACTAATCCGAACACATCCAACGTCGAGCATACACACGACCTATCATCCCAAACTGATCTCATGTCCTTACTGGAATCCCCAACCTGATTCACTAAGGCTTGCTAGCAAACATTCCGAGAACGCAATCTCATTATTGGCAAGTTTTTCGAACTTCCAACTCACACTATCCTCAATCCATACAGTCGCTTGGGCTATCTTCCTTTCTGACAAGGATGTGAAACTTATCCCAGTTTCAGAACTACTCTTGCTTCTGAATCCCTGGATGATTCTCCCCCACTTTGATTCAACTACCATCTTACAAAACACAATACTAGAAGGATTCTCAGTACTTCTTACCATCCCATGACCAATCTGCTGGAAACCACGCTTACCATTGCTAGTGTTCAAATACTAGCCAATCCAAAAGATCACACAACTTCTAAGAACCCGATGAATACTTACCGAATCCACAATTAGGGAAATGACCTTCCGCTACCCACTAATAATTCTCGGTATGCAAGTGGCATATGACATCTCTAGAAAATATAATTCAAACACAACAGAGGATAACCCAGAGTTACACTTACTCAAACTCTTGGAACGAAAGGCTCCACCGTGCAGTTTCCCGCAAGTGCTGCACCGATTCTGGCCCTGCTGGCCACTCAAAAGCTTATCTGAAATCTTAGGTCTCCTCCCGAGACCCTTCAATATAAGCAACTGATATGTTTCCCTCTTCCCAATGTGCTCCAAGTCAATATCTCATTCTCGGGCTCTAGAAGTCATATCATTCAGGATCTCACATCCCGAGATACTCACGATCTTCCTGCCATCATTCTGTAGTATGTCCTGATACCTGAACTTCTTCATTTCATCATCCATTGCATACTTTGGTACCAACTAAGCTCTCTCCCGAGACTTGGCAGTGATCTCTGCCATAGTGTCCGTAGCCTGGCGGAGATCTAATAACTCCTGCGCTAACTATTGTGCCTCAATCGCATGGGCAAACTCTGCCCAGAATCTAGTCGAAGAGTCATCCCATAACATAACATCGACCGTATCATCACCCAAATCACTACCAACCTCTTCCCATCAATCATATGCCCTGTCCTTCGGGAGGCAAGAAGTAAGTCGGACCTTTTCCCCTTTCGAGACATCGGCTGGTACGAAAAGTGTTGTGGACGTCTGCCAACCATCTGCTGCTAGCAATGGGGTCCTTAACCCCATGATAATATGGAGCTTCACAAGCTCTGAATTCCCAAACATCAACGTACACGTCCCTATCATGGTTGTGATCTTAGTGCAGTATGCACTCAGCCTCTCATCACAAATCTCTAAAATGCCCTCTTTGATCATATCGAAGATCACATGAGTCTGGTAAGTGATACTGTGCGTACTCTCAGATGGAATGAACTCCTTTATCTGATCATCGAGCTGCCCGGCTCCAGAGTCCGAACCTGATCCCTTGCCGGTACCAGAACTACCATCTGGTCTACCACGTAGCGTCATCATACTCAGAAATATACCATAACAATCATTATAATACTCATCATAACTCGAGGGATCTCACACACTACAAGTTCCCTAGGTTCATCTCAGCCTTCCTTGATTCGAGTACGGATCCTCTGCTTTCAGTAGTACGGGCCCATACTACCTTCCACATCTATCCGTACTTTCCTCAAGAACTGCCTCGACTCCACCAAGTCCCTTCTACTACTACTGTTGATCCCATGCTAAACTCATCCTAGGATTGCCCTAGGGTAATCACCAACCCACTCTCCGCTATCAGCTGCATAAGAATTCCCTGCTATCTCCCCCTAACTAGCTCGTGAATACTATTACATATCACTAAGACTAGATAATTCTTGGAATGAGAGGTTCTACCCTACAATGGTTAGACTCAAACGAGAGCTGCGAAATAAGGCTAAACCTAACCTTCTGAAATTATTTAGTCCTCGTAATATTTAACTTAACATATTCGTTTACTAGTTAGTAAAAGATAACTAGAACTCTTAAAAGCACAAAGCAAGCAGCATTCGAGCATTGAGTACACGTAATCAAGCATATCTCATTCAGGCCATCATATCACTGACTAATCAGTATTAGCATGCAGTTCATCAAGCTCATACACATATAACAGGCACATAAGGCCTCCTTCCTAGATCCTTAGTCCTAATCTAGCATACAGTTTTCATAAAGCTGATGCACATATAACAGGCACATAAGGCATCCTTCATAGATCCTTAGTCCTAATCTAACATGCAGTTCTCATAAAGCTAATACACATATCATAACATAAACTTGTATGGGTAATTTGGGAGTACTTACTTGAGCTCGGCTGATTGCATGCACCACACCCTTTTCTCTTTTCAAAGTTCTTTTTTTTTCTTTTCAAAATTCTTTCCTTTTTTCAAAATTCTTTTTATAAAAAATGATTTTCTTTTGAAAATTTTCATACCAAGCACTTAGTCTGAGTTCAGACACACCCGAGAGTGTACCCGAATCCCTCAAACCAAGGCTCTGATACCAACTTGAAACATCCCAAAAATACAGTCAAAAATTTTTGTTTTAAATCATTAATAAAACCATAATTATAATTCAACATATAAAAATCATAAATTGTGTATCTCAAGAATATCATAACATCTGTCAAATATATCAGAGTATAAACATCCCAGGCTGAACAAATGGTATGTGCACTACAATCATCTCGAGCTCCTCTTTTGAAAACCGAAGTACTCGAAACCAAAACTAAAAACCATAAGCACGAAGCTTAGTGAGTCTCCCCAAACTACCAGATACCATACACATGTCACACAAACACATCGTGGGCCCCACCCTGCTACATCGAGCCCCGCCCGACATCGAGCAAAGGTCGGTATACACATGATTAGATCAACAATTACATAAACATAATCACATATTCATAAACATATAAACATAACATTGGGCCTTGCTAGCTACATCGGGCCCCGGCCGATATCGGGCCCCGCCCGGCATCTGGCCGCATCGGGCATCGGGCCTCGCCCGACATCGGACCAAAGTCTGGTATACATATAACATATCAACAAGCATATAACATACACGTAACATAAACATATCTTAGGCCTAGCCTACTACATCGGGCCCCGCCCAGCATCGAACCAAAGTCCGGCATCGGGCCCTGCCCGGCATTCAGCAAAGCTCGGTATACAAAAGAATATCAACATATACATATAAACATAAACATAAAAACATTCCTCGGGCCCCGCCCGACATTGGACCGAAGTCCGGAAACATACAAACAGACACATGCAAGAGTCACGAAGAAATCAAGCATACAAACATTCATCAGGCTTGCCCCAGCATCGGATCGAATTCCGAAAAAGCATATAAACCTGCATCGGGCCCCGCCCGGCATCGGACCGTAGTCCGGAGCTGCTACTAACTAAACGGGCTGGCCTTGGTGCCTTAGACACGTTCCAACTAGAAAAGGACTCACCTTACACTGCTGAAGCCCTGTGGACAAAAACCGTAGCTGCTGGATGACAGATTCTCGAATCTGTCAACATCAAAATAATACCCAATTAATAGTTGGGTCCCAACACATATCCATAGATCCATGCTTGGGGTAAAAGACTACTTTACCCATAACTTAGCTTGATTCAAGCCCAAGGCCCAATGCTAAGGCACAAAAGTCTAATAATGAACCAAAGTCCAACATATGGCCTAATTTCCAAATTGGGCCCAAACCCCTACATGGTCTTACCTTAAGGCCCAATCATTTATTCTGGTCCAAACACTTGGCAATCCAATGGTCCATTATCTCATAATCATCAAGGCCCAGTTATGGCCCATCTATGGCCCAATTATCCCAATTGGGCCCAAGCCTATACAATGGGCCTTATCCTAAAGCCCAATCCAAATATTCTAGTCCATATACTAGTTCTTGGATGTCCCATCAATAGTCCAGACATCTAGGCCCAACAAAAAAGGCCCAAATCAAACCCAACACAATTAGGATTTTAACATGAAATGACGATTAAGGTTAATTAGAAACACTTAACCCGTTAAGGACTTAATCCATTGAGTCCATCAATCTACTAGGTCAATCATACAGTGTAATTGGCCATAAGCCATACATCTATCCACTGGTCCAAACGCGGGTCCCGGGAATCCAAAACTAACATTTTCTAAAATTAGGGTTTTCTAAACCCTAATTAGGGTTTCTAACCCAAACACAAACCAACTAAGTCCAAGATTAAGCTATTGGGCCAATTAGGGTTCCATTAGGTTGTGTACCACCCACTACCACCTCGGGTAGTGGTGGTCAACGGTGGCTCACGGCGGCAGCCACCACCTCGCGGTGGTGGTTATGATTTTAAACCAAAATACATCAAACGAATCCTAAATAACGGTCCAATCACATGTAAGCGCACACAACTACCCAAAGTGGCGGCTGATAGCGGCGTGAGGTGGTAGCCACCACCTCACGGTGGTGGTAGCGAGGTTTTTCTTCGAATCTTCAGCCAAGAAACGCTCCTACATCCCTTACAAGTAAAACACACACACACAAATTCTATATCATACCCACAGCCACCTATACACGACGGTTAAGGGTGGCAGAAAAAAAACAAGCGACGGCAGCCACCATGGTTGGTAGCCATGGTGGTTTCCTCAGGTTTTCCGGCCAACTAGCATACACCAAAAGTACTGAAACACGCACACACCCACGGACAGAACACCCACCGCGCAGAAATACATCGAACATGGAGGAGGAAGACGGTGACGAAGGAACTCGCTACAACGGCGACGTGGCTGATGGCAAAACTGAAGAAGAACGAGGAGGAGGAGGAACGTCCGAGATCGACAACAACATTACCCAGACGTCGGTCTTCAGCATGTCTCGGTTTTGTCGGCAATCATCGAGGAGACATCGTTGGTAGCTCACAACTTCGACGACGGAGGTGTGGCGCCGCTGGCTGGAGGGGTCATAAGGGTGGAGGCTGGTGAAGAGCTAGGGTTAGGGTTTGGGGGTAACGACCTTAAGACGGGAAGGATTGATCATCGAGTTCAAATCCCGTGTTCATTCAAACTTCATACGGGTTTGACACTTTCAGTCCCTCATACACATAAACTTTTCAAAACAGATCCATAAGTTACCATTCAGCCCCTGTCTTCAAAAATATTTACAAATTGAATCCGCAATTTACCATTTAGCCCTTGCTTCCCAAAATCTATCCAAATTAAGTCCCAATAATTTACCAATCAGTCCCTGCCTTCATAAATATTTACAAACGACTCCGGAACTTACACTTTTAACCCCCAACTTCTATAATTGTAACAATTAACTCCTCGAGACCAACACCTTGATATATTACTATTGATTTTAGGGCTACTATTCATTCATTAATTCGTCTATTTATTTATTTAATAAACGGGGTGTTACAAAAGACTTCTTTTCTTAATAGACATCTACTAGAAGATATCCATATAGATTGTCCTGGAGGTTTTCTTAATCCAATTTATCCTAACAAAATGTGTAGAGCTTGAGATCCACTTGTGGATATAAAGAAAACATCTAAATATTATAATCATCATTTTATGTAAAACCACAAGGTGTGTTTTATATCAAAATGAATAGAACATGTGTGTTTAATAAGAACTAGTGGGAGCATAGTGAAATTCATAATCTTGTATGAATGAGACATACTTAATCATTTGAAATCACATTCTGACTAAGCAAAGTTGTTTTCACGTTGACTAGGAAAGTGTTTCTAAAACGAAAGACTTAAGAAGGAGAAGATACATTCTTGGAATGTAAAAACTATAAGGGATAGATAAAATGAATGTTAAAAGTTTCACGTCCTTATAGATATATTGGCAAATATCTTGAAAGCGATCAAGACACAAGATTCTTTTGGAGAATTCTTGGCATTGTCATATGACGCCATTTTGAGCTAGCATCGAAAGTAAATAGCTCATAGGCTTGAACTAAATAAAATTATTTATATTCTATTTGATTGGCAAATGAATTTACCATTTACGCCATATTATGCATAAGACATTGTGACAACCCGAAATTTCTATCTTGTAAAGCCATTCAATTCAATCAAAGTTAGACTTGTATCTGTTACCTTTTAGCCGTGCTAAGGATTATTCTAGAAGTTTTTATGCCTGGTACACTTAGGACTTGATGCTATGATGTGTGAGTAACGAATCTATGAGTTTCAAATTAAGTCAAGATCATCCACCAAGGGATGTTTATGACCCAAAGTGGGTTTACGGCCGTAAACCCAAGCTTGGCCGTAAACCCTTTCTACTAGTATAGATTTCCTTCATTCTTCTTCATTCCTCACATCTTCAAGTCAAGAAAACTCATTTCTCTCCCAAGTATCATCAAGAACACTTCCATTTCTCTTCTATGTTATCTTCAAATCATGAAGATCACCAAGAACACACACTTGTTCTTTGGACCGTAATCACCCTATAAGATTCCAAAACGTAAGTATCTCTTCCATATACTTGTTATTCATTAGAAGCTCTTGATGTCCAACCAAGAATCAACCATTTTATGCATGAACTTCAAGAGTTTACGGCCGTAAACCCTTCATGTGGCCGTAAACCCTTCTTGGTTCATGAGGTGGCCGTGAACCCTTCAACCCATGGCTGTAAACCCTTCATAGGATCTTGATGTGGCCGTAAACCCTTCAACCCATGGCCGTAAACCCTTCATGTGTGGCTGTAAACTCTCCTATGGCCGTAAACACTCATTGTGTGACCGTGAACACCCTTTCATACAATCATATGTCATTGTAACACTTCATTCCAAGTGTTTCCTAGTACCTAAGGTTGTTCCCTTACATGATTAGTTGTTATATACACTAATTGTATGCCTATATATGTGATTGTATGTCTAATAGGATCCAATTGTGCTTCGGGACTTCATTTGTGATCTCAAGCATCCTATATCTATCTTTCATTCGAATCACTCACTACAGGTGAGTTCATACCCCTAACTTATGTTTTAATGATTTTAAATGCTTTTATGGGGGGGGGGGAATACAAGTAGAAAACAATATAGTTGTATAATCAATCACATGTGATTTATAACTAGCAAGCAAGAAGATTTCTTATACTTCAAAACTGTGGTATCAAACAAACTATTTCAAATCATTTTATAAACTGACATCAAGTCATTCATAACCATTCAAATGGTTAAAACTCTTTTCAAATGATAAACTCTTTAAATGTTTTACAAAACTCTTTTAAACTTATATATTGTCAAAATCATCTCTATATAGATATAGTTATATAAACAAGGTTGAAAGGGCTTAGGACTGATAACTCGCTTTATTTCCTA
This sequence comes from Lactuca virosa, assembly GCF_052849685.1. Lineage (NCBI taxonomy): Eukaryota > Viridiplantae > Streptophyta > Magnoliopsida > Asterales > Asteraceae > Lactuca > Lactuca virosa. The sequence goes on from NC_136430.1 coordinate 388,636,693, forward strand.
TTTCTTGTTTGGTTGTGGACTTAGGGTATCGGGTGTGTGTCTGAATGTCGTTTGAATCTTAGTTATATATTATGTATATGTATATAGATATAAAAGTACCTTCAATAAGTTCAATACCTTTGGGTAGCAAAGGTGTACAAACATGATCAGTCCATCAATATCAGAGCTTACTAGTAAACTATAATAGGTATAGTTTAGGAAGTTACTACTTACTATTTCTAGAACAATGAAACTGAGTCAGTTCATACATGAGTCAGTTCAAACATACAATAACTAGAACAGGAAGGAACATACAATAACTAGAACAGGAAGAAACATACAATAACTAGAACAGGAAGGAGCAAACAATAACAAGAATAGAAAGGAACATACATCCTTTTACAAGAACAAGATAACATTAATGTGAAACCACTACTTGACGGCTTAGAAATATACTTGTTAGGTCGCGTTTTGTAACCAGAGTCTCCTGGAGGGAGAGCGGGCATTGTGTGTATAGATCTATACGGGACTGACAATCCCGCATCCCGACTGTTCGCTACAGTTTGGCCGGCAGTCCAAGGGGTGACAAATGTCACATCAGTTTCGACGCCAGTAGGTCGTTGTGTTAAACACTCGTCAATCAGTATGGTTATAACCACATCACATTTTAACCTTAATTAAAAAAATTGGTTTTAAGGTAGTTAGTGCTTCGGTAGTTACTTTTTATAACATTATTGTACACTGTCATTTTCCCATTACATTCATATAGTGATCTTCTCACATAAAAGGTAATGTAAACTATTTTCTCGTAATAATAGTCATATACTTGGGAAAACACTCAATTTTACAAAAGAAAAAACATACAAAACAGTCGGGTCTTGGTAGAAGACTACTCTCCATTTCAGTAGAAAATATAGGATTTTCTACGAAGTATACAAACATTTACATCAAAACACTTACAATCATTTACAGCAAACATTTACAAACTTTACATCAAACACTTACAAACATTTTCTTCAAACTTATACAAACATTTGACACTAAAATATTTATGAACTCACCAGCCTAAATGTTGATCTACTCTTTCAAAATAACTTGTATTTTCAGGTCATCAGTAGACAGGTACACTGGACCAGGTTTTGAGAAGACGGAGCGTGTTCAAGACTCGTCTTTCATTTTGATATATATATTTTTGGTGTCTTACAAATACATTCAGAACACACTTGTATTAACTATATTATTAATGAAATGGATGATGTTGTTGCTTGTTTTACTATTGTGCATTGTTATGATACTGAACATGACGTCCTCTGCCCCCGAACGTTTTCTGTCGTTCTGGTTTGGGGTGTGACAGATAGTATCTGATAATGTTGTAAGCATGTCATAGGATACAAATTGAATACATGGTTAAGTCACTGGGTGACTAAGAGATCATTCGAAGAGTACTTTAGAAGAACTAAGAGAATGTATATAAGACCTACAGAAGATGTTAATTTCTAAACAGATATAAATAATTATGAATTATAATTGGATTTTTTACTTCATTATGGAATGAAGAGTAAGTTTTGTTGGAATGAGGTCCAAGCAAAATATAATGACACAATCTACTAAAAATAAGAATACCCTACTTGAGAAGTTGAATTCAAATATGATTGGATATATGAGATCATTGAAAAACTATGTTGATTTCTGCCATTCGAGGATCACATAGAAATCTTCGTGACTTCGAGAGTATACTTAATCAAGCTAAGAGACTCTATGTCACGAAAGAACACCAATCATATTCTCCAAGATATTTAACTATACCTAAAGTAAAGTTAAGTATGGAGATGATAGTATTCACAGTATTCACACAAATTAAATTTTTGTCAGATCCATTGATAAAGTCATTCTTTTGAGTTAAGTATGAATGGTCACACTTCAGCTATAAGACTTTATTATTCTAGAAATGGGGTTTTGATTTGGATTTAGTATTTGGATATTGGAACATTATAACAACAACTATTAGATAATGTTATGATATATTGGGATATAGTCATGACAATAATACTTGTTGTGTTCTATATTAACATGTTTAATCCATGAATAATGTTATTATTCTAAAAGTTCATAGTCGGTTATAATTGTGGGAGCAATTATGAAGTAAGACTAATATGAATTGGATTGGTTGACTCTCACTAGATGAAAGTAGGCAAGTGGTTGTAACCAAGTTTCATAGGTACTTGTCAGAGAACTAGTATTGAACTGACCCGCATCAAGATCATCTCATGGATCGCTAACCTGCTGAATCCTCTCCGTCGTCTTGAGCACCACTTCGGTGCTCCCCATGACCCTCTGGCCAACCTCACCCCAACATATCGGGGTTCTGCACTTCCTCCTGTATAACATCTCGAAGGGAGGACGGTCAATACTCGCATGATAGCTATTATTATACGAGAACTCCGCCAACGGAAGGTAGGTATCCCAGCTACCTCCGAAGTCTAAAACACATGTCCGCATCATATCCTCTAGAGTCTGGATGGTCCGCTCGCTCTGACCATCCGTCTGCGGGTGAAAGGCGGTGCTAAAATGCAGACGAGTACCCAGCTCGTCATGAAACTTCTTCCAAAACCTGGAAGTGAACAACACATCCCTGTCGGAAATCACTGAAACTGGCACTCCGTGCCGAGCTACCACCTCTCGGATATAGATGTCGGCCAACTTTTCGGCCGAAATGCTCTCCTGGATCGGTATGAAATGGGCACTCTTGGTCAACCGATCCACGATTGCCCAAATCGAATCCACTCCCTGTGCAGTCTTGGGAAGCTTGGTAATGAAATCCATGGTAATATCTTCCCATTTCCACAATGGAATATCTAACGGCTGCATCTTGCCGTGTGGCCTCTGGTGCTCGGCCTTGACCTTCCTGCAGGTCAAGCACCGCTCCACATACCATGCTACGTCCCGCTTCATGCAGGGCCACCAATAATCAGGACGAAGATCTCTATACATCTTCGTTACTCCGGGATGGATAGAAAATCTGGATTTGTGTGCCTCCTCCATTAGGATCTGGCGCACGCCTCCATGATAAGGGACCCACACCCTACGGTGAAGAGTCAATAACCCTCGGCTATCATAGTCGAAGGTCTTCCGATGTTCCTCCTTCATAGCCTCCTGCTGAGCCTCCCGGATCCGCTCCAACAGTGGAGTCACCACTGTTATCCTCAGACAGATGTCCCTGATTGGCGCTGCCTTGCGGCTAAGCGCATCGGCCACAACATTGGCCTTCCTCGGGTGGTAGAGGATCTCGCAATCATAATCCTTCACCACATCCATCCACCGACGCTGCCTCATGTTCAGGTTTGGCTGATCCATGAGGTACCTCAAACTCTTGTGGTCCATGTAAATGGTACAACGAACACCATAGAGGTAATGACGCCAAATCTTGAGGGCAAAAACAACAGCCCCCAGCTCCAAATCATGCGTCGGGTAATTCGCCTCGTGAGGCTTCAGCTGCCTCAAAGCGTATGCAATAACATGCCCTCTCTGCATCAGAACCGCGCCCAAACCTGAGATGGACGCATCACAATATACCACAAAATCCTCCATGCCCTCTGGCAGGGCTAAGATTGGCGCCTCGCACAATCTCTGCCTCAGTGTCTCGAATGCGGCCTGCTGCTCAGGCCCCCAGCGAAAGACCACGACTTTCCTCATCAGCCTGGTCAGGGGCACGACTATCTTGGAGAAGTCCTGAATGAATCTCCGATAGTAGCCTGCCAATCCCAAAAAGCTCCGAATCTCAGATGGAGACCTCGGGACTTCCCACCTCATCACGGCCTCAACCTTGGCCGGGTCCACCGATATCCCGTTCTGGTTCACAAGGTGCCCGAGAAACTGCACCTGGCGCAACCAAAACTCACACTTGGAGAACTTAGCATCCAAGCTCTCCCTTCTCAAAGTCTCCAGAACCTCTCGTAGACGCTCCTCATGCTGCTCTCGCGTCTTGGAGTAAACCAAGATATCATCAATAAACACTATCACAGACCGGTCTAACATCGGTCTACACACGCGGTTCATGAGGTCCATGAACGCGGCAGGAGGATTGGTGAGCCCGAAAGGCATCACCACAAACTCATAGTGGCCATATCGCGTCCGAAACGCAGTCTTCTGTATATCCTCCTCTCTGACTCTCATCTGATGATACCCTGATCGCAAATCAATCTTGGAGAACCAAGATGCTCCGTGTAGCTGGTCAAAGAGGCCATCAATCCTCGGGAGTGGGTAACGGTTCTTCACCGTTACCTTATTCAGCTCCCTATAATCTATACACATCCGATGCGACCCGTCCTTCTTCTTCACAAACAGAATCGGGGCTCCCCAGGGTGAACTGCTCGGTCTAATGAAACCCTTGTCTAACAGCTCTTGCAGCTGTGTAGAGAACTCCTGCATCTCAGGAGGAGCCAACCGATACGGTGCCTTGGCTATCGGAGCCGCACCAGGGACTAGTTCAATCCTGAACTCTACCTGCCTCTCCGGAGGTATCCCAGGTAAATCCTCGGGGAATACGTCCGCAAACTCTCGTACCACGGGCACATCGCTCACTGTTTCCTTACCCATCTCCCGGGTATCCATCACATAGGCAACAAATCCTGCGCAACCCTGCTGAAGGTAACGCCTAGCTCTCGCTGCTGAACATAAAGTTGGTCCTTGTTGTGGCCTCTCGCCCAGAATCACCAGCTCTCCCCCACTTGGGGTCCTGATTCGCACCAACTGCTGCGTACAGTCAATCACTGCCCCATTGGGGCTTAGCCAATCCATACCAATAATAACCTTGTTCCCCCGCAAAGGTATGGGAACCAGATCTACCAGATAATGCTCCTCAAACAGTCCCAGGACGCAATCTCGGTAGACCTCTGATGCTCATACTGACCGGTCGTCCGCAATCTCGACCTCTAGAGGGCAATCCAACGTGCCCGACGACTCAGGAAACTTCTTGCTAAGCGCAAGAGAGACAAACGATCAGGTAGCACCCGAATCAAACAATACCTAAACTGGGATACCGTTCACATGGAACGATCCTAAACAGAGCACATACATAACATATCAAGATCACAGCGCCATAAAATAAAAGCATAAGAAAGGAATCATACCTGTCACTACATCAGGTGCAGTGCGTGCCTCCTCGGCTGTCAACTGAAATGCTTGGCTCCGCACCACTGGAGCCTCTGTCTTGGCCTTCCGGCCATCTGCAACCTGCGCTGTCGCTGAAACCGGCGCCGCTGCTGACGCTGCTGTCAATCTCGGGCAATTGGCCTTTTTGTGGCCCCTCTGATTGCAATGGAAGCAAATCAGGTCTGTCATCTGTACTGTGGGGGCGGGGGCAGTACAATCCCTCCCAAAGTGCCCCGTATTGCCACACTTGTAGCAGCCTGACGATCCTGCTCTACAAGCTCCCTCATGTGGCCTGCCGCACTTCCAGCAACGGCTCTGGCCCGGCTGGCCCTTCGACCTAACGTTGGATCCCTTGGGTTTCTTCCCCGAAACCCCTGTAACCTGCTCAGACTCAGCTTTCCTCTTCCTCACATGCTCCAAATCGAGCTCCCTCTCCCACGCCCTGGCAATCATGGACTCCAGGGTCGGGCAGGCAGAGTAGCTGACATGCTCCCGAATATCAGCCCTCAACATATCATGGTAGTGAGTCTTCTGCATCTCCTCATCCCCCGCATACTGGGGTACCAACAATGCTCTCTCCCGGAACTTGGCGGTGATCTCCGCCACAGTCTCCGTAGTCTGCCTCATATCCAAAAACTCTCTGGCCAGCTGCTGAAGCTCTACAGCCGGCACAAACTCAGCTCTGAATCTGGTCACGAAATCTGACCACGCCATAACCTCGACGGTTGGGGCTCCCAATGAGTCACCAATCAACTCCCACCAGTCTCTAGCTCTATCCCCCAAACATCCCGCAGCAAAGCGGACCTTCGACCCTTCCGGGCAGAAGCTCGTCAACTGCGCAGACTCAATGTCTGTGATCCATCTCCTGGCAGCGATGGGGTCTTTCACCCCGTGATAATCCCGCGCACCACTCCCACGAAAGTCCTTAAAGGACAGTGTGTGCGTACTCATCTGGCTAGACGCCATATCACTCCTGAATGCCCGGAGGCGATCCTCCATCAGCTCAACAATCCCTTCCTTGCTCGACCCGAAAATGACTGGGGTCGACTCAAGAATGCCTCTCATGATCTCAGACGCGATGAACTCGCGCAGCCCGTCATCAACCTGCTCGGATCCTGCATCCGAGCCTGATCCTGATCCTGATCCGGAACCTCCTGCTCCATGTCGCGTGGTCACCATACTGAAAAATACACGCATAAATGTCAGGATCATACATACTCTCGAGAGGTCTAACACATTCTCCAAGGTTCCCGGTTCTGTCTCAACCTTCCTTGATTCGAGTACGGATCCTCTGCTTCCAGTAGTACGGGCCCATACTACCTTTCACATCTATACGTACTTTCCTCAAGGACTGTCTCGACTTCACCAGGTCCCTTAACCAATATCCCTTTCCATCTAGTCTCATCCCAGGCTTTCCTGGGGCACTCTCTGACCTACTCTCTGCCATCAGCTGCACTAGGAGTCCCTACTTCCCTTCCCTAACTAGCTTGCGAGTACTGTTAAATATCCGCTCACTAGTTAGTTAAAGTTAGCCAGGACCCCTTAAGCACAAAGCAAGCAGCATTCGTGCATCGAGTAACCGCATCAGGCATAACCTAATCAGACTATCCTACTGTTGACTAAACAGTCCTAACATACAGCTCGTACAACAGGCATATAAGGAATCCTTCCTAGATCCTTGGCCCTACTCTAGCATGCAGTTCTCAGAATCATATACATCAGGCATACAAGGCATCCTCCTAGATCCTTAGCCCTAATCTAGCATGCAGTTCTCAGAATCATATACATCAGGCATACAAGGCATCCTCCTAAATCATTAGCCCTAATCTAGCATGCAGTTCTCAGAATCATATATCATATAACTTATTATAACAAGTATGAGTATCTTGGGGGAAAACTTACTTGAGCTCGGCTGGTCGCACGCATCACACACCTTGTTCTTTCTCAAAACCCTTTGACTCAGATTTTAGAGAACCATTTTCTTTGTAAAAATCTTTTAAATCCCTCGGTTTGAGTCCAGACACTCCCGAGGGTGTGTCCGAATCCCTCAAACCAGGGCTCTGATACCAACTTGTAACATCCCAATTTCCAAGCCCAATTTTTTTTTTAAATTAAGTAATTCTCAACATAGTTTACCAAAACATTTCCCATGCCATATCATTTGCAAACAAAACTATAACAATGTGTCTGAAATCATAATGTCAAAGTAAAATCAATCAGAGTACAATCCCAGAAAACTCCATGCGGAAATCATGTGTGTGTGATGCGCTGCTACACTGCCGGCTCCTTCCCCTTAGACGAAGAGGTACCTGAAACCAAAACTAAAGCTATAAGCACAAAGCTTAGTGAGTTCCCCCATCATACCACATACCATACAGACATATCGCATACATACTGCCGGGCAATTCTGGGGTGCCCGACCTACCCAGTACGGCCATTCTGGGGTGCCGACCTACCCGTGTCAAGCCGTTCTGGGGTGCTGACCTACCCATGTCAAGCCATTCTGGGGTGCTAACCTACCCTTCGGTTCTATCAACCGAACCTTGGGGACTATTCCACCCCCTACTGCTACTATCATAACGTAAACATACTGTCAGACGTTTCTGGGGTGTCCGACCTACCCTTCGGTCCTAACAACCGAACTTGGGCAATATTCCATCCCTACTACCACTATCACATATAACATATCATGCCGGCATATAATCATATCATCACATACTGTCAGACATATCTAGGGTGTCAGACCTACCCTCCGGTCCTAACAACCGGACTCTACTACTGTCACATATACATATCATGCTAGCATATAACATATCAGGTAATAGAAAACCTAGATGAATATCACAAAGACAATCATCCAATATACAACTCCTACTGGTGGGCCGGCATTGTGGCCATTGACCCACCGCTACTGGAAGGTAACTCACCTCGAACGAGTAGCTGTGCGGGAAATCTCTGTCTGCTGCTGCTCCGGAAATCCTTCGGCTATAATCCCCACAAAACACTTAATCAGAGTCTGATATCTATTCTTATGGTAAAATGACCATTTTACCCCTGACCAAGTCTAAGTCAAAGTCAAAGTCAACTTCCAGTTGACCCGACTCGCCGAGTTGGGCCGCCAACTCGTCGAGTCCCTATCTCTTCCACTGTCCTCATCCACGTCTCTACTCGTCGAGTTGGGCCGCCAACTCGTCGAGTCCCTATCTCTTCAACTGTCCTCATCCACGACTCTACTCGTCGAGTTTAGCAACGACTCGACGAGTTCTCCTTCTAACACCACCCCGGATGAACCTTCATCCGACTCGCCGAGTTGTATGAACAACTCGTCGAGTCCATCTTCATCCTATGAATACGTCCTGACCTCGACTCGCCGAGTTGTATGAACAACTCGTCGAGTTCATCTTCAAGAGTTGGGAGATTGCCTTGGACTCGCCGAGTCGACTCATGCACTCGCCGAGTCCTATGAACTGCAGGACTATGGCTCATCCCGATACGTTTGGGTCACTCTCCTGGACCCTCTAAAACCTTTCTCTCACTCAACTGGGTCTCTTGGACCATAACAGAAAAAAGAAGTCAAGCCTCGGACTCGCCGAGTCGCAAGAATGAATCGCCGAGTCGATACAGTCCCAAGTCTATTCCTTCGATTTCTGGTGTACAACTCTTGTCCAAAAGATAGATCTAGGCCCCTAAACTCGATCTACCATGTAAAGTTACGAACTTTACGTGCATGCATGGGACTTTGAGCCAAAAAGGCTCTAAAAGAGGCTCTTAAGTTGCATGGGGGATTCCATGGGTGCAAAAGCAGCCCTTTTCTGCCTTGTAACTCTTCCATGGGCCTAGATCCGAAGCCTCAACCCCCAACCATGCTTGCAATCATGGGTGGTTACCAAGAATGGCTTATAAAAGCCCTAAATCTCCCCAAAAAGGGATCAAACGAATAAGCAAGCAAGATACAGACTTTATACCTTTCAAACACTGCAAATGATGCACCAAACTCGAATCCTTCAGTCTCCTCTTGATCCTTCTATGCTCTTCCTTCTTCCTTGTGATCAAAACCCACAAAATCACTCAAAAGCCTTAGATCTTGCACCAAAACACTTAGGGTTTGCTATGGAGGGTTTCTGGGAGCATAAAGGGGAGATGGAGGCTGTATAAGGTTGTTTAAATAGGGTGCAAACCCTCAGATTAGGGTTTTGTCCAGACAGAGCCTACTCGTCGAGTCTAGGACCCGACTCGACGAGTCCCATACTTAAATCCCGCGTCTCATCCTGCTTCTACTCGGTGAGTTGGGCCTTCAACTCGCCGAGTCCCAGGCCAAAAATGCAAAATTACTTAAATAAAATACATACCAGGAACTAGGTGCTACAGTTTAAATCCTCAAAATAGCTTCATATTAGTGACTTAGTCCATAAAGTTGTCAACTTGGAACCTTTGCATGGTCCAAAAGGACCCAATCATGATTTCAAGCCTTCTAACTCCATAAAGAGGCCAAGATGCAAGATTTTACCTTAAGACCTTTGTCTAAACTTCCAGATCTCATTCAAAGGGACTTCTCAAGTCATAATGTTTCCAACTTTATGACGTAGCATAACTCAATGGGACCCAAACCAAAACCCTAAGTCCCCAAACTTCATCAAATAACTACCAAATCATACATGGAAGGTCTACACCCATCAAGATCCAAACGTTATGACTCCATAACCTCAACAAGGACCAAATATGAAACTCAAAGGTTCTGGAGTAACTTCGACTCACAAGAACCACCTCAAAGGGACCAAAACCATAACCAAAAACCAACTAGCTAGATCTACATGAAGGAGTTGTCAAGGTTGAAACTTTATACCTCTAGAAGATAGATCTAGGTGCACAAAGCTTGGATACAAAAGCTCCAGGTCAAGCAATGACTCTTCAAGAAGTTCCTTCTTCCTCCTCAAGCACCAAAATACTCATAATTCACTTTAAAGCTCAAGAATCACTCAAATGGAGGCTAGGGTTTTGTTCTTAGGGTTGGAGAGGATGGAGGTTGAAGAATGGAAGAGGTTTGGGTCCATAATGATGCTTATAAAGGGACCAAACCCTAAAAACGAGCTTTTGAATCTGCGCAGCGAACGCATTGCGTTCCCAACAAGGTCCGCGTCCAATTTCCTTCTTGAACGCCATGTGTTCTTATTGGGTACGCAATGCGTACCCGTTTTGGCCCAAAACCCCTTAAACTTCAAATGGTCATAAGTTTTGCATCCCTGATCCGTTTTCGACATTCTTTATATCCACGAAAAGGTAACGAGAAGCCCTACACTTCTATCAACTTTATTTAGCCGGAAAACCAACCGAAATAAAATCTAAAATTCATAAAGGCCCGAACCAACGCCTTTGCCAATACCCTTGGGCTCCGAAACACAAACCGAAAACTCGGATCATCCAAACTACATCATCCACATACAATGAGCCCAAACTCAGTTCCTCAAGGGTTCTAAGTCTGCTAATACCCACTCCTTGATCCTCATTCTGCAATGGTGAACGATTCGAAACAGGGCGTTACAGATGTAGGGCTAAGTAACAATATGGTCGGCGTTATCGATGATATTATGGAGGAGCTGATCGAAAGCGATACCAAACTCGACGAAGGGACTTGGATATTGCAGGTAGAAGTTTCGATGATGATTTTCTAAATCTTTTAGAGGAATTGTAAAAAGAATTATATATTGGTTGTACCTATTTTTCATCGCTCAACGTTTCTATCAAAGCTAATGCATATCAAGGTGAACAAAAAAATGGACTAATAGTTCATTTGACCAACTGTTGCAATTGTTTCAATAAACAATTGAAAAGGAAACAAAGTCCCCCTTCATACTATGTAGCCAAAAAGAATATATGAAATACTAGTTTGGGCTATGAATTGATACATGTGTGCAAAAACAATTGTTCTCTATTTGGAAAGAACATAAGTTTTGCAAAGTTGTCATGTCTGTCATGAAAGTTGGTTGGTCAATAAAAACACAAAGACCAAGATAATTTGTGTATGGTATGTTGTTAATTTTGGTAATTAATAGGAAGTTTGGTATCTAATTTGGTTTATGTTTATTAGTATTTTGGTATGTTGAAATTGGATGTTATTATGTTGAAATTAAGCATACGATCACGTGAATGCTATTATAAAAAAACAAACAGAGATATAACAAGAAACTTGCAAATTGGTTTCGATCGTTTTCACAACATGGTGGGGATGACGAGGATATCGGGACTGATTATGAGGAGAACAATTGGCCCGAAGACGGCGGAGACGACGAGGATGACTAGGTAGCTTATGTTTAGTATTATATTTTGTTAATGGTGTACGTTTGTTAACGACTTTAATATCTTATGGATTTTATATTAAGTATTTTATAAGAAAATGTGGATTTTGCATTTGTATAATTTGTATCTTGTTTTTATAAATTTTAATAATAATTTAAATATTGTTTATATAGATTAGCTGCAATATTTAAAAAAAACTAGTTTTAGCGGCGACAGGTGGTATCGGTGACATCAATACCAGCGATACGAAGCATTGCTAATGACATAGAGGATTGTTGAAGAAAGGTAGTCCTGATGATATCAATACCGACGATAAAAGGGTTTTAATGAAGTATTATTAGCGGCGACATGTCGTCGGTAATACAATTAGCAACGACATTGGGGGCCTTTAGCGGCAACAATTAGTAACTCTTTTATTTTTTGTAGTTGTAATTACACATGTCCATCCCCTTTTTCTAACATAGAATATGTCATAAACATAAGCTGAAACATATATCAATTTTTTAATTTTCAGGTCAAGCTATTTATGATTAAGCCCAGAAAAAGTAACATTTTAATTTTTAACACAAAACAACAACATATTTTTCTTTTTAACACAAAACAAAAAGATATCTTTTTTTATTTTAAAACAGCCACATGTTTTTATTTCTAACAAGACACGTGTAACATCCCAAAAATATGAGGTAAAAATTTCATTTTTAATTCAACCAATGCATTAACTATCTTTGAGTCAACATTTAATATTTTTTTTTCTAATATTCAAAAGTACTTTATAAGAAAACAGTTATCAGAGTATAATCCCAAAATCATCATAATGAGGAAACATAGGTGGATGCGTCGCGATCAAGTCGGACTCTTCCCTTCGAAGCAGAAGTACGTGAAACATAAATTGAAAACCATAAACAGAAAAATTAGTGAGTTCCCCAAAATACCACATACCATACATGAAAAACACATACTGGGCCTGCCCTACATCGGGCCCCACCCGACAACGAGTCTCACTTGGCCGCGGGCCTGCCCGACATCGAGCCCCGCTCGGTTTACAGATCTGTCAATCACCAGGCCCCTCCTGACACCGGACCCCGTCTGATACACATATAAACATATAAACATATAATCATACTAACACATGCGATAATCACAAAGATAAGAGCATACCATACAATCATCGGGCCTCGCCCGACATCAAGCGGGTATACATACCACTACATATACATGCAAGAGTCACACAAACATCTAACATCCTACATAATAAACCATGGGCCGGCATTGGTGCCTTCGACCCGCTAAACATAGTGAGGAAACTCACCTCTGAATCTGAACAATAGCTGATGAGGTCCCGACTCCGAATCTTAACTCTAACCGATGCCTAACCATCAAACAGAGCAATTCTCAAACATAATCGAGAATACCCAAAATACCCCCATGGGTCAAACTAGGTCAAATGGTTAAAAAGTCAAGAAGATCCAACTCAGGTGACTACCACGTCATGGTAGCCCTTTACCACGTCGCGGTGTCAAAGACGACAAGATAGTCGCGACCAGCCCCGCCAGCACATCGTAGTGGCCTTGCCACGCCGTGGCAGGGTTTTCAGCAGTTTAACGCATTCAGCCATTTTCTTCGATTCTAATGGGTCTCCAACTCACATCTGGTCCATAATAGGGTCTAGATGGATAAAGTTTCCAACTTAATCCAATAGAACCTTCCAAAGTGTATAGATCTTAACTTTAAGGTCCAAAACACTACATGGCTTAAGCAATAATCATAAGGTTACTTGATCAAAAGCTCCAAAAGAGTCTCCAACACAAAACACATCAAAATAATTGGTGTTTTTCCAGACATGCATGTCCAATGCATGTCTTGAACTCTAATTAGGCCAAAATAGGGCAAAAAGGCCAAGATTCCATGCATGGCCTCAAAACTCAAGTCTAATTCAGATCCAAAGAGTCAAATGCTCCAAATAGCCTGGAGATTCATAAAGTTGCAAGCTTTATGAATTTCAACATTCCAAACCAACAAGGCATACAGAAAAGTGGACAAAATCCAAAGATCTAACAACTAACTCATCAAGATAAAGACTTTATACCTCCTTGAGATGCTTGAGGAAGATAAACTCCTGGATCTACATTGCTATGGACTCCCAATATGACCATCCACCACCTTCTTCCTTAACAAGCACCAAACACCCACACTTGAGGCTAAAAACTCACAAAAGGGATCTAGGGTTTGCAAGGGACGATTTGGAGAGATGGAGACTGATGTGAGGGAGGCTATGAGAGGTTAAAAGGTTTAAATAAGGTTTAACTTTTAAAATTTATGGTTTTCTCCAACAGCCGCCTCCACGTTGTGGCAAGAATCACCATGCCATGGTGGGTCATTAAACTCTCGCGAGCAAAAGGTTATCGCCACGTCGTGGTGAGGCTTCAACACGTCGTGGCCTTCAAAAAAATATCATACTCAGTCGAAAATAATTTTCTACCTAGAATCAAGTGTTAGAACACGACAACATATTTTTATTTTTAACTAGAAACAATAACGTATTTGTATTTTTCAACTTAAAACAACAATGCACTTATGTTAGCAGCATATTTTTATTTTTAACCCGATACACCAACATATTTTATTTTTACACGTCACATCGGGTACTTATATTTTTATATCTTTAAACCGAGTAACAACAAAGAACAAAACACAATTGTAGATATAGTAAACAAAAACAGCACCAACATACCTCTAAATTATAATATCACCGATTAAATATGGAGAAATAGAAAAATCGAGAGAAAAATAACCTCCACCGAGCAACCTACACACAAAAGGCCTTTCGGAGTACTTGTAACGAGAACCATTCGTGGTTGACATGGCAAGGTGGTAAGAATATGAAGAGCACCCCGTATCATTGTTATGGATTGTGGTGATGAGGTGGAGTGATGGACAGTGGTCACGACAATAATTAACCACACTTAATCATATTCTTTCTCTTTCTATCTCTTTCTACCTCTCCACATTTTAAACAATTATAACATATTTGTTTTATTTAAATAATTAAAAAAATAAGAGGGATATAGTGATGTAGAGTGATGAGTATACCATCTTACAGCATCCATAATGGTGAGTTCAATTGGATGGTTGAATGAGGTGGCAAATCTAGTTCTCATTCAATGGATGAAACGCTAGCATAGTGAGATCCACCTTGGAATTCAATGGATTTGGAGTTCAATGGCCATTGAACTCTTCAATGGTAAAAATGAATGTTTTCTAATCTTAAATACATACTATAAATTAGCTTTTGTAACTTTCTATTGAACTCTCTAGAGTTCAATGCATTGTAGAAAAAAAATCGATAGAGTTGTATGGAATGTAGAAAAATGATGTGTCAATCCATTGAACTTTATAGAGTTCAATGCATTGTAGATGCCCTTAATATAGTTATGTGAAGTAATGAGGTGGCAATGATGTGGTGTCCACTACATTTATGATTACCGTGGGTAGTCTAGAATAGTGGTTGATGTAGGAATTTAAGGAGTAGTGGCACTACTTTTTTTTTTCACTCAACATATACTTGTATTTGCTAGAGTGAGCATGATAAAATAAAACAAAGAGTAAGAATGTAGAATTGAAGCTACAACCAAAAATCTATTTGTGCTTTTGAACCGGAGAAAATATTGAGTTTAGAGAGCTAGCATGCTAACTGAATAAACCACTTAATGCTTTTTTTATTAATTCGCAAAAAATATTTATATAAGTGGTTGCATGTTAATACAAAATAATAATATTTTTCTAACATTACCGGCTCACCGCACATACATTTTTAGATGTCTTAAAGATAATTAACAAACTCTTTGTCCTTATGAAGAATGGCCATTTCTTCTTCTGGCAGATGCACATGTGCTGTAATATCATTTCCAGATGGAGTATCCATCAAAATGATAGTATTCTCATCCACATTTGGAATTCTTAGTAGAACTTCCTGTGGCTTGCCCCACCCAAAATCCACTTCGTAAAATGGAACCCTACACACGCTTGAACTATAATAAATGTCACTCTGTAAGGTGGAGAATGTGTTTAGCAACTTTTCAACTACTTCTTGCTCATCTCTCATTCCTTCAAGACCCATTTTTGCCTTCCTTACCTCAGAAATCACCTCACTCAACCTGATTTCACCAAATTCCTCCATCTTTGCTATCGCTAACGTGAATAAGTTTCCTGCTGCTGTTTCAGGATAGTTTTCAACAAACTTGTTCCTCATGTTCGTAGCTACAGACAAGTTTGATGGTTTCAAAGAATCTGACTTTGTTGCGGCTGCACTCACTGCGTGTTTAAATATTAAAGACGTCAACACTTCAACTCGAGAAGGGTTCGTTGGAGCTTTTCCGGTGGCAGCAACCTTCTTCTTCAGCTCATTTAGTTTTGAATTAGGAAACACAAATATCCTTGTAGCATACTTTACTTTATCCAAGTCCTTAATAATGAACTTAGGCAACCTAACGTTATTACTTGTGGAGGATGAGGTGAAAGATGGATTTACTGGTGGCTGACAACGTGTAACTGTAGCCCAATGGTTGATGAAGTTGGCAAAGGTGGCTCCATCAGCAAGCTTGTGCGACATGGACACAGCCACTGCTGCTCCACCACCAGCAAAATGGTTCAGCTGGACATCGAGCAACTTAGGGCAAGAAGCACGAACAGTACAGCTGAGACCATAAGGAAAGAGTTGGTCTAGGGTTTCGTTTTGCTCCTTCTTGTGAATGAAGTCGTCGATGGGGCTATAATTAAAAGCTTCAAGGAATTCTACCCCTTGGTCGTTGCAGTTGATGTAAGGTAAAAAACGGGTTGGAATTCTACCGGCGAAGGGGTAATACTGTGTTAAGCACTGTGATAAGGATGCTTTAAGACGTTGGTGTCAACAGTTTTGTAGTTCCGGTAGAAAAGAACAAATGGCGTGTGCATGTCAGGAGCAAACTGATCAAGCAACGAAAGATTATGAGTTTTCAGGTGCGGAGGTGTTGGGGAAGATGGTCTAATGGTTTCCTAAGATATGATTGTGTGAAGTTGCCTAATTTTTGCAAATGTTTGGAGCTTTTGCTTGATTTTGTTCATTATGGACAAGATTGCAAGTAGTATGCCGAATGCCGATGTAAACATTTATACCACACTGAAGTTGGATTTTAATAATTTTAAACTTTGGCAAGTTGGATTTTAATAAATAAAAGAAGAAGCGCACAAGGATTTAATTAATTATATATATATATATATATATATATATATATATATATATATATATATATATATATATATATATATATATATAAACTTAGCCTAAAAGATGAATAGTGAACTCTGCTACAGTTTGGCAAAAAGGCCCCCTATTTATGGGTTTCGCTGCAATTTGGGTTCGTTTTTTGTAAGCGGGCATTTTATGAAATTATATACATTCTTTATACACGTGTTGTTCATTTATCGTGGTCTCCATCCCTTCTGGATTCTTCTTCTCGGTATTGCGACTCATCTTTGAACTACGTCTCTTCCACTGATTTTGGTCTGTAATCGAATGCTTACACACTTGCTTCCACCCCCTTCAACTGCTTTCGTCTACGTCTTCTGTGTTCCATCGTCGGATCCACTGTGGATCGTTTTGGGATTTTAGGGCTTTCAAAGCAAAAGGTTCCAGCAACAACGAATGTTAGGTTACGAGACCTCATACCTGTTTTCCATGCTTCTACAGGTTTGTTGCCAATTCTTTATTCATCACTTCGTCAATCACCATATATCGCTGATTTCGGTTCTCTTTGACAACCCACCTCCGGTGACAACTTTGTGATGATGTTGGGCCCTTAGCTGTTTCTGGTGCCGGTGGGTCATCATCAGCTGTACCGGTTGCCCCTGTTCCTCTCCGACGAAGAGCAAAATAGAAGATTTAGGGCTTTTTTGTGGAGAGTCGATTTCCACAGTCAGTAGAAGAGGACGACGGAGAAAACCGATTCCACTCTACGAAGAGATGAGGTATGTAGTATATTCGGTGGATCCTTCCCACCGCCTTCTTATCAAATATCTTTAGTCATTCAGAAGTTTTTTCCGCTCAACAGATTGCGCATCGCCAGTCTATTTCCGGCGACCCAATCAAGTAAGTTTCGAATTCAATAAACATATTGTCGAACAGCTGGTGTGCGTAAGCTGAAATAACTGGACTGAGTGCTTGCTACTGGTTTCCGTTCTTTTACTTTTTAGGGTTGCTTTACCGGATGGGCCTGTGAAGGAGGGGAAGAAATGGGAAACAACTCCTTTCGATATAGCCAAGGAGGTATCCAAGAGCTTAGCGTCAGCGTCAGATGCTTTCATTTCTCAGGTGGATGGAGTGCTTTGGGACATGTCAAGACCCTTGGAAGGTGATTGTCAGCTCAAAATATTCACTTTTGATAGTGATGAGGGTCGTCACACATTTTCGCATTCAAGTGCTCATATTCTTGGCTACGTATTGAACTAAAGACGAATCTGTTTTACTGGGAATGATTTTTGTGTATAACGTGGATGCTGAATTCACTTGTATACATTGTTTTCAGCTCATTACAGGCCCTTGAAATGTTTGTGCACTACTAGATCTCTCTTTCCCCCCATGCGACATCGACATGACCATGTTCAACTTTAGTTGTATCTTGTATGATCACTAAGCCATTTTCATTGACTATGCTGCAGATTTTCAGAGTCGTGGCCTACACATCAAGACTTAAAATCTATTGGTATGCTTCTCTACATATTGGAGTGTGTCACAGAGACATCAAAATCTTTTGGTATGCTTCTCTCCTGAGATATAAATCATAACATTGGTTGATTAATTATTTAGTCCATGTCATGTCCGTGCATCATTTGTTTAACATTTAAATTTGCACCGGTGTCTGTCCTTGACAGGTGGGAGGGTCTTTCAGATTCAATTCGGTCTACTAGAGGCTACACCTTTTTTTATGGATCTAATAAACATCGCATTTGTACAACCTGAAAGCATGTCTCTGTTGTAATTTCAGCCTCTTTTCCCTGGTGAGAGTGGAGTCGGCCAGGTAGTGGAAATCATAAAGGTACGTACTTGTGATTTTTTAAATTATTGTTCTTTG
Organism: Lactuca virosa; assembly: GCF_052849685.1. Taxonomy (NCBI): domain Eukaryota; kingdom Viridiplantae; phylum Streptophyta; class Magnoliopsida; order Asterales; family Asteraceae; genus Lactuca; species Lactuca virosa. The sequence continues at coordinate 388,655,223 of NC_136430.1, forward strand.
ATATTTGTTATTGAGATTTGTGTTCAAGCTGAAATTATGTGCACAATACATAGTTGGGGATTATGTAAACTAAACTGAGGTGTAACACACATTTGCCGCCTTGCAACATCAAATGTTTATTATATAGTATATGATATGATCCAGCAATCAGCTTTAACTAAAAGGGTTTTTCTTTCCTTGGTTTTCTTGCATTTTGTGGAGCGTGAAACTAACTTGTAGGCTTAGTTTTTTCTGAAAACATGTTGATTACGTTTTGTTGCTGATATTGGGAATTCGGGATATCATTTCTCTTGGTTGCTATGGTTTATAATCTCTGTGAAAGCCTTGATAAATAGATAAGTCATGTACGTATGTGTCTTTGTGCAGAATTTGGTGAAGAAGCTTAAAGATGTCTGATTTGTACAAACAATACGCTGAGAGGCTTCTACAATCTGGTGAAGTTTATCGTTGCTTTTGCTTAAATGAGGTAAGTGCCCTCGAACTTGACAGATGTGTGTACCTCATGTATATATGAGAAAAAGAGTTATCACAAGGAACTCCATATACTTACAGATTTTGTGTCCCTAAAGAAGAAGTTTAAAAATTAACGGCTTGAGTAGAGGAGAGGTAATTAATTTTTATACAAAAATTAATTTAATAACTTTTTAGACATTAAAAATTTGATATTGTTTAATGATGTTGTGTAAAGGTTAGCTGGAATCTAGACACACTTGGCGATTTTGAACACTTGTGCTTCAGGGCAGAAGAACACTTACCTAATACAGTAAGGCAAGCATTGATATATAAGGTAGTTTTATTTTAATATTAATAAAATTTTCATATACAAAGGGAGTTTATTCATAAGTGCTACTGAACACAAAGAGCAAATTCTGTATTTCAGTCAACAAGTGAATATTTTCTTATTATTATTTTTTTCGATTAATAAATTATGAAAAATGATATATATATATATATATATATATATATATATATATATATATATATATATTATTTGTTTTTTCTATTTCAGGATCTTAGGGAGCTTTTCAGTATCCGAAAACAGGGTTTTGATGTTTCTTTAACTCAACAACAGTTGCATGAAGAGCATGATTGTGAACACAAAATGTTTGTACTATGTAATTCATTAAAAATAAGGTTTTTTTAATGTGATTTGAAATATTAAATTTCTTCAGAACAATTTCTTTTGTTATAGGGATGCATCTGTTAAAGATCACACAGCTTTTTTTGAGTCTCTTGGTATAGCTGGACTTAGTAACCACAGTTTGCTTTTCTCAAAAACTGCTCCAGTCCCTGTTGTGCAAGATGAAGAACTAACAAGGTGATATATCTATCCTTTTTACCCTTCAAGGGCATTTTAGTAAATTCACATTTTTGAATTTTTGTTTAAGTTCTCTTAATTGTTTTTAGGATTAGGCAATCAACTTATGTGGGAAACTCATCTTCTTACAACTCACGTGAACCAGACATGGATGCGTATGTCTTCTTAAAATCTCAATCTTCTTTTTACCTTAAAAAGATATATTTTTATTTTATTTATTTTATTTTATATTTCATTTACAGGGGAGCTCAATTTGCTATCAGTCCAAAGTATGTTGTCATTCTATATTGCCTTCCAAAAAGTTTTTTTTGATTTGTTGGATTAAATTTCGTTGCATTTTTTTTCTTTAAATTCATTTCAGTTTTTTTTTGGGCCCATTTTATGATGTATTTGCTGTTATTAATTGTTTCAGGTTAAAAAGGACAGAAGACCTAACACATCAACATGTAGATGCTTGGTCGAAGGCTAGGTGTAAAAAAGTGTCATAGTTAATGATTTTAAATTTTATATTACGAACTTTAATGGTGTTTTTTTGAATTTTGCTTTCTTTTCAAGTTTGATCGTGTTGCAGCTGAGCCTAGATAGGGAATAAGAAGTTGCCATGTACCTGGGAGCAAGTGCATCCCTTTTACATGGTTTTAGGATGATGTGGCGAGACACCTTTCACAATCAGAAAAACAAATAAACTTATGGAATCATATAGATGATGAGCAAAATGATGAAAATGGTCATTTTTACCAAAATGGCCTAGATGGTAAAAATGCTTTCTGTTTCCCTATTATGTCATGGTTTAAGTGGCCTTTTTTTATTTTACTAAACTAAATGTCATTATATTGATTTCTTTTTATGGTAGAAAATTAGTGCAGACTCCATCAAAATATATCGGCAGCTGCTAAAAGTATCATAGACTACGGATGAATATAAAGCCATTTTACTTTCTTTGAGTCCATTTAATTTTCCATTTTTTTTGTATTAAAATTGCATTGTATACTTTTGGTATGTAATTCACATCCAACCCATGCAAAGCATGGACACCTACAAATATAGTAAAAGGATGAACCGAGTTGTGCAACTCCGTTGTAACAAGTCCAACACGCACATAAGCACTCAATATTAATGACTAATTATCATGGATGTAGAAAACCGGCGATGACATCTACTACACGGGAGGTAAGTGTTGTTTGATGTAACTGGAATGTATCGTTATGCTTCAAAAAGAAGTTTCAGAAATTGTATCACATCTAAAGTTTTTTTTGGTTAAAATCAAATGCAAAGTTTTTTCGTAAACAGTATTAGTGCCCCATGACGAAAGAATATTACTGCCCCATAACAATACTCAAACTATAAACAAATAGTTGATCAAATAACATTTACAAAGAACAAACAACGGAAAAAATTGTTGCATCCGACCCCCGCAACGCGGGGGTTCCCCACCTAGTTAATATAACTTGTGATGATAGAAGAAATAAGAGTAAATTTCACGGATAGTCCCTATCTGTTTGAGTAGTTTTGTTGTTGGTCCGTAATTACATTATAACATGTGAAAATGACAAAAATAGCCAATTATCCTAATCACTTTGCGGAAAATAGCCAAAAAAAATCGAAATTGCAAAAATGGCCACGAAAATCGCAGATGGGAATGGTCCATCTGCGATTTGCACGTTCCATCTGCGAATGTACAAGTACCTAAAGCACAGCTGTGTTTTAGGTACTTGTACATTAGCAGAGGAAAAGTCCATCTGCGATTTGTACTGTTCACCTGCGATTTTCATTCTGAAATTCTATAAAACGGTTTTTTTTTCCTCATTTTTTACTCTTCAATATAAAAAAACTCACTCTCTCGGGGATTCCTTTTGACGATTTCTTGAAGAAAATGGACGATTACTTCAACAATCCCGAAAATATGGTTAGATTTTAACTCTTTTTATGTTTTAATTAACATTTATTTAGTATATGTCTTTATTATTTTATTATTTATTGTATTAGTTAGTATAAAAAAAAATTATATTGTTTGTGATAGGGTAATTTTGTTGTATTTGATAGTTTTAATATTTGTTATTACTAAACTTGAAGTTTAAATGCTATTTTGTTAGTGGTTGTATGAATGTACAAGTAGAGACTGCTTAGAGTGTGCATCGGGTAGTTGTACATTTAGTAAAATGGTTAGAATATGCTTATTTTTTTAAGTTATTAGTTAAATAATTTGTTAGAATAATATTTACAATATGTTTGGTTAGTGGTTTAAGTTGATAAATTGATATAGCATGGTTAGAATATATTATTTTATATAATTTGAACTTAAAAATTGTTTGTATATTTGTCGTATAAGTTGAAAATTTGTTAATTTAGTTGTCGTTTTAGTTGAAAAATTGTTTGTTTATATGGTTAGAAAATGTTATTTGATATAATTAGAAAGATAAAAAATCGTTTGTATATTTGTCGTATAACTTGGAAAATTGTTTATATAGTTGTCGTTTAAGTTGAAAAATTGTTATAGTATGTTATTGTTTTTTAGCGTAAATATATAAATTATTTATTAAATATTTGTATTTGCATTGTTATTATTGTTTATGTTATTATTGCATTTAATAATAATATATTTTAAAATGAAATAGTTGTTTAGTTTTCTAATATGTTATTGTGTTTTTTGCAGCATAATTATAATAATTTCGATGTGAAAACTATTGTAAACTTAAAGGGATCGGGGTGTAACATATGGGAAGTATTTGAAGTATTAGATGGTGTGAGACGTGATATATTTAGAGATACAGTATTTGGTTACTTGTTGGACGTCCCTCGTTTACAAGGGGACGGATTGCTGTTCCACAAAATGTTCCTTCATCAGATACGGCCGGACGTTGTTTTATCTCCAGATGGAATAAAACGGTTATATTTTAGAGTAGGCGATACGAAAATGGTATATGGGCCGGAAGAGTTTTGTTTTATAACCGGGTTGAAATTTGCGGAGTATCCAAAAAACATCGGGAAAAAAGTGTCAGAAAAAATAGTTAGTAGTAAAAAAAGATGTTTATTGCGTGAGCGGCTATTTCCGAACCATACAAATAGTTCGGTGAAAATCAGTGACCTGAAAAGTTTTATTTTAAATCAACCATTATTAGAAGTTGACGATGCCGATGCAGTTAGAATATGTTTGATTTACATTTTATGTGAAGGTTTTTTGGAAAAAGAAATAAATGATAGCGTGCCACAAGATTGGTTTTTGTTTGCTGAGAATTTGGATGTTTGGAACAGGTATTTTTTGTTTACTTTGAAAGTTTTATATTATTCATGTTAATTTATATTATAACTAAATTTTTTTTGTTTTGTTAGTTTCGCTTGGGGTAGCTATTTATGGGATTTTACGTATGATGACCTTGAAGATACATGGAACAAGATAAATAAATATTTATCACTTTCTGAGCGTCATCAAACTTTAAAATACACCGTCTTAGGATTTACGGCTCCAATTATGGTATAAAAATTTACTTATATTTAAATGGTTTTATTGTTATGTTAGTTATTTTAATTTTAACTTTTATTACTATAATTGTAAAAATTGTAGATATGGATATATGAGATGCTTCCGGCTGTTCGTGCCTGTGGATTTGTATTGGGAAAAAATAGAGACATGCCTCGGATGAAACGATGGAGTGGGACAAAAAAATTGAAATGGGTTGATGTGAACAAGATTTTTTCAAAGATACAGGTTTATAAATTTTTTTAATTATTAATAAAATACATTATTATACTTTTATATGCATTTTTAATATGTTCAATTTTTTAGGAGGGACAACCACCAAGAAATAAAATGTCACCGAGTGATGATGAGATGACATCTTTTTATTATATGTCATTTCAAGAGTATGTATATGGTGAACGGAAATCAGTTCCATCCCCAGTACGGGACCATTTTAGGAGACAAGACGAATCTTCGTCTAGTATGTCGTCTAGTGGTCGCTCTCATGGTAGAGGTGGGCGTAGTGGAAAACCCAACCTAGAGGAGGTGTTGAAACGGCTACATGCACTGGAGCAACATGTGTTTATGAACCGAGAACCTACAGAGGTGTTTGTTGAAGAAGTGAATAATGAAGATCTATGGAATAACATCAGTTTTGAGGAGCCTGCAGTATTCCAAACAAAATTTGATGAACGGGTTAGTTACACGCTACATTATTTTTTTTAATTTATTAATATATATTAATATTTGTGTTCATATTTTATATTTGCAAATTTAGGTTGTAGAAGATGAAGTGATGAATAAAAATAATACAAATGAAAATATTTTTGGTGATATCGAAGACGACAATGTTATTATAGATAATACATTTACGATTTTAATAAATAATTTTTAATGTTTCTTTCGTTAATAACTATAATGTGTTAATTTTAATGTAGGAGTTGGAGGAGAGGAATGAGAATGCGGGTTGTAGTAGGAACAAATTTGATGATGATGTGTTTGATGTAAATGATAATGAAGCTAAAGAGGTTGTTATACTTACATTTATTTTAATTTTTATTTAGTAGATTGAATCATGTTTTACTTAGAGATTTTTGCTTATTAATTTAGGTGTCGGAGGAAGATGAAATACAAATTACGGGAAATGTAAATTATTATGATGCTTATGGTTTTGATGGCAAACAAGTAACACCCGATAGACTGAGGGCTCGAAATCCATCAAAGTATTTGTGTCATCCGTACACCGAGGTGTTCGTTTAATTTAAAAACTTATATCGTAATAATAGAATTTTTTTTATGTGAATTATTTGAAAGATAGAGATCTAAACATTTCAATATTGTTTTAGCTGCACACAACACCGAAACAAAAAAGAAGAGCAAAAAGGAAGGTTGATATGAAATCAAGAAGCCCCGTTCCTCCTCCAGCATTTGCTGTTGCTCACGACTTCTCTGTGTTGCGCCTGCAACCTTACGTAGCAGGCGGTGAGGTTGTGATCCAGAATTATTTATTTCATTCATATGACATGCAGCATCGTTTGTTTAATTTGGTGTTAGACAGAGAATTTTGGAGCGCCTTGTTTGGGCATACACACGACGGATGGTTGGAGTCAGCGGTAAAATAATACTTAATTTATTTTTTTAAAAGTATTTTCTTTTTTAGTTAATAACAAAAGTATCATAATTTTGTGTAGCATATCACCCTTTGGTATAGACTACTGATGGAGTGACGTTTTGATAGCGACCGATATACAATAATGCCGCCAAATTTTTTTGTTTGCCATGCTCTGGAGGAAGGGCAGGATTGGAGGGCGTTTATGGCTGGTATTGCTAAATACCCCAACTTCATGGTTGCTTGGTGGGATGTCGATACGGTAAACTAAATTTTATTTTTTTAAAATATTGTCGTTATGTTTTTGTATTCTTATTTCTAAACAAAATTTATTTCTTTTTTATCTTTATACAGGTCCTATTTCCGATTCATTCAGCCCCTAATCACTGCTTATTTGGGGAACTACGATTGGCGAATATGGAAGTCCATATTTATGACAGTCTCGGTAGAGGGGCTTATGAAAAATTCAACTCTGATGGAACCTTTACCAAATTTGAAGCTATGGTGGCCGGTTGTTTAGACAAGATTAACTATTGGGCCCGGAGGAACATCCCAAGGATTCCATTGAATATGCAATTCATATTCGAAACAAATGTTCCCCAACAAAGTAGCCATTTGGGAGATTGCTGTGTTTTTGTTTGTATGTTTATGGAACAATTAGTTTCAGGCCAACCAATACGTGAACTTATTGACCCAAGGAACGCAGCTTTAGAGTTTCGCCAACGGATGGCAAAACTTTATTAGGGGTCGAGTCTTGGTCCTATGTAGTTGGATTATATATTTGTATATGTAATTGTATGTTGGATTTAATGACCTAGTAATAACTTAAATACTTACAACATAAGAACGACACCACCATTTGTTTTAAAGTAACAAGTACACTGCTCTAAACATAACAACAAATACAACAATTTATTGATGTAACAACCTAAAAACTATCAAAACAATACTAAAAAGCTTACAACTTATAAATAATAATTGCCAAAAACAACACCCAACTACAAACCAAGGCTATCTTTAACTGCTTATTTTCTGATTGAAAGAGCTTGTTACTGTTAGCTATTTTAGCTATTATGATAGATGATTGGTCCTTCTCTTCATCAACCCAACTGATAAACCCGCATTTTGGTCCCTGTAAATTTAAACATTAACAATAAGAATTGTTGCCATATAATGATTAGGGTGTAAATATGAATGAAGTTAAGAACATGATACCATATATGGGCAAGCGTAAAATAATCTTCCTGGGTTTTTAGTTGTACCCGAAATCCTAATGATACGTTCACCTCCGCAATTACAGTATGCCATTCGCCTTTTTTAGTCTATCTAATATGAATTACTTTCACATATAAATTTAATGGAGTTACATTACACCCATTTATAGAAGAAGTTTTATTACAAACAAGTATCTTTGACTATGAAATGAACTGGTTTGACTACGAATTTAAAAAGTTGAACTATGAACTACATACTAGTACATTGTCTTGTCTTGTCGGTCAGTGATGTTTGACTATGAAATGAACTGGTTTGACTACGAATTTAAAAAGTTGAACTATGAACTGCATACAAGTACATTGTCTTGTCTTGTCGGTCAGTGATGTTTGACTATGAAATGAACTGGTTTGACTACGAATTTAAAAAGTTGAACTATGAAATATGAACTGTAGAGAAATACCAATTTGTATATAATTAAATTTGTATTTGTGTCATGATTATAATACACTTTCATTGCTTGTGAAAATGAGTACTTACACCGAAAGAAGCTTTTCTCAGCTACCAATATTCCTGCATAATCTACAAAGAACAAATCCTAATACCTTCACAGCCATCAAGAAAATGGATACCAACCGCTTTTAATTCTGTTTGTGGCTTTAGGTTGTGTGGTATAACATATTAGTTTTATTGACTTAATTAATATTTCTTGCTAATGTATCTTGTGTACTCTTTACTTATCACTAATTTGAGTTTGTTATTTTATGCAGATTCGTACGTTCCTTAGGTGCATGATACCGTTGATATATGTGGGTTATTTACCCATTCTTGGGAGCTATCTGACAACAATGTACTTCGCAGTGGCTTTGGATGGAAATCATGAACCCCTACTCTTAGCAATTGGTTTCGGAACCTTAGAGTGTGAAGAATCATGGAGATGGTTCATGATGAAGTTAAAAGAGTGTTTAGGTGAGGATACAGAGGTTGGTTTCATAAGCAACCTATGTGATAAAATAGACTTTGGTGTTCAGAGTGCCTACCCGGGTTCGTATCATGGATATTGTCCTAAAGATATAGCTCGAAAAATTCGTGAGTCTGTCGGACATAACGATACGGAAGTCGAATCGTTGTTTTGGAAGTCATGCAATGCATATAGTGTTCATGATTTTTACTTGTGTCTGGAAAGGTTGCAAAGTGCATGTAGGAAACCACCTTTCTGCACCTTGCTTAGGAGTCCAATTTTCTGGCTTGACGATATAGCAATTTCAAAATGGACACGAGCATTTTTCCCAAAAGTACGTTACAATGTTAAATCGATTGATGGCCCTGAAATGTTGCAAATTATATCCACACGTGAGTTTCCTATAACAACGATAATTGAGTTAATCAATACGTCGATACTGTTGGATATAGTGTCTAAGTCCATAACTATATTTGGTATGTACTTGACCCGACCCGGCATGGTCCATTTGGGTTGCACTTCACCCGAACAATTTATGGATAATCTTTTGAGAATAGTATAAGTTATGATTTATTAATATATTATAAGTTCTAATATATTAATATAAAATCATATTATTTAATTAGTATTGATCTATAATTAATTTAGAATTAATTTAGAGATCAAAAGTATGACTAGTTAAATATAGGCTCTTGCATTTATATAGTGTGGGCTAATGCTTATTTGGAATGGGCTAGGCTTGCATGGAAAGTCCATGGATACTCCATGGAGCTTTAACCCATGGATCTCATGCAAATGAAAAGACATGTGTATTAGGGTTTACATGGATGTAACCCTAATCCATCACACTATATAAAGGAGGCTTTGGTTCTTGAAATCACACTAGTTGATGTGAGAAAACTAAGAGGGCCGATTTCAAGAAAGGTTGTGACTATTCTCTCAAGTATCCAAGTTTGTGGTGTTTTGTGACTTCCATTTGAGGCATCCACACTATTGGTGCTAGGCTCTCAAACTCCAAGCAATCAACTACAACTACAAGGTAAGTAATTCTACTAGCTTTATTTGATTCAAGTACCCCATGCCATGCTAGTTAGGATAAGAACCTTGGAAAAATAATTATTTGCATGTATCTTAGTCAAACATAGATCCAAGGTTTCTAGGGTTGCATGTACACCATAGGAGTGTTAGAATGCTCAAAACCCATCAGTGGTATCAGAGCCTAGGCTTGTTTACTTGATACTTGATGCAAATTACTTGAAAATCGAATTTTTTGTTCACTGCAAGTATGAACTCGCCGAGTCCATTGGGGGGACTCGACGAGTCCATGAACAAATGCATGCTACTCGTCGAGTCTGTTCATACACTCGACGAGTAGAGGCTTCAGTGTCCAGATTTTCGAGTTTTGCTGCTGGAAATGGACTAAAAACATTACCCTAAACTGTTTTGGTGTTATAAAACTTGTTTTAGATGGTGTAATGTTTATGCTAATCCATTTACAATGGCTATTATCAAAAAATTACAAGTTTTATATAAGTTATTTATGATTCTTGAAATTATTGATAATCATGTTCTTGAACTTATGAGATTAGATGATCATAGGAATTATTTGTAACCTCCTTGGTAGTTTAATTCTTGATCATTATGTGTTTTAATGGAGTCCATAACTTGTCCTCAAGTTATGGAAAACCAAAGGTCACACTTTAATTAAAAAACCATTATAAGAACATATGAGTTATAAAAATGAAGAGTCTTCATTTTAGTACTCAATTAATTCATAAGTTATGAGAAATGTAAAGTTTTGAAAGTTTACAAAACTTGCCCTCAAGTTTTGGAACAAGTAAAGTCATATTAAAAACTTTAGTTCCATCCTTTAAAATTTTAATTATTAAAATTCAACCCTTATACTTTATAATATTATGAGTTAATAATATATATATATATATATATATATATATATATATATATATATATATATATATATATATATAAGAACAAAGTCTTCTTACCATTAGTAGGCCTCATTCACGAAGCCGGTCTATAAGGGGGGTATAAGGTTGTTGCCTATAAAATGGCAACTTAATGGGTGTCCATTCTCACCCACCGCTTCCTTGATCGGTGGAGGATCGTTAGCCGAAAAGGTAGGACAAGGACTATAATTCTCATTTAAGTATGATGAATATACTAAAGTAACTAAACCCTTATTAAATTCCCAATCTTAGTTACTTTAGGAAAATGTGAATAAGGTGCTAATCCATGAAATTACACTTTGCACTTTGATTAAGTCGTTAGTGGAGCGTGTGTGGTTAACCGGCACACTAACCTGGACTTAGACAAAGGGTGACTTAATGTTTATCATAGTATCGATGGAGCGTGTGTGGTTAACCGACACATCGATTGAGGGGTAGTACATTAAGGGTACCAAGTAATTTGCATGGTTACTTCACACCTTGTTTTGTGATCTTCGGCATCCCAGTCACAAAACTTGAAGGGCACACTCGAGATTGAAACATGTCATTGAAAAGTTCAATGAATCTCAAAGAATCTAGGAGTTTCTAAACCAATTAAAACATAATTAAATATTTCGTTTTTCATGGTGGAAATTGGTGAATCGTCATTCACCTACCTTCAAATATCTTATAGCTTAGATTACGGCATCCCTCTTCTAAGTTATAAAATATTGTGTTGGGTCCTTGCCTTAATATTACATTTGGGTGTTTTATTAAGGACTATCTTTACATCTAATCTAATCTATTCTTTCTTCTTTTCAGATGTCTTCCAATAACAATGCTTCTGGCTCAAACCCTACTGGCTCCTTCTCTCTCATGAATCTTTGTGGGAGAGTCATCTTTGATGGATCCAACTTTATGGATTGGATCAGGAACATCAGGATGGTCACTCGTTATGAGGACAAAGAATATGTCCTTGATAAGGAGCTAAAGGAGATTGATGAGTCAACTGCTACTCCAGAGGAGATTGTTGCATTTCAGGCACATGAAAGGGATGCTACTAAGGTAGCATGCATCATGATGGCCACTATGACAGCTGAGCTCCAAAAGTCCTATGAGGACCACTACCCTTTTGAGATGAACATGGATTTGATGGAACGGTACCATCAAAGTGCTCGTCAAGAAAGGTATGAAATTATCTCCTCCATGATAACTACCCGAATGAAGGATGGTGAGACCATCACGGCCCACATGCAGAAAATGCAAAGGTTTGTGGATCGGTTGAAGAAACTAAATGTTGACTTTCCTGAGGAGATGGAAATAGATATCATTTTGCACTCCTTACCTTCATGCTATGACCAATTTAGAATGACATACCACATGAACAAGGAAGAAGTTACACTTAGTAAACTTCAAGGGCTTTTAAAGACTGTAGAAAGTAGTCTTAAAGGCAAGTCGGGTGTTTCTACTCCTCCAACTGCGGCCAATGTCTTGGCAATCGGGCATGGCAAAGGGAAGAAGAGAAAGAACCCTTCTAACGGTACCAAGGGGAAGACCCTTGAAGGCTCCTCTTCAAGAAAAACCAAGAAAGGTTTTGTCACTCCTTCTGCTAACCCTAATGAGGCTGAATGCTTCTATTGCCATGAAAAGTCGCACTGGAAGCGAAACTGCCCAAAATACCATATGTGAAGGATGGGAAAGTAAAACCCAACCATGCAGGTATATACACTATATTCTCTAATAACTCACCTCATTCTAAGTCTTGGGTCCTTGATACAGGTTGTGGAATTCACATATGTTCTGATTTGCAGGGACTAAAAAGAAGTGAGAATGTGGAGCATGGAAAGATAAACTTGATCATGGGGAACAGGAAAGCTTCACCTGTCACCAAGATAGGAGTTTATTCCTTATTGCTCAAGAGTGGGTTTACATTAGATTTGAATAAATGTTATTATTCGCCAGAAATGGCAAGAAATGTTATTTCCTTTCATGTATTGTATAAACAAGGTTTTACCTTTTATTTTGATAATAATAATGGTGGTATTGATGCTTTCTTTAATAATGTTCTTTATTTTAAAGCATTACCTTGTGATGGTGTGTATGAAACTGTATCTGTTGTAGATAACCAAGGAAATATTGTATTGTGTATTGATTCTTCCACTAGCTTAGATAAATCATCTTTATGACATTGTCGTCTTGGACATGTAAGCAAGAAACGCATAGGCCAACTCTAAAAGGATGGAGTCTTGGAATCATTTGACCTAAAATCAGATGATAGTTATGAAACTTGTTTGCTTGGAAAAATGACAAAGTCACCTTTTACTGGCACTTGTGCTAGGGGTGAAGGTTTGTTGGACCTCATACACACGGATGTGTGTGGACCCTTCAGAACCGCCACAAGAGATGCTAATCGCTTCTATGTGACTTTTACTGATGATTTTAGTAGATATGGATATGTCTACTTAATCAAGCATAAGTCAGAAACCTTTGAAAAATTCAAAGAGTTTAAGCAAGAAGTGGAGAATCAGTTGGGCAGGAACATTAATATGCTTCGATCCGATCGAGGTGGTGAGTATCTTAGTATTGAGTTCCTTGACTATCTTAAGGAATGTGGAATTGTCTCACAATTGACACCTCCTAGGACACCACAGTTGAATGGTGTAGCTGAGAGGCGCAATCGGACCTTGTTGGACATGGTTCGTTCCATGATGAGTCGAGCTTCGCTACCAATCTCATTTTGGGGGTATGCCTTAGAGACTGCCGCCCATATCCTTAACCTAGTCCTTACAAAGAAGGTTGCCAAAACACCTCACGAGATGCGGACTGGAAAAGTTCCCAATCTAGACCACATCAAGATTTGGGGTTGTGAGGCTTTCGTGAGACGCGAGACTCATGATAAGCTCGAACCTCGAAGTGAGAGGTGTATTTTCATCGGCTACCCACAGAGATCCTTCAGTTACCTTTTCTACAGACCCAGTGATAATGTGGTCTTTGTAGCAAGAAGAGGAGTCTTTCGAGAGAGAGAGAATTCATAAGCCAAGGAGACAGTGGGAGGCAAATTGACCTTGAGGAAATTCAAAATTCAAGTGGTGAAGGAACCTCAAACCCTAGCCCTCAACCTGAGGAGGAAACTCCTGTTGAGCCAATTGACAAGTCTGAACCTCTGAGGGGTTCCACAAGGGTTAGGAATGCACCTGAGCATTATTATGGCTTCCATATTACTGCAGAAGGTGAGACGTTTATCAGTGATGAGACATTGGTAAGTCTGGATGAACCTAACAGCTATGCGGAAGCCATGACAGGCCCCGAGTCTGCCAAATGGAAAGAGTCAATGGACAACGAGATACAGTCCATTTATGACAATCAAGTTTGGAACTTGGTTGACAATGTACCAGGTCGTAAGACAGTTGGGTGCAAATGGATTTTCAAGAAGAAAACCGACATGGATGGTAATGTACACACTTACAAGGCACGACTGGTTGCAAAGGGTTACTCTCAAACTCTGGGAGTTGATTATGATGAGACCTTTTCACCAGTGGCCAAGATTAAGTCTATTAGGGTTCTGTTAGCCATTGCTGCATTTCATGACTATGAAATATGGCAAATGGATGTCAAAACCGCTTTCCTTAATGGAAAGTTGGCTGAAGATGTTTACATGGTTCAGCCAGAGGGTTTTGTCAGTACAGGGTATCCTAATAGAGTGTGTAACCTTGAGAAATCCATCTATGGATTGAAACAAGCACCTCGGAGATGGAATCTTTGTTTCGATGAGAAAGTCAAAGAGTTTGGCTTTTCGAGATGCGAAGATGAATCTTGTGTATATGTCAAGGCTAGTGGGAGTATAGTCAGCTTTTTGGTATTGTATGTGGATGACATACTACTCATAGGAAATGACATCCCAACCTTGCAGGAAGTAAAGTCCTGGCTTGGGAAGTGTTTCGCTATGAAGGACCTTGGAGAAGCTGCCTATATCCTAGGGATAAGGATTTTGAGAAACAGGAGTAAAAGACTAATTGGACTTAGTCAAAGCACCTATGTGGACAAAGTGTTGAAAAGGTTCAACATGCATAATTCCAAGAAAGGTTAGTTACCTATCCAGTGTAATGCCAGACTGAGTAAAACTCAGAGTCCGAGTACAGAGGCTGAGATAGCTGAGATGAGTCGAGTACCATATGCTTCCGCTGTAGGCTCGATCATGTATGTTATGACTTGTACTCGTCCTGATGTTGCTTTTGCTTTGAGCATGGTCAGCAGATATCAGGGGAATCCTGGCAAGGCACACTGGACAGCGGTAAAGAATATTCTCAAGTACCTTCGAAGGACTAAGGACTGGGTCCTTACCCTTGGTGGGAGTGATGACTTGAAAGTAGCAGGGTATAGTGATGCTAGCTTTCAGACTGACAGGGATAATTTCCGCTCTCAGTCGGGCTGGGTCTTTACCCTAAATGGAGGGGCGATTACTTGGAAAAGTTCCAAGCAAGATACAATGGCCGATTCCACTTGTGAATCAGAGTATATAGCAGTAAGCGAGGCAGCAAAAGAGGCTATATGGCTAAAGAACTTCATCGGAGATATTGGAGTTGTACCAGCTATAAAGGAGCCAATGGAGATTTTCTGTGACAGCAATAATGCGGTTGCCTTAGCCAAGGAACCAAGAGATCATGGGAGATCCAGACACATTGACAGAAAATATCACTTTATCAGACATCGAATAGAAGAAGGAATCCTCGTGGCAAAGAGGGTATCATCGGATGAGAACCCAGCAGATCCCCTCACGAAGGGACTGACTTGGGTTAAGCATCTCCAGCATGCTCGGAGCATAGGGCTGAAGGATGATATTAGTTTTTAGTAGTTAGATAATGTTGAAATTTGTAAAGTGTAATTGACATTTGATGATAAATAAAAGCTGTTATTTATGAGTAAAGTGTTGCTATCTCTTGTCGATCGTTTACTATTATTTCTTTTTGCATGTTTTGACTTCCAGAATAATTATGTTATGGTATATATCATATTATTCAAACTCTCCACAGTCGATCATATGTTGGAAGTAGATATGAATCAAGACTGTCATGGGTTGGCTTGTAGAGGTCTAAGATGTTAGACAAAGCAGGGCTACAACACTCATGAGTGCTCATAAGTTCTGAGTATTGGATTCAACCCACGCTCACTGGTATCACTTCATGGAATTTATCTCGAGTGATCGTGAGACGGTAATATCATATAAGTCTTCAAACCTAGAGATATGATTTGTTGCATATGAGTTGGTTATGCATTGATTGCATGAAAACGCAGTGGTAACTCGATGTTATAAACCGTGCCTTTGTGTGTAATTCAACAAGTAGTAGAGCAAACATATGAGTCGAAGTTTATCTGTTCCTTCTAGGATTAGAATTGATATCTGGGCCCCTCGATGATTTTTTTTGACCTATGTACCGGGCCCGGTCAGAACTAAATTGATGTGTTCAGTTAAGTTCTATGTCAAACAAATCAGAAATCGGGAAACAAATGCTGGACAATAAGCAAGACCATGTTCCATGTATTTGTCCGGCTGATATCTAGAACTGAGGATTATATGATCACTTATCTAAAATGGCGCTTCATAGTTCAACAGAGTTTTAAGAGCTACGATTGCTGATCGGTTCCTGAAGTCATACTTGCAACTATAGTTATTAGACTCATCCAAGTGGGAGACTGTTGGATATAGTGTCTAAGTCCATAACTATATTTGGTATGTACTTGACCCGACCCGGCATGGTCCATTTGGGTTGCACTTCACCCGAACAATTTATGGATAATCTTTTGAGAATAGTATAAGTTATGATTTATTAATTTATTATAAGTTCTAATATATTAATATAAAATCATATTATTTAATTAGTATTGATCTATAATTAATTTAGAATTAATTTAGAGATCAAAAGTATGACTACTTAAATATGGGCTCTTGTATTTATATAGTGTGGGCTAATGCTTATTTGGAATGGGCTAGGCTTGCATGGAAAGTCCATGGATAATCCATGGAGCTTTAACCCATGGATCTCATGGAAATGAAAAGACATGGGTATTAGGGTTTACATGGATGTAACCCTAATCCATCACACTATATAAAGGAGGCTTTGGTTCTTGAAATCACACTAGTTGATGTGAGAAAACTAAGAGGGCCGATTTCAAGAAAGGTTGTGACTATTCTCTCAAGTATCCAAGTTTGTGGTGTTTTGTGACTTCCATTTGAGGCATCCACACTATTGGTGCTAGGCTCTCAAACTCCAAGCAATCAACTACAACTACAAGGTAAGTAATTCTACTAGCTTTATTTGATTCAAGTACCCCATGCCATTCTAGTTAGGATAAGAACCTTGGAAAAATAATTATTTGCATGTATCTTAGTCAAACATAGATCCAAGGTTTCTAGGGTTGCATGTACACCATAGGAGTGTTAGAATGCTCAAAACCCATCCATCAGATACAATCAAAGTATGCTGAACGGGCTGAAGTGGAGGGTAAGGGAGATTGTTATATTTAGTTTTTTTCTTGTGTTATTATTTTTCTAAAATTATCAAATTTTCCAGGGAGGTTGTCTGGTGGGTTGACCCCTTATGTTGAGAGTAAGGTTCAAAAACGTGTCAACAAGTCTTATAATTTGATGGCAAGACGTTTGTATGGGGATACATTTGAAGTCGATGACAATTTTGCCACCAGCAAAGTACAACTTGAACAAAGGGTATGTAGTTGTGGGAAATGGCAAAAAAGCGGTATACCATGTGGCCACGCTATAGCATCTCTAAGAACCCGTACGTCTGAAGCCATTCACGAAATGGTTGATTACAAGTTCACTGCTTTCGTGTATCGACTTGCATTTGGATCTGAGTTGGTGAATTCTATACCATCACATGTGCACTGGGAAATACTAAATGAAACGGTGGTCCTGTTACCTCCCTCAAAGAAGTAGTTATTCATGTACCCCGTTTGTATTTTATGTCGTATTATGTATTAGTTATTCATCTACCCCGTTTGCATTTTATGTCATATTATGTATTACTTACTCATGTACCCCGTTTGCATTTTATGTCGTATTATGTATTACTTATTCATGTACCCCGTTTGCATTTTATGTCGTATTATGTATTAGTTATTTATGTACCTGTTTTGTTAATTCTTTTTTAATTGCGATTGAGGAAACAACATACATTAAAAGTAAGGGACATTTATTAACTAGTCACAAAACACACGTACAACAACAACCAACTAAACTAACGAAAAACAATTAACTTAACCAACATGCATATTAAAAATGAGGGACATTCTTTAAAAGATTCCATGCATCTGTGTGGGTAAACTCGCTACCATCATATTCAAAACGGTATAGTTCCAAAGCCACCTGTCGCAGAATGTCTTCATCCGTATTTGCATGTTCATTATCCAACTCGTTATAAATACGTTGAAATTGTTTCACCTTTATTTTCAAATCCATAAACTTCGCTTTGACATCTCTTCTTCTTCGATATTGAGTACGCCCCATTAAATGGTGAAACAAATGACAGACACGAGACCAAAATGATCCAGCGCAAACTTGTGGGGGACCCGGTGGAAAATCCTCCTCTACAGTTACAATCCAAGCTTGAACCAAAGCGACCTCCTCTTCGTTCCTCCATATATGTGGTACAGGTGAGTCCATAATTGCAAGGGGAGAAGTAATACGATACAACTAAAATGGATATTAACAACTATTTATAGCGACTCCTTATTTTCCAGGTGCAATGGCTTGTCAACTCAAATAGCAATGTATTGTGTTGTCATTCAACGGAATGACTTGTCAACTCGAACAGTGATCTGTTGTGTTCTCACTTAGTACACTGCGTTCGTCAGTTAAGTTTGACTATGAATTGAAGACATATTAGAAGATTGGACTGCGATATTGTGTATAAACTACTATAAATTGACATTAAGTTAAATAAATAGTTTACTAAACGATGTTACAGTTGTTCATATATTATTTTTGAGATTTTACTCTCTTTGTTTCAATCAAAATGAGTTCTATACCATGGAGCAATGACGAGTTCTTGGTTCTTACACGTGCTTATATTCATGTGTACGAGACCAACAAGTTGAACGATCCAATGTTTTGGAGTCGTTTAACCAATATTTTCAACGCTGAAAACCGAATGACTACAAGAAACGATCGTGACGAACTAGACATCTTAGCAAGATGGTATGAAATGAAAACCGAAGTTCTATTATTCAACGATCTTTATACCAAAATTGACGACACCCGTTTAAATGCTACTGAGGAGGTCATCTTGGAAGCTGCTAAGGAGGAATACAAGTCATTAAGTGACGGGTTGGAATTCCAGTTTGAAGCCCCTTGGAATATTTTGAAATATATCCCGTTTGTTTAAAATCTATTTAAGTTTATTAGGTGAGTACTAGGTTATTTTCATGTATTACGTATGTATTGGATGCATCTCCTATGTTTAATTTTAATTAATAAATGCCCATTGCATTAGTTTTCACAATACATTAGAATACATTACTAACAACAATTCCATGAACCATTACAAACATTACAACAATTACATGAAAAACAACGAAATACTACAAACAAAGCATTAAAATAAAAAACAAGTCCATGGGTTATTATTAACGGAAATTAGAGCGGTCTACATGAAATACTGATTATTTTTAACAACCTTCCAAACTTCCTCATATTCGAAGTCTCTGCCGTCACGCTCACAGATGTAAAAATCTGTAACAACTTCCAAGAACTCTTCTTCGTCCCGACAACGAAGTTTGGTACTTTTCGCATAATTACACGCTCGATTGAACCATGTCACTTCTTCCTTTACATCCATCCATTTAGTAACAACATCTGATTGTTCTCGTTGTTGTCCTTCTCCCATCTCATGGTTGAACAAAGCTGTTATGCGAGTCCATTCATCACCTACTAGGCAATGCGGGGGAGCAAGTAACGATACACCATCCTTAACACTTAGCCAGCATCGTGTAAGAACCAACACCTCATTTTTCGTCCATGACCTTTCAGAATTGGAACTAAGTACTTCATTCGAAGAACTTGTTGCATTCTACGACATTTCTAAATATGGGAGTTCGTTTCGTTTAGGTGATTTGGGTGTTTGGTTTTTAGATCTTAAACATCTTTTTATATTAATAAATACAGGACTATGCATTACAACTTTGACTACGAAATGGTTGCATTTGGACTACGATTTGCAGGTTTCTACAGTGACTTATCATGTCAAATAGTCATTTATGTCTTGTCACTTAAGAGTTTGACTACGATTTGCAGGTTACTGTAGTGAATTATCATGTTGAACAGTCATTTACGTCTTGTCCCTTCAAAGTTTGACTACGATTTGCAGGTTACTAGAGTGACTTGTCATTAATGTCTAGTCATTTCAAAGTTGGACTATGAATTAGAACTCTGACTACGAAATGGTAGCATTTAGACTAGTATGTATAAATACCACTTATAGCACCAGTTTATTATAATGTCGACTTTATTATGAGTTCCTCACACAAATTCGAAGTTTGCTCATGCAACGAAGTAGATTGTTACTACTGTAATTCAGTTGACCCTTTTTTTACACCCTCTTCAGCCGGGCCATATATGTCAGATGAAAATTTTGAAGAATTGAAGAAGGCTTAAGAACAACAAGAAGAGGACAAAGATTCATCCCGACGTCTCACTCAATGTGGTAATGATATTGCATCGGAATGCAAACAAGCTCAAGAATGGATAGACCTCAATAAAAACAAAATCAAAGAGCATGAAGAATGGATAAAAAAGACTAGGAAGGCAATCAAAACGACTGAAAAATGGCTTGTTGAGAAGGACGAGCATTTGATACACATTATGGTGCAAAAGGATCGTTTGGAAGACAAAATGAGAATTAGGGATGACTATATAACAATGGAGAAAGAGAAGTACCCATTGCAGTTCCCTAAGTTTAATAATTAGTTACAAAATTGTTGTAATATTATCATGATACACCTTTGGTTGCAAAAGGATCGTTTGTTGTTGTTTTTTTAAATAACATCTTGTAATTGTTATAATCTGCAAACTAAATTTTATAATATAAAAGCTTCATTAATTGTTATAATCTACAAACTAAACTAAAATATGAAAGCATAGCAAAGTCTTATAAGATTTAATAAAAAAATTACAATACATAATAAGTTAACAACTCTTCATTTCAAGGTTGTTTTATATCAAAATCAACGTCATAGGTTTGTGAGCAACTCGCTGAACCACCAATATTAAATGCCATTTCTGCAGTAGAAATTGTGCGACGTGCTCCACTACCGGACGCCCATCCAGTACAATTGTTTCTCGTGTGTCCTACTTGACCACATGTAGAACACTCTTTTCTAATTGGACCCTCGCCTTGGGATGGAATGCGGTCTGTGTTTCTTGGCCTGCCTGGCTGACGTTTATCCATTATAGGTGGCTTAACAATCATCAAATCATCGGGGATATCCCATTTGGATGGCTTTGGCAAAGGGTTTATTGATTCCTCATACGTTTTCCTCAGTGTTTCGGTGAAGTAAGCATTTAATGCATACCTCGAGCAGTCTTGGTAATTGTTCACTGTTAAACATCTTATGACATGACCACAAGGTATCTCATCAAGTTGCCAATGCCTACATGTACATGTCATATGTTGGAAATCAACAATCACGTTTTGTGCCCCCTTTTTGACCTCGCATTTCGTATTTGAGATCATGCGAACATCCCACTTAGTAAAAGTTTTTTTGTTTTCTTTTACAATATCATCGACCCAAGGGGTAAGTATTGTTGTTGCTTCCGCTAAAAAAACAGGCAAAATAAAGAAGTTAAGATCAATAAAATTAAATTAATAATAAATTAATATTAAAAATTAACTTAATACCTGCAAAGTTACGTCTTTGAAACCACCACTGTTGCATTGTTGCACGAAAAAAATCGATCAACATAAGTATCGGCACCTTACGTGCGTGTCTAGATAATGCATTTATAGACTTCGCACTGTTGGACGACATAAGATTGTATCGGTTCCCTTTAAAATGTGCCCTTAACCAAGTCTCTGGATTTATACTTTTTAAGTACTCCCATACTGGTTCTTTTGTCTTTTTCATAACATCCATGGCAGCGTCAAAAGCATCAACTGTGTACGCCCTACAAGCCTCCTAAAAAATTCCTTTAACTGTGTTACTCTTCCCGAATCTAGATACTATGTTGAAATACAAATGGAGACCACATATTCCGTGATGAGCGTGAGGAAAAATGTTGGCAACGGATGTTGCTATAGATGGAGACCTATCATATATAATTGTAAGCTCCTGCATACTTCTTATGCAATCACGTAGTTTTTGAAAAAACCATGTCCAAGAATCGGTACACTCATTTTTGCATATACCATATGCAACCGGTAATATTTGGTTTTGTCCGTCCTTAGTAACTGCAAGTAACATGGTACCTTTGAACTCGCCCTTTAGGTGGGCTCCATCTACTACTAGGGTCGGTTTACAAAATTTGACAAAAGCGCGTACCTACAATACATTATATATCTATTCAAATACACCAAAATCAAAACGAAAAAATTAATAAAATTTTATAATACTAACCGAGCAACCAAGTGCGACGTACAAAAACTCAAAGCGATCATCACCATTTGTTTTAATATGTGTCATCGTACCCGGATTATGTTTGACCAAATTGTGACAATAAGCCGGAAGTTTGGTAAAAGAATCCTCTTTCGTACCCCTTAACAACAACAATGCACATTGCTTTGCACGCCATGCCTGATGGTATGAGATATTGATATTCAATTGAGCATTCATATCATTAATAATATCTTTTCCCCGATAAACTCTACTATAATCTTCAGCCAAAACATCAGCAAGATATTCACCCAAAACATATTTGTTTGCTTGTCGATGATTAGGTTGCAAAATTGTTGAAGAACATGTGTGTACATCAACAAATTTATTCACTTGGAAAAGTCCATCAGAATTTTTAATTGCTTTTGCTCTTAGTAACCAAGAACAATTTTTCGAAACACACAACAGCCTCATACCTTCATTTGGTGGATCTACTTGTCCTCGTCTGAAAACCTTCTCGAAGACATTTTTTTACCAATACACCGCTTTAAAAGTTCTTTGTTCTTAAATATACCCTCACATTCAATCTTTTGAAGATTCATGTCTACCATCTGTGTTGGGATATCTTCATTAATATCAACTGGGCATGCTGGTATAGGGGGCATACCGTAAAAAGGTTATCGGGAAACTTAGCTTTAACTTTATCACCCAACTCATCTCTATCTGAATTGCTTTGTAAGTCGGTTATATCTAAACGTACATCAGCAACATCAACATAATCCCCGTAAACATGTTTTTTTTCATTTTTTTGACTCGATTTTTTTTTCTTTTTACTTTTATCTACTATACGCCTATTCATAACTTTAACTTCTTGTTCGGCAACATCATCACAACGACCACCCACGTCATTAAGATATGTACCAACATCATCATCACCAACGTACTTATAATTCTCAGGATCCACATAGTTAATAGGTGAATAACTAACATTAACATTTTCAGCAACACTGTGAAACTGAGGTACACTAGGAGTATTGAAAGTACCTATCGGATCGTTGCTCCCTTTATAGCTGCATAAATTACCAACCGGCTGATTTCCACTGTGACCAGCCTCATTAACCTCATCTCCTTCATCAACCACCACAAACACTTTGACAGCCCTTCCTCCACTACATTTGATTACATTTATCAACATTCTAACATCCATGTCTTCAACTATAGCTATATAATAATTCAATTCAAAATGATGGAAACGAAGTCTAATTCTATATTTGTCTAACAAACCAATTTTGCTTCTCACCAAAGATACAAAATCACTATAACTAATTTACTCAGAAAATATCAAAGCGAATTCAGAAATACCTCCATGTGGACATACGTATTCCAGATTTGTTTCAATAACTTGTCATCTCCCACCGGTTACAAGACAAACCAAATATTCAATCATTTTTTAGAGAGATTTTAGAGAAATTTCCTAAACAAATAACAACTAAACTGATAATTTTCTACAAAAGTTTATATATAGTAACATTATTTCGTAGTCAAACCAATTGATTTCATAGTCAAATTAAAAAAAAATTAAAAAAAACGTAAAATCGCAGATGGAATACAGAGAACATCGCAGATGGACTGTGTCCATCTGCGATTTAAGCCTGAAAATGCCCTATATATAGAAAAAAAAATTTAAAATTAATCCACCTTCGAATGTACAAGTGGCTAAAGCACACTTGTGCTTTAGCCACTTGTACATTCGCAGATGGAATGTGCAAATCGTAGATGGACCATTCCCATCTGCGATTTTTGTGGCCATTTTTGCAATTTCGTTTTTTTTTGCCTATTTTCCGCAAAGTGATTAGGATAATTGGCTATTTTTGTCATTTTCTCTTATATCATCATATGGTCCCTGTGGTTTGGTTATATTGCGATCTTAGTACCTGGCAGACCGCAATTCTAAAACGATTGTATTGCCATTAGGGCTGTTCACTATTCGGATAAAACCAAATTATCCAATTAGATAATTTGGATTGGACTATTTGGTTCGTATATTCAGATTTTTGGATATGTTTTCAACAAAACCGAATTATTATTTTGGATTTCGGATTGGTTTGGTTTATAAAATAAAAACTGAATAGTCCAAAAAAACCGAATAAACATTTATTATTTATCTGTTTAAAATATATATCTATAGTTATTTATTAATTTTGTAATTTATTTTTTCAAATAGGTTCAAAATGTTTCACCCGATTAAAAAAACATTAATATGCATTTTCTCTCAAAAGTTTTCTATCTATAAAATATTTAACTATAATATATATTCTTATTAGTTGTTTATAAATTTCAAATCACAACTAAATAATTTGTTTTTGCTTCTTATGTAAAGTTGGGTAATATTATAATTATATGTCGTTTTAAAATATTTTGGTTTTAAAAACCGAATTATAAAAACCGATCCAACCGAATTGTAATTGGATCAGATCGGATCAGATTTGAATTTAGTTTACACTATTCGGATCCATGTTTTGAAAATCGAAATCAATTTTGATTTACTTGATTGGATCGGATCAAACAGATCCATCCAAACGAACACCCCTAATTGCCATTATGAGGGTGTTTGGATTAACTTTTAAAATGACTTTTACTTTTATCTTTTAGAAAAAGTCCAAAAAGATGTTTGGTTAAGTGAAAAGGACTTTTGTAAATGACTTTTCCAATAGAGTAAATTGAGCCTTTTTGAAAAGTCACGATTACGTGATTTTTTCCAACTTTTCAACAGCTAAAAATATTAAATTACCAATATACCCCCCATCTACCCTAATTAATTCTTCATTCACAGCATATTCCCTACTCTCTCGTTCTCTCTGTCACTTTCTTCTCTCTCGCATCTCGATCGTTCCTGCAACACCGGAGACCTGCAGCACCGACGACCTGCAGCACCGGCAACACCGACGACCTGCAACACTACAACATCGGGGTCTTCTTTCTCCATCTCTGATCAGGTTTGTTTTCTTTCCAGTCGATTTCCGATCTCCGATTTTCAGTAGCAAAGAAATGTAGTTTTTGAATTTTCCTTAAATTGTTATGTGATTTCTTCCTCCCGATTTCTGAAATCGATATGCTGTGATTTGTTCCTCCCGATTTCTGAAATTGATATGTTGTGAAATAGTGATTATTCTGTGAACTTGATGAAATATGGATTAATAATTAGTGATATTGATGAAATATGAAGCTGATGAAATTTTTTGTTCAGGGATGATATTTGTGTTAACAGGTAACCGATTTGTGAAATTGATATTCTGTGATATTCTATTTTTTCTGTTTTGATTAGAATTTTGATAAATTAATGAAATCATTTAGGAAGGTTAATGAAATTGGTTTGTTGTTTAAATGTTGATACTGTATGTAATTCACAGATAATGGATGAAAACAACACTACAATTGTTGATTGTGAAACATCTTTAAAAATGAAAAAACCAAAATTTGGGTGGGATAACCATAGCTTCATGGTGTTTATTGATTCGTGCTTGATTGAACAAAAAAAACGCCATAAACCCTGTACCTCCTTTGATAAGATTTGTGCAAGAATTTTTTAATCATTCGGGGGAAACGATTCACAGGCATTTCCATACAGTTTTGGAAGCCGTGCTAAAACTGAGTGCCGACATCATCAAGCCAGACGCAAACTATAATGATGATGTTCCCGAATATATATTAAATAAGCCTCGGTATTATCCAATGTTCAAGGTATTATCCAATGTTTATTTTCTTGGTAGTGAAACTTTAACAAATAATATATTTATGATATATTTTTGAATTTGAAGGATTGCATTGGTGCTATAGATGGGACACGCGTCAGGGCATCGGTTCCACAAAAATATGAAGTGAAGTACATTGGTCGAAAGGGATATGCAACACAAAATATAATGGTTGTTTATGATTTTAACATGTGCTTTACATTTGTCTGGGCCGGTTGGGAAGGGACTGCACATGATACAAGAATTTTCAATGAAGCCTTATGTAACGAAGTAAATTTTCAAAACAATTTTTCATTTTTCAAACATAACATTTCTCATTTAAATCATCCCAAATCACAAGTGTATCAAATGCTATCACGGTAAAACACATCCCAGAATCTCAAATACATAATTCTCTATCAGTGTATACAGATCATGTCGGCGCCTTCCCGCGATCCTCGCTAGTACTTGAAACACATATCACATAACATGGTAAGCATAAATGCTTAGTGAGTTCCCCAAAATACTACATACAACACATAAGCCACTCAAGGCTATAGCTCTACGAGACCTTCCGGTCAATGTGTCTCTCAGGGGGCCTTCCGGTCCTACAATCGGAGTAGACCTTCCGGTCCTACTCTGTCGACCTTCCGGTCCGTACCATATTGACCTTCCGGTCCATACACTGCTGACCTTCCGGTCCATATCCTGTTGACCTTCTGGTCCATATCATGTTGACCTTCCGGTCCATACCATGCTACTCATAACATACACAATATATACATATCACATAGCAACATATATCCCATACTCTTCATAGCACATAAGACCTTCCGGTCACACATAATTACCACTCTAGGTAAGGTATAGTGAGAAAACTCACCTCGTATGATGTCTAGTAAACTCTCGTGCTCGATATCCCTGATCTATCCCCCGCCTATCAAAATGATAATATCTCTAATCAATACTCTCCTTTTATCCTCACCTCTACAGAATGGGTAGAAGGCCATTCTTCCCCTCCATAGCCTCTCTTGAATCAGTTTGACCAAACCTTAAGGTCAACTGAAGTCAACTCCAGTCAACGGTCCAACTCTGACCAGACTCGCCGAGTGCACTTGTCATACCCCCGAACCAGACAGCGGAAACATCCGAGGGCTCACGTGACTTAAATTGAAATATCATCACAATGAATATACATGAAACATAACATAAACATCACCATGCATTAATACATTACAACTGACCTTGTTCACATCAAGTAAATTGTCTAAATATTACATATCCATAGCATAAATTGTTTGAGAGTTTCAAAACATAACATCCTAACACACTTGGTATTGTTCTTCAACTTATCTGTTACTTGAGAATACAAGTTATTTTGAAAACAGTCAACATATATAATGTTGGTGAGTTCATAATCAGGTTTGATATGAAAATGCTTTGTATTGTTTGTAAAACCCAGAAAATCCGATATTTTCTGAAATGGCAATTGTTTATACAAAAGGTGTGATGATCCATAAGTATATGCGTGAATGATCTCAAAACGTGTAAAAAAATGATATGTTTCCCCATGATAAATTCTTGCATTATAGTTATTGAAAGTACAAGTGGATAATGTTGTTTCCCCGGAAAACCCGATGTATTCCGATAAAATAGTATGATCGTTTTGTATTATTGTATCGTCACAACGAATGAATATGATTTCCCATGATTACTTAGATGGTATTGGATCTCTATGTGAGTCGTTATAACCATGCATGATAATGACTAGTTCGTCTGTCTTGGCATTCTAGCGAACGCCGGAATTGATCTTAAGATTTTGTCACCCTAGACTGGCCGAGTCTAACTGTAGGGAACAGCTTAGGTGTGGGGGAGTCACCCCCGTATAGATCTATACACAAACTCTCGCTCTCCCTCCAGGAGACTTTGATTATAACTACAGACTACGACCGACACTTATTGGTGTCGCCCGTTATTACTCACTTAATCCAAATGAATTTGAATAACCTTGATTAACTACCTGATTTTTGTTTACTTGAATAGAAGGTAAGCCTAACAGACGAAGAGAAGAGGACTACGAGGCCCTAGTAATCACGTATGTTATTTAAGGCTGTCGAGAATACGAAGGACGCGTTAGCCCATTTCGCATATGATTTATTTGGACCTTACTAGCAATGGTAATGGGCCACTGAGGCCCAATAGCATGTAAAAGTCATTGAGGGTCCCTTAGGCATGTAATTGGGTCACATGAGGCCCAATAAACATGTATTATTTATGTTAGGCCCAAAAGTCATGTTAATGGGTCACAAAGGCCCAATAAGCAGGATTTGAATTATTTAAGCCCAACCATTTGAATGTTTACTTGTTTTGTATAGTATTAGTGTTGCGAAGTTGTTTAATCGATATGTCGTAATAATCACCAAATTGTTTTATAACGATTCATAGATTTATAAAAATATATACTTTTCTATTTAAACCCATAAGTTATAAAATTTTGTATATTTTGACCCAATTATTTTAACATAATTGACCAAAAATATTAGTTTGACCAATTCAGCCCCTTATTTTGGTAAAGTTGGCAATTTTAGTCATTTTTATGAAAAAATGTCATATTAGGTCCTTGAACTATTTTTCTTGACATTTTTGACCCAAACACTTATTTAAATAATGTTTTAAGCCCAAAATTTAATTTTGGACAGTTTCAACCCCTTAGTTAAAAGATTTGCATTTAAATCCACACTTTTCGCAATTTTTACAATTTTGACCCAAAATCCAAAATCTTTGCATTTTTAGTCCCTTTTGATAAATAATGCCATTTTAACCCCTGAAATAGGTTCATTTACGTTTATAGCCCCTGTTTTGAGAAAACTTTCCATTTTAGCCCCCTTAAATTTGATTTTTCGCATATTTGGGCCTAAATATCCGAAAGCCCAAATTTTAGCCCATTAGGCTAAAATTTACATTTTTAGTCCTTTAAAAAGCATCATATTTATAAAAACTCTTATTTTAGCTGTTTTGACCTTTTGATCCTTGTAAAAACCGTGAATGACATCTTTTTCCCCATCTTTTGTTTATTTATCAAAAATAGTCCAATAACCAACTTTATGTTGTAGAATGCTTATTATAAACCTTGTATGGTAGTTTATCTTGACATGTTAAGTGAAATATATCCTAGATTACATATTTTTCCTTCTTGAACTATAGATATCGAAATATCTTTCATTTTTAGCACATATTCACCACATAAACACAAGAAATCACACATAACATACAAATACACATAGATCTACACATTTTACTGGTATTCTCCCCCATAAATCATATGAAAACCGAAAATAGAGGGGTATGAACTCACATTTGCTTGGTGTTGTCGGTTTTGAAGAAAGAAATGGAAGAGTTTGATCCTAGCAAGCCTTCGTGGGTGGATCTCGAACTTAGAGTTTTCTAGAATGATGATCATGAGTTTGTGTGAGTTTAGAAGAGATTCTTGATGAAATAAAGAGACTAGATTATGGATCCAAGCATCAACTTACCTAGGATGATGATTCTTCTGAAAGATCCTACTTGAAATGCTCAAGATCTTAGAAATTTTGATGAAGAAATGAGAGGTGTTCTTGAGAGAATAGTGAGTGTTTGAAAAATGAATTTGGTGTGGGTGTTGGGTGCTTTCGGCCGAGAAGAAGAAGGAAGGGAGGGAAGAGAAGTGAGGTGACATTGCATGGATGTCCACCATGCAATAACGAGGTGGCATCCTCACAAATTTTCCATAATTTCCCTTTTTGTTTTAATTCTTCTTCCATTCTTATCTCTTTTTTTTTTATTAAAAATGGGTCGATTTGGGCTAGGGAGAGAGGGGAGGAATCATCTTGGGCCCATTCTAAGTGTTGCTCCAAATTATGAGCATCATACATACTTTCAAGTTTTAGTTACAATGTTATCCTTGTTAATTGTTTACAAAGCATCAAAATTCCTAGTTGTGACAGCACTCGTGCGACTCGTCGGGTCCCATCGATTCTCAGTGAACTCAGGAAGACCCAGCTCGTCGAGTTAACCCCTAACTCGTCAAGCTATCGCATGATTCAACTCATCGGGACAAACCCTAAGCCACTCGTCGAGTCGGCTCATCAACTCGGCGAGTCTATTAAGACTCAACTTGCATTCAGATGATTTTAAGGCAGAATACTTCCTCAAACTCCAGATCCATACTCTAAGGGCTCATTTACCATGTGAAGTCATAAACTTTACGTCCATGCATGGCATTTTGGGTATGAAATGCCAAGAACATGATCTAAATGGGGTTTTCACTCATAAATACCATCAAGGCTGAATAAAGCAGGAACCTTTGGGTGCTAGAGACCTCCTAAGGTCCAGATACGGAGTTCAAGCCTCCTCATGAACCCCAAATCCTCAAAGTCCCAAAATGAAAGGAAAGAAGCCCTAATCTTCAAAATGAGAGATCTACTCAAATAAAAGGGAAAGGTTCGAACTTGATACCTCTAATAGAAGCTCTTGGACGTATAAGCAGTAGATATATCAGCCTCTTCTCAATCCTAGCTTGGAATCTTCCTTTCCTTCACCAAAATGTACTCACAAATCTCAAGTAAGGCTTAAGACTCTCTCACAAGCTCAAGGGGCGATTAGGGTTTCTTCTCAGTGAGGTGTGGCCGCAAATGAGGCTATAAGTGCCTTTAAATAGGTCCCAAACCCAGGGATCTAGGGTTTCCACTTACAGCGCCTACTCGGCGAGTATACTCTTGGACTCGTCGAGTAGTTCATTAAACTCACGTGGCCACCCCCGCTTCTACTCGACGAGTTATAGCACCAACTCGTCGAGTAGATCAATGATCCTCAAAAATAAATAATTAAAATAACATACCTAAAAATCCGGATGTTACAATTCTCCCCCACTAGGATCAGACTTCGCCCTCGAAGTCTTACTCTGCAAACAACCCTGGATGCTGCTCCCGCATCTCTATCTCCGGCTCCCAAGTCAGCTCGGACCCTCTCCGATGTTGCCACTGGACCTGAACCAGAGGCACATCCTTGTTCCTTAGAACCTTGATCTTCCGATCCAAGATCGCGATCGGCCTCTCAATGTAATTCAGGCTCGCATCCACCTGAATATCCTCTAGCGGCTCTACTTCCGTCTCATCGGCTATCCACTTCCTCAACTGGGATACGTGGAAGGTATCATGAATCTGGCTCAACTCCGGAGGTAGCTCTAAACGGTATGCTACCTTACCCACTCTCGCGGTCACCCTGAACGAACCAATGTATCGGGGCCCCAGCTTGCCCCTCTTCCTAAATCGGATCACTCCTTTCCAAGGAGATACCTTCAGGAGTACGAAATCTCCAACCTAGAACTCGAGCTCGGATTGCCGCCTATCCGCATAGCTCTTCTGGCGGCTCTGGGCTGTCAGCAACCTCTGTCTGACCTGCTGAATCTGCTCAGTCGTCTTAAGCACTATCTCAGTGTTACCCATCACTCGCTGTCCTACCTCTCCCCAACAGATGGGGGTCCTACACCTCCTCCCATATAACAGCTCGAAGGGAGGCATTCCAATACTCGAGTGGTGGCTGTTGTTGTATGAAAACTCAGCCAAAGGTAGGTATGTATCCCAACTTCCACCGAAGTCCATAACACATGCTCGAAGCATGTCCTCAAGCGTCTGAATCGTTCGCTCACTATGTCCATCCGTCTGGGGGTGGTAAGCACTGCTGAAGTGCAATCTCGTACCCAACTCCTCATGAAACTTCTTCCAGAACCTGGAAGTGAAACGTACATCTCGGTCGGACACAATCGAGATCAGCACTCCATGCCGCGACACCACCTCCCTCACATATATCTCTGCCAGCCTCTCTGTAGAAGACCTATCACTGATAGCAAGGAAGTGAACGCTCTTCGTCAGCCGATCCATAATCACCCAAATTGCATCAACACCTCTCGCGGTCCTCAGCAATTTGGTGATAAAATCCATAGAAATCTGTTCCCACTTCCACTGGGGAACCTCTAATGGCTGCAATTTGCCATGCGGACACTGGTGCTCGGCCTTAACCCGGCGACAGGTCAAGCACCTCTCTACTACCCATGCAACATCCCTCTTCATACAGGGCCACCAGTAATCTCTCTTCAGGTCCAAATACATCTTAGTGGCTAAGGGATGGATCGAGAACCTCGATCTATGCGCCTCCTCCATCAATATGCTACGAGCTCCGCCCGTATAAGGCACCCAAACCCGACCTCGAAAGGTCATAAGTCCTCGGCTATCAGTAACAAACTCGGATACCTGCCCAATCACCCGCTCTCTCTTGCGGTTTCCAGCCTCACAGCCTCTTCCTGGGCCTCTCGGATAATATCCAACACCGGAGTCATCACCGTCATCCTCATACATATATCTCGAATCGGAGCACTCTCCGCCCTGCGGCTCAGAGCATCGGCTACTACGTTAGCCTTGCCCAGGTGGTACAGGATCTCACAGTCGTAATCCTTTACCACATCCAACCATCTCCTCTGGCGCATATTCAGGTTGGGCTGATCCATCAGATACTTCAAACTTTTATGGTCCGTGTATATGGTACACCGAACCCCATACAAATAATGGCGCCATATCTTGAGGGCGAACACCACTGCCCCCAACTCCAAATCGTGGGTGGGATACCTCGTCTCATGAGGCTTCAGCTGCCTCGATACGTATGCTATCACGTGCCCTCTCTGCATAAGCACCGCTCCCAACCCTGATATAGACGCATCACAGTAAACCACAAAATCCTCCATTCCCTCCGGAAGGGCTAACACTGGGGCTTCGCATAATCTCTGGCGAAGCGTCTCAAACGAGGTCTGCTGCTCTGGACCCCAAGTAAAAGCAACGCCCTTCCGGGTCAATCTGGTGAGGGGAACGGAAATCTTGGAGAAATCCCTGATAAATCTCCGATAATAGCCGGCCAACCCCAGAAAACTCCTGATCTCGGTGGGGGATCTCGGCACCTCCCAACTCATGACAGCCTCAATCTTGGCCGGATCGACCAATATCCCATTCTGATTAACGAGATGTCCCAAGAACTGGACCTCTCGTAACCAGAAATCACACTTGGAGAATTTGGCATAAAGCCTCTCCGATCTCAATACTCCAAGGATCTCCCTCAGGTGCTCCTCATGCTGCTCTCTGGATCTCGAATACACTAGAATATCGTCGATGAATACAATCACTGATCGATCCAACATCGGCCTGCATACTCGGTTCATGAGGTCCATGAACATTGCTGGTGCATTGGTGAGCCCAAAAGGCATCACCACGAACTTGTAATGCCTATAACGAGTCCTAAACGCCGTCTTCTGAATATCCTCATCACGCACCCTCATCTGGTGAAATCCAGACCTCAAATCTATCTTGGAGAACCAAGAAGCTCCCTGAAACTGATTAAAACAAATCATCGATCCTCGGTAGTGGGTAACGGTTCTTGACCGTCAACTTGTTCAACTCCCGGTAATCAATGCACATCCGGTGTGAACCAACCTTTTTCTTGACAAAAAGGATCGGCGCTCCCCACGGCGAGCTACTCGGTCGGATGAATCCCTTTCCCAACAGCTCCTGAAGCTGCGAGGATAACTCCTGCATCTCCGCTGGCGCAAGGCGATAGGGTGCCTTGGCAATAGGCGCCACCCCCGGTACCAGATTGATGCGAAACTCCACCTGCCTCTCGGGAGGCACACCCGGCAACTCCTCGTGGAAAACATCCAGAAACTCTCGCACTATCAGAACCTCACCGACAGAACTCGGCCTCTCTGCGGCAACTCGTGTATCCATCACATAGGCTACAACCCCCTTACAACCCTGCTGTATACTCTGTCTCGCTCTGGCAGCCGAGCAATATGCCGACCCACATCGGGTACCTCGCCATATACTGTCAGCACTCCCCCACTAGGGTCTCGTATCGTCACCATCTGACGCTCGCAGTCTATAACAGCTCCAAATCGGCTCAACCAATCCATGCCTACAATGACACAAACGTCCCCCATCGCAATCGGGACCAGATCTATCGGGAACTCAACACCGAAGATCTCGAGTACACATTCTCGAATCACCTCAGTAGCATACACTGCTCGCTCGTCGGCTATAGAAACTCTTAGAGGTCGACTCAACGCCTCTCGTCGGATACTGATGTGCTGGCTAAACGTTAATGACACGAAAGATCGACTCGCACCCGAGTCAAATAACACTAAAGCAGGTACAGAACTCACAATAAAAGTACCTATACATACCACAATATAAGAACAATATCTCAACCTCAGTATAAGTAAATAAATGAATACATACCAGCCACGACGTCGGGCGCTGCGCGGACCTCCTCCGCTGTCAACTGAAAGGCTCTCCTGCGAGCCTTCGGTGCCTCGGCCTTCGCTGGCCGGGCCTTGGTAGCTCTGGCAGCAGGTGCAGATCCCTGTGCTAATCCCTGAAGCAGCTGTGGGCACTCGGCCTTCCGATGGCCAGTCTGGTTGCAATGAAAGCAAACCATAAATCCATTGGGGCAATCTTTGGCTATATGCCCCTCCTTGCCACATTTGTAGCAAGCACCTGCTCGACAAACTCCATCATGTCCCTTACCGCACTTCCCACAAGTGCGGCCCTTCTGGCCTCCAGATCTCGTATCGGCGGGCTTTTCCCGCTCGGCTGCCGGCTGAGACTGCACCGGCCGCCTGTCCATCCTCTGAGACTCGGCCTCCTCCCTGGCCTGAGTCTCTTGCTCAATCTCCCTCTTCCGAGCATTTTCTTGGAGCTCGGAAAATGTTCGGTACGTCGAGTTCGCCATGAACTCCCGAATGTCTCTCCTCAGTATTCTCAAATATCGACTCATGCGTGCCTGCTCAGTATACACGTGCTCAGGGCAGAACAACGCCCTCTCATGAAACATCTGCGTGATCACTGTCACAGACTCCGTCCCCTGCTTGAGGGACAAGAACTCCTGGGCCAAACGTTCCCTCTCCACCGGGGGAACATACTCGTCTCTGAACATAGTGGTGAACCTCTCCCAGGTCAACGCGGTAAGCTCTGTAGGAGTAAGATCTGTCGTCACAAACTTCCACCAGTCCTTCGCTCCCAAGCGAAGCTGGTTCAGTGCGAACCGTACTCTCAAATGTTCCGGATAGGAACAAGTGTAGAAACATCCCTTAATGTCAGAGATCCACCTCATCGCAGCTATCGGATCTTGTGTCCCATCAAACTCTGGTGGCTTCGTGTTGCTGAACTCCCGGTACAGCAACGAGTCACCCCCCTGTGGCCTAGCAGCGGCAACGGCTGCGGTGGCCGCAACAACAGCAACATCGGTAAGAGCAGCGTACTGCTCATCAAATGTCTCAATCAGCGTGGTCTTGATAGACCCAAACATCTCTGGTATCTCAGCTCGAATGGCTGCATCCACCTCATCATGAATCATCCTGCGAATTTCATCATCGCTAACACCGCTGCTCTCTGGAGTGTGGCGCGTACCCACCATGATGTCTCTAAAACACAACATAAAAGAATCAAAGACTAGTTCGAGTATACTCGTACTCGATCACCCAATCCTACTTGTTCCTTAGTATCCTAAGGATTCTTACTTGGACTGCTCACTGATCCGGTGTTTCCAGTAGTACGGGCCCTATACTACCTTCCACACCACATCAATATTCACCCCAAGTCCTCCTCCTATGATTCCAGTTCACAAGTACTCTACATCTCATCACACACATGCTACTTTCCAGTAGACCTCTCGTAAGCTCCTCTCTGCTACCTACTCACTCTCGTAGTAACTCATAGTAGCAGTAATCTCCTAGGCTAAGCATCACAAATCAGGCCACTCTAATCCTAGATATGAATACCTAGCCTACTCTAGCATGCAT
The DNA here is from genome assembly GCF_052849685.1 of Lactuca virosa. Classification (NCBI taxonomy): domain Eukaryota; kingdom Viridiplantae; phylum Streptophyta; class Magnoliopsida; order Asterales; family Asteraceae; genus Lactuca; species Lactuca virosa. The sequence goes on from NC_136430.1 coordinate 388,690,932, forward strand.
AGCATATCACATAATATCTCATAACACATAATGTAAGGGTATTTTGGGAAATCACCGTTCGGGCGTTGGCTGATCGTACACACTGCTCCGCTCTACTTTTCTCAAAACCTCTTACTCTTTTAGAAAAATTGTTTCTTTTATGAAAATTTTTCTCAAATTCTCAGTTTGAGTTCAGATACGCCCGAAGGTGCATCCGAATCCCTCAAACCAAGGCTCTGATACCACTTTGTAACGACGTAAATTTTCAAAACAATTTTTTATTTTTCAAACATAACATTTCTCATTTAAATCATCCCAAATCACAAGTGTATCAAATGTTATCACGGTAAAACACATCCCAAAATCTCAAATACATAATTCTCTATCAGTGTATACAGATCATGCCGGCGCCTTCCCGTGATCCTCTCTAGTACCTGAAACACATATCACATAACACGGTAAGCATAAATGCTTAGTGAGTTCCCCAAAATACTACATACAACACATAAGCCACTCAAGGCTATAGCTCTACGAGACCTTCCAGTCAATGTGTCTCAGGGGGCCTTCCGGTCCCACAATCGGAGTAGACCTTCCGGTCCTACTCTGTCGACCTTCCAGTCCGTACCATATTGACCTTCCGGTCCATACACTGCTGACCTTCCGGTCCATACCCTATTGACCTTCTGGTCCATATCATGTTGACCTTCCGGTCCATACCATGCTACTCATAACATACACAATATATACATATCACATAGCAACATATATCCCATACTCGTCATAGCACATAAGACCTTCCGGTCACACATAATTACCACTCTAGGTAAGGTATAGTGAGAAAACTCACCTCGTAGGATGTCTAGTAAACTCTCGTGCTCGATATCCCCGATTTATCCTTCGCCTATCAAAATGATAATATCTCTAATCAATACTCTCCTTTTATCCTCACCTCTACAAAATGGGTAGAAGGCCATTCTTCCCCTCTATAGCCTCTCTTGAATCAGTTTGACCAAACCCTAAGGTCAATTGAAGTCAACTCCAGTCAACGGTCCAACTCTGACCAGACTCGCCGAGTGCACTCGTACGACTTGTCGAGTCCCATCGATTCTCAGTGAACTCAGGAAGACCCAGCTAGTCGAGTTAACCCCTAACTCGTCGAGCTATCGCATGATTCAACTCATCGGGACAAACCCTAAGCTACTCGCCGAGTCGGGTCATCAACTCGGCGAGTCTATTAAGACTCAGCTTGCATTCAGACGATTTTAAGGCAAAATACTTCCTCAAACTCCAGATCCATACTCTAAGGGCTCATTTACCACGTAAAGTCATAAACTTTACGTCCATGCACGACATTTTGGGCATGAAATGCCAAGAACATGATCTAAATGGGGTTTTCACTCATAAATACCATCAAGGCTGAGTAAAGCAGGAACCTGTGGGTGCTAGAGACCTCCTAAGGTCCAGATCTGGAGTTCAAGCCTCCTCATGAACCCCAAATCCTCAAAGTCCCAAAATGAAAGGAAAGAAGCCCTAATCTTCAAAATGAGAGATCTACTCAAATAAAAGGGAAAGGTTCGAACTTGATACCTCTAATAGAAGCTCTTAGACGTATAAGCAGTAGATATATCAGCCTCTTCTCAATCCTAGCTTGGAATCTTCCTTTCCTTCACCAAAATGTACTCACAAATCTCAAGTAAGGATCAAGACTCTCTCACAAGCTCAAGGGGCGATTAGGGTTTCTTCTCAGTGAGGTGTGGCCGCAAATGAGGCTATAAGTGCCTTTAAATAGGTCCCAAACCCAGGGATCTAGGGTTTCCACTTACAGTGCCTACTCGACGAGTATACTCTTGGACTCGTCGAGTAGTTCATTAAACTCACGTGGCCACCCCGCTTCTACTCGACGAGTTATAGCACCAACTTGTCGAGTAGATCAATGATCCTCAAAAATAAATAATTAAAATAACATACCTGAAAATCCGGATGTTACACCTTACAGAGACCAGATCTTAATTTTCCCTATCCAACGGGTGGTTAGTATTTTTTTTTTGAAACACAAGTTTTATGTTTTTACTACTTGTTTGAAACGAATAATAAATGTTTGTTTTATTTACATGTAAATATTACGTTGTTGATGCCAGATATCCAAATACGAGAGGGTATCTTGCTCCATACAAAGACACAAATATTCGTTATCATTTACCAGATTTTCGACGTGGACACACAGCTGCTATTCGTGAACCTCGTGGACCGAAAGAGAAATTTAACTATCTTCACTCATCATTGCGAAATATCATTGAACGAACTTTTGGAGTGTGGAAAGCTAGGTGGGCGTTATTAAGAGACATGCATGTTAATTACAAGTACAAGAACCAAGTGAGAACGATGGCGATCCATAACTACATTAGAAAGGTTGGTAGGTCTGATGAAACGTTTAATAGGACACAACAAGAATCCTACAATCTCGTACGAGGTGATACCGGTAGTGATGTTTACGAAGAAGGTCCAAGTACACGTCGCACGAGCGATGATGATTTATATATGGCAGCGATACGGGATATTATTGCACAAGATATAATCACATTGCGAAGATGAATGTAATATTATCTATGATATTTTTTTAAAAATTATTACAATTTGTATGAACGTAATTTTAATATTGTCATAGTCTAATCCAAAAAGTCCTCTTATGAATTATTTACAATCTATATGAACGTAGTAATTTTAATATTGTTATGGTCTAATTCAAAAAATTAAAAATATTTTAAAAGAATTTTATATTTTATATTTTCTAATAAAATGTTTACAAAATTATAATATGTGTTTAAAAAAAATTAAGTATAAAATAATATATGTAAAGTAGTAAATCAATGTAAATATGTAAACATGTCATTTTTAGTCATTTTATATGTAAAAATTAAACCAAACACTTTAACTTTTGACTTTTTTCCTTCAAAAGTTAATCCAAACACATTTTAAAAAACAACTTTTGTAAAAAGTCTTTTTACAAAAAGGACTTTTGCCCCACAAAAGTTAATCCAAACACCCTCGTATTTACTTTTTAATTAATTTTTTTTGTTATTATTTAAAAGTTAAAAGAAAAGTAATGTCCCACAACGTAAAGAAAATGTCCAGTTCTTTCATTTCTCATATCCAGCCGCCAGCACCACTCATTCACTTACGTCGAAGAAGACAACAACCAAAATCAAATTTTGAAACCCAAAGCTCCACCCCTTGATGAGGTCGTCCAAACTGATTTAGGACCTGGGGCAAAAAATAAATAAATAAATAAATAAAAATAAATGCCCTTTAAGATAAAGAAAATATTATACTATTTAGATAACTAGAATTAATGTATGAAACTTTTTATTTTTTATACAATTTGTGTAACTCACAATGTCTTGCAAAATCTGGTGTTTACTTTTGACATTTTGTCGCAGTTCTTCGAACAAAGATCCAAAATTGTTAAAAGATAAAACGGGTTGGACCGGCAAAACTGTACATCTAAAGAGCTAAAAAAAGAAATAGCAACGTACGATTAAATTGTGTGTTTTCAATTACTTCATCTTGGATCTTTTGAAACTCTTCTCCATGTCCTTTGACTAAATGTAGGATTGTACATATAGAGCCTTGAAACAGTTGAACACCAGAAACATAATGCAGCCTACAGTAACAAGTTCGTCAAGATAGAGATTAATTTTATACATTGTATTCTAAATTTTTAAAACTTAAAATTTCATTACCGCATTTCATCAAACACTTCATATGCATGAAAAAGATTACAAAAAAAACTTGTATGGAATAGATGGTTTCATTGGACTTCATGTGCACTGATTTTTTTGGGAAAAAGAACTTCACTGCAATAGTTGATATCATTCCTTCTTGAATGAAATAGTGTTCAACAATTAGTGACTTGGTAAAGATCGATAAATTAGGGAAAAAAACAACACATACTTTCAAATTAATAGGACACAAGACGATGAAGTTTTTAACAATCAGGTGTTGACTTCATTCCTTCTCACATTCTCGGATACCAATTACACACCTAGAAATTGGAACTTCAAAATTAGATATCATACCTTTAGAATAGATCTTTAAAATCAAATTTTAGCTGTTAAAAAAAAGAACTTCAAAATCAGAAATCAGGAGATTTAAAATCGTAACTCGGTAGCTTCATTCATGCAATTAGATATCTTTAGAAATCGGATCCCTCATTTTCTTTTCTATTTGCAGATTTGCAGGTCTCTCACAAATGTGAAAAAATTATATTAGAAAGAAAGATTATGAAGTGATTGAATTTGTTTTTAAGAATTAAAAAGTCATTTCAGTCTATTTTCCTGCTTGCTTTCATCACGAGACACACACAAAAAAAACATACAACTACCAGATTCGAACAAGGGGCCTTTTTTTATTTATTCAAAATTTTGTGCGTCTTAACCATCTCAGCTAAAGTAATTTTGTTTTTCTTGGTGTGTTTTTCATTTTATATAATCTAAAACTATATATAGTTATTACAAATTTTGGGGGCCCGAGATTTGATGAGGCCCGGGGCGGTCGCCCAACTTGCCCTCCCTCTAAGGTCGGCCCTGTCTAAGATCATTGAGTTCTGCAAGCTCGACCTCCGACCACCAAACCGTAGATTCCAGTTGGGGAGTCAGTGTCAAAGTAAACGGGCACCACAAAAAAATTTCATAATATACAATAACAAGTAACCTAAATTATTTTAGGGTAGCCCAATTTTTTTTCTAGGGTATCAACGCAACATAAAACGAAATTTTTCGAAAATTTGAGGTGTATCCCAGATTACCCCGGGCTCTACATTAGATCCACCTATGTAGATCTTGTCATTGCCTTGGTTGTTTACCGGAAAATATAAAATCCAAATCAAGTTCTAAAAAACTTTTAATTGCAGTCAACAATCGAAAGACTTAAACATGAGAAATGATATGGGCCCGTTTACAAAAAAATTGAAACTATGTCCCTCTAATTTACATGATTTACAACCAAAATGGTATCCCTTCCGCTAATCGACTACATCCGACCTCACTCTAGTGAAGTCGAACGTCTGAAAAATGTGAATAAGCTCAATCCTAAAGCTTTCATAAAGAAACAGTTTGAGGCGAAATATGAAGGTATGTAGGTTGAACCGCTACTTACCCTATGCTCCACTCTTCACGATTGTGCCACCAAGAATGGGATGGTGTCATCGGTCCAATTAAGGTTGGTAGCAAATCTAAATGGTTGTTCACACTCTCTTTTTCACACTATGGTTATTAGGGATGAATTGGTGCAGTACCGTTCTTTTTTTTTTTTTTTTTCTAAACCATATATCGTACCAATTATAGCTGGTGTGTAAACTTTGCTACCATTACAATACAAAGTATAGTTGGTACCAACTTGTTTGACTACCAATAAGATTGGTCGATACATATTGGTAATGGTATATACCAACATGTATGTAGGTTATGAGAATTAGGTTTTTTTGTATTCTTGAGCATTGTAAAATGTGAATGGGGGGGTTTTGTGAATAAGTGTTTTGTAATTGTTGAGATTGAAATAACCATCCAAAAAATACTTATTAATTTCTTCATGACTTTAAAAAGTTAAAAAGTGGAGGAAAATGAGATACGCCGATATGAGTTTAAATTTTAAACATTACGGTAAATACTAAGGTGTAAAGTGGGTCCATCTGCATCTTATCAATAATTTACTTTATACAGTAATAACATAAAATAAATTTAAAAATAGAAAATGCTATTTTGGGCAATATAGTCCTTTTTAGACAGTTCGGGACAAATTTCAAAAAAATAAAACAATTAGATGGGAACCAAATGCAAGTTACGCTAAACCACAGGGACTATTAGTGTAATTTACTCTAGAAATAGTCGCGGGTAGTAAATCTAATCACATGGAATTATTTATTAATTTGTGATCTAACAAGTATAGAATATATTATTTTATTAATTGTGGCCACCGAGGCTGCTCATGTGAGTTAAGGCTATATTGACTTATTGATGGTTATCTAATTCGTTGCTGAGTCCATCCTATTGAAGACGGTCTTCAAGATCAAATGTTTGTACCAAATGGAGTTAATGTTCTATGTTGACTCATTGATGGTTATCTAATTCGCTGCTGACCCCATCGTATTGAAGACGGTCTTCAAGATCAAATGTTTATAAGAAATATTAGGCGAATTCTCATGAATATAGTAATCGACGGTATTTGATCTATCAAAGATCAAATGTTTATACCAAATTTTAGGCGAATTCTTATGGATTGTAAAAAAATTAAAATTATATAGTTAAAATAATAATTTTTAAGAAACGATTTAATGAATATACATGAAAACGAATTTCAGTAACAAATAAAACTTGTAGTTAACATATTCTTTGAGTAAATTACAGTTTTGGTCCCTGTGCTTTGGTCAAATTCGCACATTCAATCAAACCTTTGAAATTTTGACAAGATGCATCCCTGTGGTTTAAAGAAAATTGCACTGCACATCCTTAATCCATTTAAAAAGACAATTTTACCCTTAATTTTATATATTTCTTTTACTAATATATATATATATATATATATATATATATATATATATATATATATATATATATATATATATATAGGCTTAGATTATTGTGTTTTTACTAACTATTGTGTGCCAGAATGCACAGATCTGGACCACTAGATGGAACAGAATCAAATGTTATGATCTGAGAGTCTATGATATTACAATAGGGTAACATGTACCATATAATCACATAAATTTCAGCATAAGGGTATTTTTGTCAAATGACCTAAATTAAAAATGAAATTTTTTGGATTTTAAGGGATAATTAGATCTCTTATTTTTAAAATTTAGATTTTTTAAAATTAATTCAAATTTAATTCTAATATAGTTTTATATAATAACCGATTTTATTCTGTTAGAATGACAAAGTCAACCAGAAAATAGTAAAGATATTTTCGATTTTATTCTTACAGAATATGGTTATATTCAAGATATTTTTATAATTAACACGCTTAAAGAATTGTATGACATATTATCAAGAATAACATTTTCTAAAGAATATGGATTTTCTTTTTTAAGAATCACTAATTACATTAATTCGTAAAGAATAACACTATAAACAATTAATACTGCATTTATTCCGAAAATAAAATATGACTAGTAATGGTTCAAGAATTTCATTTATTCTTAAAGATTAAAACTAATAATGGTTAAAAAAGAAAAAAAACATCAAAATATAACGAAAACACTAATCCATTCTGAAAGAATATTATTGACAAAGTAACACTTTATACATTGTGGTAGGATACTGATAGAATACAATATCGTTCTCCATGTTTTCTTTCTTTTCCACATCAATGTTAACCTCTTCAAAACCTAAATTACCAAGAAAACATAATCAACTTTCAAATATTAAAAAATACAATGCAATCCTCAAATCAGTAAATAAGAAAATAAAGTGTATGAAGAAGTGTGAACTTGTTCAACCATTTTGATAGAATGTAATTCTCGAATCACCAATTTTTAATCGAAAAAATACTCCAAAAACATAAAATACACCAAATTAAAGAATTAAAATTTATCAAAAAAAAAGAAGATAAATAAATGGCAAACAAAGATTCTATAAGAACACATATACTTTATTCTAAGAGAATATTACTTGGAGTCTAATAGATATCAAGAAACATGTTTATTCTGCAAGAATGATACTGTAAAAAGTCTCCAAGAATGGTTTTGAATATTCTTAAAGAATTTGTATTATCAAGAGTATAAAATAACTAATCATTAGCAAATTAAATCATCATGTTTATGGAATAACTAATCATAAGCAAAGTCAACATAAAGAAAATAAACACCTCATTAGACCAACACCAATAAATACTTATCAGTGGACATCATGTTTATGGAATAACTAATAATAAACAAAGTCAAAATAGATAAATATAAAGACCTCATTAGGCCAACACCAGACCAGATTAACAAAACTAGATATTCTAATTTTCAAATGAGTATAAATACTTATCAATGGACATCATGTGCAAATGAATGGATGAAATATTTGATTCAAGCATTTTAACAAACAGTTGACGGGCAAAAATCAAATGCCTTCGTGAATCTTAGACGAACCAATTAGTTTTTTTTATTCCCATAAATTTTGAAGTTTGCTATATAACTATATCAAAAAACTAGATAGCAACCAATATTTCATATAATTCGATAAATAAAAAACAAGATAGCAGCCAATATTTCATATAATTCGATATGGAAAATACAATAGATAAGTAAACATAAATTAAAAGCTTCTTTTTTATGCGACAATATGATAAAAAGATGTCACCGGTATTCATATAACGGAAATACTAAGATACCACATAATTGATTTAAAACCTTGATTTCAAGCGATTCACATTAAGAAATATAATAAAATAAACAAAATATCATAATATTAGAAAACACGTTCAAAGTTGGAAATCCTAATAACAAACAAAAGTGCCGCTTGCTAGATCATTGTTTAATTTCCTGTTAATTAATATCCTTTCTAATACTATTCACTTAGAAGCATGATTTTTTTCTGTGATTATAGAACTCAAATCAAATAACATGTTTTTCTCAAACGAAATTCCATTGCAAAATTAGAAATCGAGTAAAAAACATACTAGGTCTAGGATTTGAAAAGAAACATCTGTTGTCCGACAGTTGTGGTGTTGGTGTACGACGACAACGGCGGACGGTGGAGAGTGGGGAAGAAGAAGCGGCAATGGTGATATGATATGAGTAATGATGATAAACGTGATGAGGGAGATTCATGGTTTATAGAGTTTTTAAACTGATTTCTCTAATTTTAAGGGATATTAAAGGTTTTAAATATTTACTATAATTAAGTGTGGTCAAAATCACTATTATACCCTTACTTATTTAATAAATAAATAAATAAATTGCTAATTTGTGATTGGTGCATTCACATACGTAATATTTGCTAAAAACATTTGTACCACACACACACACACACACACTCTCTCTCTCTCTCTCTCTCTATATATATATATATATATATATATATATATATATATATAATTTTTTAATTAATTTTATAATTTGCCGCTTATATTTTATTTTATTTATTTATATTTTTTATGATATATATATATATATATATATATATATATATATATATATATATATATATATATATATATATTACTTTATTCAAATATATTTTTAATGTTTTATGTATTTTGTTCGATTATATTTTTTTGACGTTTTGTTTGAATAATTTTTCTATTTTTTTTTATGTTTTGTTCGGATATATCTGTTAATGTTTTTTTGATTTTTTGTTTTTTTACATATTATTAAAACTTTTTATAGATACTTTTTATATAAAAATATAAAAAGGTTAGTTAAATGAGAATATGATTAACACGTATTAAGTATATAATTATTTATTTTAATAGTGTTATTGTATAGGCTAACCGAAATTCTAAATGAGTGTCAATGGCTTTGACTTCAATTTTTTTTAGTTTTATAATTTTTTTTTTACATTTTGTTCCGAATGGAAAATGCTAATCATAATTCATATAACTCAAACACATGTGTCAATGTTTTCGAGTTTATTTTTTTTTCATTTTTTTTTCATTTTTTAGTTACATGGTTTTCTGTGACAACCCGAAATTTCTATCTTGCAAAGCCATTCAATTCAATCAAATGTCAGACTTGTTTCTGCTATCTTTTAGTATTGTTAAAGGTCTGTTTAAGTGTTCTAAGTCTAGTACATTCAAGGATTGTGTGTAGGGATGTGTTAGCTAAAGTTCATTGAGTTGCAATCGAGTCAGAAACTCCATCACATGGAGTTTACGGCCGTAAACTAGAGCTTACGGCCGTAAACTCTTGTTTGGCCGTGAATAGGGATGTAAACGAGCCGAGCTGAGCCTAACTTGGCACTAATCGAGCCAAGCTCGTTTGAAGTTATAGAAGCTCAAGCTCGAGCTCAAGCCCATTTTGAGCATGGAGTGTGAAGCTTGGGATCGGCTCGTGTAGCATACAAAAAGCTTAGGATCGACTCGTTAAGGCTCGTTTATTTGTGAAGTCTAAATGAGCTTAGTTCAGCTCGAGATCGGCTCGTTAGTAACAAAGTTAATGCTCATTAAGGAGCTCGATTTATGAAGTTGAAAATCACACAAAAAAATACACATTAACCTTAAAACATACTTTATATTTAAGCTTATGTAACTTTAATATGATAATAATTAATTAATAATAATATATAAAATAAAATTATAGAATTTATATTTATACAAAAGCTCGTTAAGGCTCGCGAGCTTAAACGAGCACTTATGTGAAGGCTCAAGATTGGGCTCGTTAACTAACTTAGTTTTATTCTAGGCTTGAGCTTGGGATCAGACTCGTTAAGGCTCGGCTGGTTTCGAGCAATTATCGATCTGAACTCGAGTAGCTCACAAGTAGCTCGACTCATTTACATCCCTAGCCGTGAACTACCTCCTTAAGTATGATTTTCCTTCATTTTTCTTCACTTCTCACATCTCCAAGTCAAGAACACTCATTTCTCTCTCAAGTATCATCAAGAACACTTCCATTTCTCGTCAAATTTGTAAGTGATTCTTTCATTTATAAGTTGATATCCTTCTTGATCTAGTAAGACCCTATGATTTCATCCGTGAATTCATCTCTTTTGGGGGTTAGATCTTCAAGAACACCAAGACCACACACTAGTGTCTTTGGGCCGTAAACACCCTTCTCAAGCTTCCAAATCGTAAGTATCCTTTCCATATACAAGTTATCTATTAGAAGCTCTTGATTAGCATCCAAGAATCAACCATTTTAGCATGATCATCAAGAGTTTACGGCCGTAAACTCTTAATATGGCCGTAAACCCTTCATGTCATGGCCGTGAACACCAACTTGGTCGTGAACACACTCTTGTGTGGCCGTAAACACCTTTTGTACAATCATATGTGATTGTAACACTTCATTCCAAGTGTTTCCTAGTCCCTAAGGTTTTTCCCTAACATGATTAGTTGTTATATACACTTATTATATACATATATGTGCGATTATATGTTTAATAGGATCAAATTGTACTTCGGGACTCCTTTTGTGATCTCAAGCATCCTATATCTATCTTCCATTCGAGTCACTCACTACAAGTGAGTTCATACCCCTAACTTATCTTTTAAATTATTTTAAATGCTTTTATGGGGGGCGGGGGAATACAAGTAGAAAACCATATAGTTGTATAATCAAGATTTATAACTATCAAAACAAGAGATTTCTTATACTTCAAAACTGTGTTATCAAACAAACTATTTCAAATCATTCTATAAATTGACATCAAGTCATTAATAGCCATTCAAATGGTTAAAACTATTTTATATAATAAAACTCTTTATCGTTTTACAAAACTCTTTTAAACTTTTATATTGTCAAAATCATGTCTACTTAGATATAGTTATATAAATAAGGTTGAAAGGGCTTAGGACTGATAACTCGCTTTATTTCTTGTTCCTTGTTTGGTTGTGGACTTAGGGTATCGGTTGTTTGTCCGAGTGTCATTTAAATCTTAGTTATATATTATGTATATGTATGTAGATATAAAAGTACTTACATTCATTTTAACACCTTTGAGTAGCAAAGGTGTACAAACATGAACAGTCATTCAATTACTGAGTTTACTAGTAAACTATAATATGTATAGTTTAGGAGAACAATACTTACTATTTCTAGAACAATGAAACTTACAAGAGTCAGCTCATACATGAGTCAGTTCAAACATACAATAACAAAAATAGGAAGGAACATACGATAACAAGAACAGAAAGGAACATATAATAACAAGAAACAGAAAGGAATATACATCCTTTTACAAGAACAAAATAACATTTATGTGTAACTACTTCACGGCTTAGCAATATACTTGTTTGGTCACGTTTTGTAACCAGAGTCTCCTGGAGGGAGATCGGGCATTGTGTGTATAGATCTATACGGGACTGACAAGCCCGCATCCCAATTGTTTGCTACAGTTTGGCCGGCAAGGCCATGGGGTGACAAATGTCACATCAGTTTCGACGCCAGTAGGTCGTTGTGTTAAACACTTGTCAATCAGTATGGTTATAACCACATCACATTTTAACCTTAATTAAACAAATTGGTTTTAAGGTAGTTAGTGTTTCAGTAGTTACTTAATACAACATTACTGTACACTGTCATTTTCCCATTACATTCATATAGCGATCTTCTCACATAAAAAGTAATGTAAACTATTTTCTGGTAATAATAGTCATATATTTGGGAAAACACTCACTTTTACAGAAGAACAAACATACAGAACAATCGGGTCTTGGTAGAAGACTACTCACTATTTTAGTAGAAAGTATAAGATTTTCTAGGAAGTATACAAACTTTACATCAAACATTTCCAAACTTTACATCAAACATTTACAAACTTTACATCAAACATTTGCAAACTTTACATCAAACATTTACAAACTTTACAAACATTTTATTTAAACTTATACAAAGACTTGACACTAAAATACTTATGAACTGACCATGTTTAAGGCTGATCTACTCTTTCAAAATAATTTGTATTCTCAGGTCACCAGTAGACAGGTACACTGGACCAGGTTTTGAGAAGACGGAGCGTGTTCAAGACTCGTCTTTATTTTGATATATATATTTTTGGTGTCTTACAAATACATTAAGAACACACTTGTATTAACCATTTTATTAATGCAATGGATGATGTTGTTGCTTGTTTTACTATTGTGCATTGTTATGATACTGAACATGACGTCCTCCGCCCCCGAACGTTTCCGCCGTTCTGGTTTGGGGGTGTGACAGATTAGTATCAGAGCTTTTTTTTATAGTGAATCGAGTATATCAACCCATAAAAGATATACAACTACAAACACAACGGGATTAAAATACTCTGACCAAGAGTTTATACCTTTTTAAATAATAAAAATATTTAACTAAAGTATGCCTACAAGAATTCATACTAGTATTAGTGTCATACTCGAACAGAACAAAAGTATTGCGATTGTTGGACAGCACAATTAGGCTTGGGGACATATAATCAGATCTGGGAGTGATATAGCCTGATCAACTATATCTTTCCGAGAATTGATTAGCATGTGCCTAGGAATGGTTGTGGTGTTTCAACAAGTCTAAAAACTTACCAACACTACTACAATGAAACCTTTAGAACATAATATAAACTTAAAATACTATAGGAGTATTTTGTGTTACTATAATTACTTATTTGAGAACTAAAAGGTCTTTATTAGTAGGTCAATAGTTGAGGAGTGGATACACTAAGGTTATGTGTGACTAGGGTGTAATAGACTTAGAATATGTGATCTTTGCTTTATTTCCTGTTCCTTGTTTGGTTGTGGACTTAGAGTTAGGGTCACTTATTCGAAGGTCTATTCTGTTTTGGTTACATATAACTGGTATGCACTACGCAAGTATTGAAGTAACCGGTAAGGATCATCCTATAATTGTCTTAAGTAGTACGTCTAGTAACTATCTCTTTTATCCCTATTCTCGCGTAGATAACATGGCTGGATTCCATCTCCCCGACCACCCGTACCTTCCCAACCAAGGAAATGGTGGATGGCTCGATGCAGAGCCAAAAGAGAATAATGCAATTCCTTTAGATGATGACGTTGCAGAAAACTTCCCGGAGGATTCTGACTCCGAGCCGGAAGTCAACGATCTACCCTTAGTGGCTCCAATCCCAAATCCTAACGCTCGTCCGACTTTTCAAGGACCGACGCCTTCATGGGCTGAGAACTTGGGTAGGTGGAGCCGTGAGCAGGGTCAACCATTACCCTACAACGGAGACCGAAGCTTCTATAATCTGAGCGACGGAGGCTCAACAGACAAAATTCTTCCCATCTTGGTTCGTCGAGTGGCTTAGAATGTTGAGCTAGGGACGACATCTATTGAACAAACCGTGGAGCTAGATGCGGATACAAATGCCAATACGGATAGTATTCGCAATCTTGATGTTGCTCATGGGAGAGCTATGAGAGACAGTGAGTCTCTGCAGCATGAGCTAGCTGTAACCCAAGCTGAAGTCATAGAACTCCGAGCACGCCAGACAGTGTATGAACGACACCTTCTTGATGTGGAGCGTCAGCTGGCTAGATTAAGGGTTCATCCGAGGGGTGTCTATCGCCAGTAGGAGATGCTCTACTCATCCTTTCTTTTGGTTTAAGGAATAGCCTTCTTATCTATGCTCCATGTAGCACTTTTCCCTGTAAATTCCTGTTTATCTTAAGACCTTGAACTTTCAGTCTGTTAGGTCTTAGTACTGTCAAAAATTTCTTATTCTGGTTTGATGTAAGACCTACTCCTAGGTCATTTTCCTGAACTTGTTACATCTTTAATACCAGTAATATTGACTAACATCAATAAATCGGATCACGAAATCTCAATCGAGAGTGATTATTTCTCAAAATTCATAAGTCTATTTTATATAGACTCTATTATGAGCTACTTTCAAATCTTTTCGAAAGTTGGAACATGATATCCTCCAACCAAAGATAACTTAGTTCGAATGACACCCGCCTTATGACCATCCTAGGAACTTCCTTCTACACCTTACCAGGACTGCATCATAGGGATGTAGGTCGAATCATCGAGGACAGTATAACAAAACGAAAAAGTTACATTCACATAAATAACTAGGATACATCTAGAGGCAACCATAAACGCTCACGAACTCATTTTCTTATCATATAACAGAATCATGCCTCCGAAGAAACGAAACCAACCCGCTGGCAAAACACCAATCCTTCAGATGAATACGGCTACTTTTCAAGCTGCGGTCACAGCTGCCGTTACAACTGTTATGACTCACCTTAACGCTAACAACGCAAATGGTAGTGGAATTGTTATCGGCAATCCCAATCCAGGTGATAACCAAGTACAACAAGTGCCTACTCGCAACGATACTCCGAACCTCCAAATGAAGAACAAGAAACGGATGTTCTGGGATAAGAAGAAGGGCAAATCACCTCAAAAGTTAGCCAAGAGACAACAATCAGTGGCAGCCTCTGCGGCCACGATATCTATTACTCCTACTACCGTTTCTACTAGTATCCCGGTTACCCCTACCCCAGCAAGGCAGTATGCTGGAAATCTACCCAAGTGCAAAAGTGTAGCTTCCATCACCTGGGAGTCTGCCGAGTGATTCATTTCAAGAACTGCAACAGGAACAGGCACACTACCCGTTTCTGTAGAGTCCCAATACGACACATTATTTTGACCACCAATGTTGGAATCAGTCCAATATGCCACCTTTGTGGTGAAATAGGACATCTCAAAAGGGACTGTCCAACCGAGAAGAATAGTGGGGGATCAGGAGGAGTTTGACCCCAGAATGTGGGGAAGCATCAAAGAACCCTGCTATAATTTTGGTATGCTTCCAAACCCCATTAATTAATTATACATGACTGGTGTACACCGAACGGTTATAGAGAGACCTAGTAGGAGTCATTTCTTTAAAGTTCATTGTTTCAAATTATCAGATGCCTCGTTTAGTTGTAATTGTTAATTTTTGATAAAATAGGGTTCGTAGTAATCATACCAAGGTTAGTTCTTCGTCCTAGTCATCATTTCTGCTTCCAATTAACATAATTTCTGATCTGTCAAGAAGTTCCGACATCATCATCCGACAAGGTTTGGCTTGGTCCTTACCATGCAAAAATTTACGTGCTGTGTAAAAGAACTCTTCTCTTAATCAACCGTCAGATGAAATTCTTCCGATCCATAACACAAAACCCTTATATCATCTCTCACTTCAGAACTTAAGAAGTAACCATGCGAGGGGTACCGCGCCTTTGTAGCCTACCCAGTAGTTAATAGCCTTATAGCGAAAAACACCAAAGCAGTCTCAGAAGTCAGTAAACACCCGAAGTATACCCAATAGAGCTCCGAAAAAGACCACTTGTACCGCAGGTCAAGTTCAAGAATAGAGACTAAGAACTCATTGGGTTAATCAATCGCTGCTAAGTGTATACGCAAGGGTGGTATATAATTTAGACGTAACAAGATTTAGGATGTGTGATTCCGCCCTATCTCCTGTTCCTTGTCTGGTTGTGGACTTGGGGCAGAGCCACCCATCCGAACGTTTTGTCAATCTAAATTATATACGACTTGTATACACGAGGGGATAGTGGATGACCTAAGTATAAATCTTATCATGAACTTCAGAGCAAAATCCCGCAAGCTCACTACAAACCACCAGAGATACCTGAGAGGAAGTTGTAGCGGATTACAAAGAGCTTCATAATCGAGTTAACCAAGGCAACAAGTGGACTTGATTGCCATTTTGGGTGATCGTCGTTAGATCAGCCGAATCCGCACCCTTCCTATGATTTTAAGGAATCAGGCAAAACAAAGAAGTTAACTAGGACATGTGCCCGAGAAATTAGTTAGACTGCACGGTGTTCCAATATCTGTTATCTCTGTTTGAGATAGTAGAATCATCTCCCAGTTCAGGTAGCCACTTCAGAAATTTTTGGGAAACTAGGCCAGTCATGATGCATAGCCTACCATCCTTAAACCAACAGGCAGAATGAGAGAACGATTCAATCATTAGAAGTTGCGCGGAGATCATATGTGATAGAATTTGGAAGAACAAGAATACCCAATTATCAGCTAGTCGAGTCCTTGACCATGCTAGCATTTAAATTTGCTCCATTCGAAACCCGCTTTGGTCGCAAGTACAGATCCTCTCTGCACTGGATTAAAGTAGGCGACACGCAACTAGCTAGAGGTCCAATTTCCAGACAGCACCTTCGCTGGTCCGGAATTCATCAGAGAAACTACCGAGAAGAGAGTACAAATCCAGGAGCGATGTGAAGCTCCCAGAGTCAGGCAGAACAGCTAACGCCTTAGATAAGAGAAAACCCTTGGAAATTCCAGGTTAGTGACCTCGTCAGGTGAAGGTCTCATCCGGAGGGGCAGAATACGCTTCAGAAAGCTTGGAATGCTAAATCCAAGGTACGTAAGAGTGTTTGAGATTCTTACTAGACTTGATCCAGTATCTTATAGACCCCGACTACCTCGAAAATCCAATAACATACACCGTACTTTCCACGTCTCTAACTTGAAAACTGGTAGTCCGACGAGACCTTTGTTATTCCACTCGCTTTGATCGAGGTAAGCGAGAACCCCAACTTTGTGGAAGAATCCGTAGAAACCCTAGACAGCGTAGTCGTTAGGACTAAGCAGATCCCTATCCTCATCTTTTCTCTTAGTTTATCTATAATGACTTAAACTCTAATTTCAGGACGAAATTCCCTTTAACGGGGGGATGATGTGACAACCCGGAATTTCTATCTTGCAAAGACATTCAATTCAATCAAATGTCAGACTTGTTTCTACTATCTTTTAGCATTGTTAAAGGTCTATTTAAGTGTTCTAAGCCTAGTACATTCAAGGATTGTGTGTAGGGATGTGGTAGCTAAAGTTCATTGAGTTGCAATTGAGTCGGAAACTCTATCACATGGAGTTTACGGCCGTAAACTAGAGCTTACGGCCGTAAACTCTTGTTTGGACGTGAACTACCTCCTTAAGTATAATTTTCCTTCATTTTTCTTCACTTCTCACATCTCCAAGTCAAGAACACTCATTTCTCTCTCAAGTATCATCAAGAACACTTCCATTTCTCGTCAAATTTGTAAGTGATTCTTTCATTTATAAGTTGATATCCTTCTTGATCTAGTAAGACCCTATGCTTTCATCCGTGAATTCATCTCTTTTTGGGGTTAGATGTTCAAGAACACCAAGAACACACACTAGTGTCTTTGGGCCACAAACACCCTTTTCAAGCTTCCAAATCGTAAGTATCCTTTCCATATACTAGTTATCTATTAGAAGCTCTTGATTAGCATCCAAGAATCAACCATTTTAGCATGATCATCAAGAGTTTACGTCCATAAACTCTTCATATGGCCATAAACCCTTCATGTCATGGCCGTGAACACCAACTTGGCCGTGAACACACTCTTGTGTGGCCGTAAACACCTTTTGTACAATCATATGTGATTGTAACACTTCATTCCAAGTGTTTCCTAGTCCCTAAGGTTGTTCCCTAACAGGATTAGTTGTTAGATACACTAATTATATACATATATGTGGGATTATATGTCTAATAGGATCAAATTGTATTGTGGGACTCCTTTTGTGATCTCAAGCATCCTATATCTATCTTCCATTCGAGTCACTCACTACAAGTGAGTTCATACCCCTAACTTATCTTTTAAATTATTTTAAATGCTTTTATGGGGGGCGGGGGAATACAAGTAGAAAACCATATAGTTGTATAATCAAGATTTATAACTATCAAAACAAGAGATTTCTTATACTTCAAAACTGTGTTATCAAACAAACTATTTCAAATCATTCTATAAATTGACATCAAGTCATCAATAGCCATTCAAATGGTTAAAACTATTTTATATAATAAAACTCTTTATCGTTTTACAAAACTCTTTTAAACTTTTATATTGTCAAAATCATGTCTACTTAGATATAGTTATATAAATAAGGTTGAAAGGGCTTAGGACTGATAACTCGTTTTATTTCATGTTCCTTGTTTGGTTGTGGACTTAGGGTATCGGTTGTTTGTCCGAGTGTCGTTTAAATCTTAGTTATATATTATGTATATGTATGTAGATATAAAAGTACTTACAATAAGTTCAACACCTTTGGGTAGCAAAGGTGTACAAACATGAATAGTCATTCAATTACTGAGCTTACTAGTAAACTATAATAGGTATAATTTAGGAGAATAATACTTACTATTTCTAGAACAATGAAACTTACAAGAGTCAGTTCATACATGAGTCAGTTCAAACATACCAAAAAAAAACAGAAAGCAACATACGATAACAAGAACAGAAAGGAACATACAATAACAAGAAACAGAAAGGAACATACATCGTTTTACAAGAACAAAATAACATTTATGTGTAACTACTTCACGGCTTAGCAATATACTTGTTAGGTCACGTTTTGTAACCAGAGTCTCCTGGAGGGAGAGCGGGCATTGTGTGTATAGATCTATACGGGACTGACAAGCCCGCATCCCGACTTTTCGCTACAGTTTGGCCGACAAGGCCAATGGGTGACAAATGTCACATCAGTTTCGACGCCAGTAGGTCGTCGTGTTAAACACTTGTCAATCAGTATGGTTATAACCACATCACATTTTAACCTTAATTAAACAAATTGGTTTTAAGGTAGTTAGTGTTTCAGTAGTTAGTTAATACAACATTACTATACACTGTCATTTTCCCATTACATTCATATAGTGATATTCTCACATAAAAAGTAATGTAAACTATTTTCTGGTAATAATAGTCATATATTTGGGAAAACACTCACTTTTACAGAAGAACAAACATACAGAACAATCGAGTCTTGGCAGAAGACTACTCCCTATTTTAGTAGAAAATATAGGATTTTCTAGGAAGTATACAAACTTTACATCAAACATTTCCAAACTTTACATCAAATATTTACAAACTTTACATCAAACATTTACAAACTTTACAAACATTTTATTCAAACTTATACAAACACTTGACACTAAAATACTTATGAACTCACCATGTTTAAGGCTGATCTACTCTTTCAAAATAATTTGTATTCTCAGGTCACCAGTAGACAGGTACGCTGGACCAGGTTTTGAGAAGACGGAGTGTGTTCAAGACTCGTCTTTATTTTGATATGTATATTTTTGGTTTCTTACAAATACATTAAGAACACACTTGTATTAACTATTTTATTAATGCAATGGATGATGTTGTTGCTTGTTTTACTATTGTGCATTGTTATGATACTGAACATGACGTCCTCCGCCCCCGAACGTTTCCGCCGTTCTGGTTTGGTGGTGTGACATTTTCCATTTAGCCTTTATATAACTTGAAACTCGTTTTCGTATTTAAGTTAGCCTATCTATTAACCTTATTAAAAATATAATTTTATACCTAATCTAAGTTGATAATATTCACATTTAACGAACTTTTTTTTTTACCTTTTTTACAAAAAGTATAAACAAACAAAACGTCAAAAAAATTAAAATGTATTCAAACAACACGCCAAAAAACTAAAAAAATATATTAAAAAAACATCATAAAAATATTAATGAAAACAATGTAAAAAACATTTAAACTATGTAATTTTATATCAAAATTATATTGGCTTCGATCATATATAATGAATAACAAAAATATGACAAAAAAAAACTACAACTTTTGATGATTCTATAGACCTTTTTAAGTTGTGTAAATTATATAACAAACATATGTTGACATTCTATATATAACGAATAACAAATACTATGAACAAATAAGTACAACAACTAGCAAAATAAAACATACTACAACATCTACTATAATATTAGTATAAAAAAGTATATTAAACCCTTATACATCCTACAATATATATATATATATATATATATATATATATATATATATATATATATATATATATATATATATATATATATATATATATATATATAGAGAGAGAGAGAGAGAGAGAGAGAGAAGTAATGGGTTTTAGGCATAACAAAACAAACTTAAGCTCTTAAGTGTTCATACAACCTAAAACAATATCTATGTTTTCACAATTGAACCTATAACTATAACATCAAAATAAGAACCCTAGTAACCCTAGGTTATTTTCAAAAATCACATATAGAAGAAGGTTTACGTCACACCCCAAAACCGGAACGACGGAAACGTTCGAGGGTGGAGGACGTCATGCACAGTATCACAACAATGCATAGTAGTAAACAAGCAACAACATCATCCATTGCATTAATAATATAATTTCATACAAGTGTGCTCTGTCAAGTTTATAGACACCAAAAATATAAGAATCAAAATAAAAGATGAGTCTTGAACGAGCTCCATCTTCTCAAAAACCTGGCACCGGTACTTGTCTACTGGTGACCTGATAATACAAGTTATTTTGAAAGAGTTTATCAGCTTTAAAGCTGGTGAGATCATAAGTATATTAGTGTCTGAGTTTGTATGAAAGTGTTTGTAAGTATGTAATGTATAAGTTTGTAATTATTTGTAAATTGTTTGAACTCTCCTAGAAAACCCTATGTTTCCTACTAACAGTAGCCTTCTACCAAGGCATCTAGTGGTCGTGTGTGTGTCTCTTGTAAGAGTATGTATTTTCCCCAAATCTGACTATCATTAACCAAAAGTATAGTTTTTACATTACTGTTTATTGTGTGAAGATCACAAAGTGAATGCAATGGGAAAATGAAATAGTACTGTAGTGTTGTATTAAGTAACTGCTAATGTACTAACTACCTTAAACCAATTGTTAATTTAAAGTACCATGTGATCGGCCTGTACCATACTACCGAGTATAAACACGACGATGTAAGACGTCGGAAGAAATGACGTTTGGCACCCGTAGACTTGCAAGTCCCACTGTAGCGAGCAGCAAGGTGTAGGATAGTCAATCCAGTATAGATCTATACACAAACTCAACGCTCTCCATTTAAGGAGATTCTGGATACAAACCGAGCCATGACATGTGATGCCATGCCCCGTTACGTGGCTCACATAACTGTAAAAGTATTCTTGTATATGTATCGTGTGTACTAGCTGTATTGTGTGTTCTCTCTCTGTCTAGTATGTATGTATGTTCTCTCTGTCTTTCAGAATAGAATGTTCCCTAGTATAATGTATAGTATGTACTAGCTGTATTGTAATGTATAGTATGAACCGACTCCTTGTATGTTTCGTTGTTCTAGTAATAGTATTAGTAACTTCCTAAACTATGCCTATTATAGTTTACTAGTAATGCTGTTTGTATGTATGAACATGTTTGTATACCTTTGCTACCCAAAGGCATTGAATAGAAAGAAGGAAATTTTATATCTATATACATATACATAATATATAACTAGGATTCAAACGACCTTCGGACAAATAACCGATACTTTAAGTCCACAACCAAACGAGGAACAGGAGGTAAGGTGGGCTATCAGTCCTAAGTCCTTTCAATCCTACTTATATAACTATATCTACATAGATACACATTTAACAGAATATAAGTTTAAAGGAGTTTAATAAAAGTAATTGACATGTAAAAGAGTTTGTAAAACAGTTTGAAGTAAAACAGTTTGAAGTAAAACAGTTTGAAAAGTAAGAAATCCACTTGTCTGGTAGTTATTAATCACATGTGATTGATATAATAACTATAATTGTTCAACTTGTATCCCCCCATAAAAGCATTTAAAATAATTTAAAAGGTTTATTAAGGGGTATGAACTCACCTGTAGTGAGTGGTTTGGATGAACGGATGGTATAGGATGCTAAGTGTCAAGTGAAGACTTGAACACACACAAGGAACCTAGTTAACATATAATAACACATATATGTATCCAATTAGTCATTTAACAACTAATTTATCAAGTTAAGACACCCTAGGACATGAAAAACACCTTGATTCAAGTGTTATAAGTACTAAGGATTGCATCTAAGGGTTGTAGGGCCTTGCATTTGAGTTTAGGGTCCAAGGGTAAACTCTTTTGGAGTTTACGGTTTTGGGACCAACTCCTTTGGAGTTTACGGTCGTAAACCCATGAGTTTACGGCCGTAAACTCATGGTACTTCTACCATTTTGTGTTTTGAAGCTTATAAGTCATAAAGAAGCATTCCTACTTCATGTCTAAGCCTTAGGAAGTGATTGTGGCATCATTTCACCCCTTTGTAGAGTTTACGGCCCATGGACCATTTCTCCATGAGTTTACGGCCGTAAACTCTAATGGTCCTTGACGTTTTCGATGTTTAAGGTCCTATACACTTCAATGATATGATCTAGACTAGTAACCAAGGCTTGGTAAGGGACTAGGGCACACAATGGCCCTTTCATTAGGGTTTACGGTTCAAGAACATGCTTGGACCGTAAACACCTTTGGTCTTGTGTTTCTTTGTGTTTTCTAGTTGATTAAGATGTGTAACAAGCCTTATAACACACTAGGGTAAGAGTACTTACTATGTAGAAGCTTGAAAGGGTGTTACAAGTCCAAGAACACTAGTGTGTGTTCTTGGTGAAACTAAGAACACTTGAAGATCTACACAAATGGAATGATTTCATGGATGGAATCATGTAAGATCACTAGATTAAGTAAGATATCAACTAATTAGGGCAAGAAACACTTACAAAGTTGAAGATCAAGAAGGAAAATCGGATGATACTTGAGAGGATCTTGAGTTCTAGTTCTTGAAAGTGTGAAAAAGTGGTAAAAATGGCTAAGTGCCATATTTATACCCCTTGGGGTTTACGGCCGTAAACACCATGTTTAGGCCGTAAACTCCAAACTCTTGGATTTTTGAGACTTTATTGTTGCACAATAAACCCTAGGGTATCCTCTCTCCTGTTATCTCTTGAAGTACTAAGCTTTAAAACACTCAAATTGACTCCAAAAAGCTAAAAATTAGCAGAGGCAGTTTTGACTTGTATTGAAGTGAATGATTGTATAGAATAGAAATTTTGGGTTGTCACAGTTTAGGGTTACATAAATTTTAGTTGTTATTGTAAACAACTAGAAATCCTCTTGTTGATCTTTTGGAAGCAAGCACCACAAGCGTCGTGCCTCCAATTGTTCACAATCAAGCTAGCAAGAGGAAAACTATAGAGAGAGGAGAAGAGAGCAAATATTTCATCCAAGGCCTAGAGAGGGAGGGGATGGACAAAATCAAGGGCTTGGGAGGCCTTTATATAGCTCAGGAATCTTGGGGCCAAACCTAACGTTTAAGGGATAAACCCTAGATTCCTTTGCTTGGTGACCAAGCAACCCGATCCCTTATCCAAAGGGTCTTGAACGAAAATGCTAGGCCTTCCCTAGAAGTTTTCGTCCACCTCGTCTAATGAGGTCCTAGAGCCTTCCTTCCTCAACTTTCAATAAATAACTAAAGAGTCCCTGTACTTTTAATTAACCTAATTAATCCCAAAATTATTTCTAATTAATTTCTGATTAATTAATTAAATAATATGATTTCTAATTAATATATTATTTTCATAATACATTAATAAACCATTTAATTAATTTATTTTTCACATAATAATATAATCTCTCTCTGTCACTCTCTCTCTCTCTCTCTCTAAAAGTCATCCTGTTTAATTGCTAGGTTTGAGGGAACTCAAAAGGACTGTGCTACTATCAATTCATGTATATACGAATTTTAGGTATGGGCTTAGATACCTAATACAATAGTCTCCTACTTGGATAAGTCTATAACTATGATTTCCAGTATAAATTCTGAATCGATCAGCAAATTGTAGCTTCCAAAAGCCGTTGTCGAACTTTGATCTAGTCCGTTGTATGAGACATGGAACAAAATCAATCTCATTGTCTAATACTTTGTTTCCCGATTTCTGACTTGTAATGAGTTAAAACTTCAAATCAAACACATCAATTTAGTCCTGGCCGGGCCCGACACTATAAGTCCACACCAAATCAGCGAGGGACCCAAAGATATCGCTTTTCCTATTAGGGAAAAAAGGAACAAATAAAAATTGACTTATATGCTTGTACCTTTTACTCATCAAATCATGCACAACAACACATTATATAACATCAAGTTACTGATGCGTTTACGCATTATCAATGCACAACTGACTTGTAAACCACAACTCATATATCTCTGTTTAAAGATTATAAGATATTATCGTCTCATACTTGCTCGTGATAAATTACATGAAGTAATTCTCTGAGCGTGGGTTAATCCAATACTTAAATCTCCATTTCTATGTACTCATGAACATCGTAGTAATACCATTGTTATGTCTAAAACTCTTTAGAGAAACTACAATTCAATTCGAGACAATCTTTATTCATTACTTACTTCCAAAAGTATGATTGACCGTGGACTTTTGAATAAGCGAATTATCCGGGAAGTAAAACATGCAAAATGAAACACAATAATATACAATTTAAAAAGGTAATAAAGAAACTCATAAATAATTCTTTATTATTTAATTACCAAAATTCAATTACATTTACTTTGTTACAAGTTTCAAACTAACTATCTAACTACTAAAACTAATATCATCTCTTAGACCAATGCTCCTAGCATGCTGAACGTGTTTAAATCTACTCAAACCCTTTGTGAGTGTATCTATAGGATTCTCTTTAGATGATACCCTCTTCACTACGAGGTGAACTTCTTCTACCCTATGTCTGATGAAATGGTATTTTCTGTCGATATATCTTGATCTTCCATGGTCTCTTGTTTCCTTTGTCAAGGCAACCACTCCATCATTATCACATACAATTTCCATTGGCTCCATGATGGCTGGCACAACTCCAAGATCTCCGATGAAGTTTTTCAACCAAATTGCCTCCTTTGATGCTTCACTTTATGCTATGTACTCTGATTCACAGGTAGAATCAGCCACTGTCTCTTGCTTGGAACTTTTCCAAGTAACTTGCTCCTCCATTTAAGGTAAACACCAAGTCGGATTGAGAATGAAAGTTGTATCTGTCCGTTTGAAAGTTGGCATCACTATACCTAGTTACTCTCAATGTATCACTGCCACCAAGTACTACGACCCATTCCTTAGTCCTTCGCATATACTTGAGAATATTTTTAACTTCTATCAAATAAGTGTTACCTGGATTTCCTTGATAACGACTGGCCATGCTCAAAGCAAAGGACACATCAGGGCGAGTACATGTCATATCATACATGATCGATCCAATGGCGGAGTCATAAGGAATCCAACTCATTTTTGCTATCTATGCATCGGTACTCAGACTCTGTGTCTTACTCAGTTTGGTATTACTCTGGATTGGCAGTTCTACTTCTTGGAATTCTCCATACTAAAATGTTTTAGCACCTTTTCCAAGTATGTACTTTGACTAAGTCCAATTAGTCTTTTACTAATGTCTCTCAGAATCCTTATCCCTAGAATATAAGCAGTTTCTTCTAGATCCTTCATAGAGAAACACTTTCCAAGCCAAGACTTCACCTCTTGCGAAGTCGGAATGTCGCTTCCTATAAGAAGTATGTCATCAAAATACAATACTAGGAAGGTCACTATACTCTCACTAGCCTTGACATATACATATGACTCATCTTCACTTCTAGAGAAGACAAACTCCTTAACCATCTCGTCAAAGAAAAGATTCCATCTGTGAGATGCTTGTTTGAATCCATAGATTGATTTCTCAGGCTTACACACTATATTTGGATACTTTGCATCTACAAAAACCTCTGCCTGACGTATGTAAACATCCTCAACCAACTTCCCATTAAGGAAAGCGGTTTTGACATCCATTTCCTATATTTCATAGTCATGAAATGAAGCTATGGCTAGCATTATACTAATAGATTTTATCTTAGCCACTGGTGAGAATGTCTTATCATAGTCAATCCCTGGGATTTGAGTAAAGCCCTTCGCAACCAGCCGAGCCGTGAAAGTGTGTACCTTTCCATCCATGTTGGTCTTCTTCTTGAAGATCCATTTGCACCCAACTGTCTTACGAGCTGATACATTATCAACTAAATTCCAAACTTCGTTGTCATACATGGACTTGATCTCATTGTCCATTGCCTCTTTCCATTTGGCTCCCTCAGGGCCTGCCATTTATTCCTTGTAGTTAGCAGGTTCATCCAAGTTTACCAGTGTACTATCACTGATAAACGTATCACCATCCGTAGTAATATGGAAACCATTGAACTCAGGTGGAATTCTAACTCTACCGGAACTCAGGTGCAAAGTATCCAAATAGAGTGTATAATCTTGAAAAATCAATCTATCGATTGAAACAAGCTTTTCTTAGATAGAATGTAACATCCATAAAAATCTATTAAATTTAAACTTTTCAAAAAAACCCTTTTTCTAAAGAAGTGTTTACAAAGACCATTGTTCCCAAAATATTACTTTAAAAATCAAAATCACTTTCAACATAGTTTTCAAAACATTTACATTATCTGAGTTTCCCACAAATCATAAGTCCAAAACGCGAGGATGTGTATGGTCACGCCTTCACCTAGATACGATCCACTAAAGTACCTGGAACCATAAACCAAACTGTAAGCACGAAGCTTAGTGAATTCCCCCAACTCACATCTGTCTTGCTCCTGAGCCCACAACATAATTCTGGCTTGCCCTTAGGGCCCACAACTTATGTCTGGCTTGCTCCCTGTACCGATCAGTCATCGATTTGAAATATCAATGTTTGGTCCTCAGTACGAGTTTGGCGTACCAACTGGGTCCTCATCTCGTATCTGGAATACTATTGAGGACTCAATATGAGTCTGGCATGCCCTACCCGACCCTCAGCTCATATCTGGATTGCTCCAATACCCTCAAGCCCTTAGTACGAGTCTGACATACCCGTATCTGGAATGCTATTGAGCCATCAGTATGAGTCTGACATGCCCTACCCGACCTTCAGTTCATATTTGGAATTCCTGAGGGTTTGTTGGCTACAACACAAAACAGTACAACCTCAACCCAACACAATATACTGACAGATAACCAACATACGCATATAATCATGCAGATAGAATCATAGGTAGTCCTACAGATCTACTAGACTAGCATATAAAGAACTAGCATACTTATTCATATCTATTCCATACTTGGCATATCAACAATATTAGGTTATCAAACAAAAGGGCCGGCCTTGGTGCCTTCGACCCGAAAGTACAGTAAGGAAAACTCACCTCGTAAAGTCGAATCATACTGAAAAACCTCCGACTACTAGCTCACGAAAAACCCGAACTTCTAAAGCTTCCCAAGAAGATGATAATCCCAGATCTACAAGCTTGCTTCCTTCCTTGACTCCTTTGATGCACTAACTTCTCCTTTAGGCTCCCACAAATCATACTATAATCTAAAGATGCTTACTATGGGGGGGGGGGGGGGGTTAGGGCTCTCTCAAAATGGCTAAAGGACTAGGAGGCTGAAAGAGTGAGTCAAAATGACCCATAATGGTGCTTAAATACTCCATAAACCCTAAAAGTTAGGGTTTCACCCGGACACACGTACGCCCAACATACATATGTGTATGCCCAGCATACTAAGCACGCCCTAGTACACTTAGCGTACTCACATGTACGCCTAGCGTACTACTCATGTTCCCATAATCACCATTTTGCCACTAGGGATTCCCTTGGCCACTTCTTTCTAATCCAAGGACCAAAAATGACATAAATAAAACCCAAGGGATGAATTTGAATTTACTTGAAAGTTGGGGTGTTACAACTCTCCCCCACTTAAATTCGATTTCATCCTCGAAATCATTCCTTACCATCCCCAGCAAGCCCGACATCCTGAGGGGCACAACCATGACCATGAACATACAACAACCTCCCAAAGGCGACTAAACCCAAAAGAAATATTTTCAACCCGAAGAAGACGAATCTGTAATCCCATGCATCAAAACAACGCTGCCTTATATGAAACCTCAAGACTCAAAATAGGCCCGACTCCCGACAGACCACCTTTACTGAACCAATGCTAAATCCATGACACTTATCCATTAAACTATATATTCAACTCCTGATGATAACATTTCCATAAATACAATGAGATACAGAAAATGAATTTCCTTAATTGTCGGAACGATACGCGACTGCTATAATTCTGAAAACCCCATGACCTTCCCGACCTTCACTGATAGAACCATCCCAGAGCACAAACACATGAACTAAGTCTTAACCCTCCAGTTGATGCCTTTGACATACCGATTCCTTAACTCACATCTCCCTGATTTACAATCCTTACACGAATGCACTCACGATTCTCAATGCAAGTTCCCACCATAAGCCATCCCGAAATGGCCATCCATAAATTTTTTCATAAGTTCTTCTCTAAGGCTGATGAGCGTCCATCCATGAATCCACCCCAAGTCCCTGACTGAAGATACCACAAAACATGCAGAAAAGATCCTCAAAACAAGTCGATAGCGATCCTCTCCTAATACGAATCCGTATGATGTACCAAAACCTTAAAATAACCTTTGACTCTCTGCCATGCCATTACCAACCTCCGAACCGACGAGAAAAGATGATCAACCAAGAATTTCCGCATTCATCCAATCGCTAACAACAACTTGCGAACAAACGGAAATAGGATGCATACATTCCACAGATACATTCTGATACCTAACTGATACCCCCAACAACCCTTGAACGCTCCATATCCAACCCAACTGATTTATGGGTCTTCCGATCCTCCATCAACGCGTCAAAACTGAGAGTATCACAAACAGATGAAATGAATAATCATGTCCATTAGGCCCATAGCCTATGACTGGAATACCCCTACCAGGTCCTCAACATGGGTCTGGATTGCCTCCGAGCCCACAACATGAGTCTGGAATGCCCTCCCTGGCCCTCAGCCCATGACTGGAATGCTCCCGATCTCATACCAACCTTGTCGACATTACATCGCTTCCCCAAAACTCTGGGCCTAAAGATACCCGCCTCATTTCATTGCCTTGAAGGGACCTAATCAACGTCCCACAAAAGACCGAATGCGCACAACAATGATGCAACCCTACTACACACGATTCACTTATAGAACAAGTTGCTACCCAAGCAAACCTTACGAAACCATGGTCGTACACGACCCGAGGATAGGATAATGGTCGAATTCTTGATCCAATTCGAAGGCTATAACCCAACCGAACCATGCACATATGTCGAACCAAACCCCAATGCTACCTTGCACAACCCATACATACAGACAAAGAATTACCGCCATGCACATTCTTAGGGCACCCCTAACCTCATGATTGATCGAAACAAGATCCCATACTTGATTGAAACTGAACAGATTCTACCAATACGAAACTAACTCGAGAAAACTTCCAAGGCGATTCCGAAAGTTCCCAAAACCCAAGTCTGCTACGAACCATAATTCCACTGCACCATTGAGGGTAAACATTCCCCAAGACCGAGGGAACATAAACACATTGCACAGGAGGGTAGCTAACATATTCCTTGATCTTTAACTGTCACCACTTAAATCCTTCGGAGAATTCCTGCTGAATGACGAACTCAATGACCAATGGTCTAGGACACCTTGACACCTAAACTAGAGGACCACAACCCACTGGAGCTGAACAAACCTTCTTCTGGAAAGGGGGTTCACCGATCAACATATGCCCAACAAATCTGAAAATAGCAATCCGAACAACGAGTGGACAAAACCCTCAATGGATGACGCTCAACCTAAGAATCCCAATTCTCCCCCACTAAGAACTCGAACCACCACCCACTGGTGGTGAAACCAAAATATAACACAACCGGCCCAGCCATATACCACCATACTTAACCATGGAATGAATAACATACGCAAATAAGTCCTCCAGATACGGATCAAACGAACCCCAAGAGAAACCTGGATTCCAGCTGAAGACCTTTGAATTTCCCCGATATAACCACTTTCAAAGCATAAGCAACTATTGATTTACGATCCGGACATACCTTCCTTGCTCGTAATCCAAATATAATCTGACACCTGGCTTTCCCATCTCCCAAAAATGCGGTCCCTTTCTCACATCGATAAGGTACTCATGCCACATCAATCCATTTGCATACACCAGCGTTGACATAATGTCCCCCAACCACTGCTACCAGCAGACCCCAAGCTGAGAATCCAACCTAATTCGTGAGGTCACAAGGCTCCCCACTCCTTATAACCTAGAAAGACTGAAGGGCAAGATCCTTTTCACAGATAACGACAATCCAATCTAACAATCCACCAGTTAAATCCCAGCTACGATTTCCAAGCCGACCATATCAACCACTTCTTCCGCGAGTCTCGAGGCCCGAGGTACGACCTCTAAAAAACCCTCGAGACTCCCAATCAACATACTCATCTGGGTCTGAACCACTCGACCCACAACAATATCATCATAGGGACCTGAACAAACACAAAACCCATCCTCGCCTGAGCAGCCCAAGCCAAAACATCGACATATACAAAACTACTGCCACGAACCATGGTATCCAACCATGCTGTCTCCCCTGACCAGTCCTTAGAATCCCTGAAATCTTCCTTGAATCGAGTATGGATCCTGTGCTTTCAGTAGTACGGGCCGAATACTACCTTCCACACCTATCCATATTTTCCTCAAGAATCATCTCGGGTCCTCTAAAACCTAGTCACAAAATACTCGTGAAACTTGCTCAACAGCAAACAACTGCACTAAAATACTGCCTAGGGTATCCTAGGGTTCCACACTTCTCTGCCATCAGCTGCTGAAGAATTCCTCACAATGTCAATTAGCTATTCCATGAATACAGTCACATGCAACAAAGCTCAGATAATCCTTCGAGTAATAGACTCATCCCTACAACGGTTGGACTCAAACGAGAGCTGCACAGCAGGGTCAAATCCATCGCTCTGAGATTATCCAACCTTTTTCATATGTGACTTGACATATTCACTTAATAGCTAACTCACATCACTCATGAGTTCCACAAAGCACAAAGCACAAAGCAAGCAACATTTGTGTAGAGGAGCCGACTAGCACTAAAATGCAATAAAATCTGACAGATCCTCCTACAAAATCCTTGATCTCAAACTCCCAACACCTCGGTTGCACCTTCGCCATGCTCTCACTTTCCCTAGAGTGGCTAATAATTCCTCGTGCTGACCCGCTAAACACTGCTCCCACCCCTGAAACTTCCACCAACCTCGCAGCACTCGTGTATGCTAGCCATATATAACACCGGATCCTATAGACAGTCGAATACCTAATCCTACCCTAAGCCATTCATCAAACAAGAACATGAAGTAAGGCCAAACCAAATATTCTCACGCTATAAAATCTAGGTATGTACAACTATGATGCATACACTAAGCAACTACAATAATGATGTCAATTTCATATACAGAAGAATCCTAGGCTATCAGGCATCATATAATAAGACAATTCTATCATGCAATTCCTAGAGATCCCTAGCCTGTTACTAGCATACTGTTCTAACATAACATAACATAATCTCAAATAATTGTGTGGTATTTTGGGGTCAACTTATTGGCTCCGGCTAATCGTACACATCGCTTCTTCCTTGATTATTTTTGAAAACCATTTGAAAATTGCTTTAAAAACCTTTTTCCTTAGTTTGAGACTGGATTCACACGAGTATTCCTCTAATTCACTCAAACCAAGGCTCTTATACCAACTTGTAACATCCATAAAAATCCAGTAAATTTAAACTTTTCAAAACAACCCCTTTTCTGAAGAAGTGTTTACAAAGACCATTGTTCCCAAAACATTACTTTAAAAATCAGAATCACTTTCAACATAGTTTTCAAAACATTTACATTATCAGAGTTTCCCAGAAATCATAAGTCCAAAACGCGAGGATGTGTACGGTTAAGACTTCACCTAGACATGATCCATTGAAGTACCTGAAACCATAAACCAAACTGTAAGCACGAAGCTTAGTGAGTTCCCGCAAAATACCAGTCACACAAGCGATCACATATATAAAATAATAGCATGTAATGGGTCCATATCTAAAACACTGAATTACCCATGAGCCCACAGTGTAAATCTGGCTTGCTCCTGAGCCCACAACATAACTTTGGCTTGCCCTCGGGGCCCACATCTTATGTCTGGCTTGCTCCCTGTACCAATCAGTCATCGATCTAAAATATCAACGTTTAGTTCTCAGTACGAGTTTGGCATACCAACCGGGTCCTCAACTCGTATATGGAATGCTATTAAGCCCTCAGTATGAGTCTGGCATGCCCTACACGGCCCTCAGCTCATATTTGGATTGCTCCAAGACCCTCAAGACCTCAGTACGAGTCTGACATACCAACCGGGTCCTCAACTCGTATCTAGAATGCTATTAAGCCCTCACTATGAGTCTGGAATGCCCTACCCGGCCCTCAGCTCATATGTGGAATGCCCCAGGGTTTGTTGGCTTCAACACAAAATAGTACAACCTCAACCCAACACAATATACTGATAGATAACCAACATATGCATATAATCATGAAGACATAATCATAGGTAGTTCTACAGATCTACCAGACTAGCATATAAAGAACCAGCATACTCATGCATATCTATTCATTACTTTGCATATCAACAATATTAGGTCATCAACCAAAAGGGTTGGCCTTGGTGCCTTCGACCAGAAAGTACAGTGACGAAAACTCACCTCACAAAGACGAATCATACTGAAAACCTCTGACTGCTGACTCACGAAAAACCCGAACTTCTAAAGCTTGCCAACAAGATGATAATCCCAGATCTACAAGCTTGTTTCCTTCCTTGAAACCTTTGATGCACTAACTTCTCTTTTTGGCTCACAAAAATCATATTATAAGCTCAAGAAGCTCACTATCGGGGGGGGGGGGGGGTTAGGGTTCTCTCAAAAGGCTAAATGACTAGGAGGCTGAAAGAGCGAGTCAAAATGACCCATAATGGTGCTTAAATACTCCACAATCCCTAAAAGTTAAGGTTTCACCCGAACACACGTACGCCCAACATACTAGGGCATGCCCTAGTACGCTTAGCGTACTCACATTTATGCCCAACGTACTACTCATGTTCCCATAATCACCATTTTTCCATTAAGGGTTCCCTTGGCCACTTCTTTCCAATCCAAGGACCAAAAATGACATAAAGAAAACCCAAGGGATGAATTTGAATTTACTTGAAAGTTGGGGTGTTACATGGAATCTTTTCTTTGACGAGAAGGTCAAAGAGTTTGGCTTCTTTAGAAGTGAAGATGATTCTTGCGTATATGTCAAAGCTAGTGGGATCATAGTAACCTTCCTGGTATTATATGTTGATGACTTACTTCTTATAAGAAACTTTTGATATGAAGGATCTGGGAGAGGCTGCTTATATTCTAGGGATAAGGATTTTGAGAGACATGAGTAAGAGACTAACTGGACTTAGTCAAAGTACATACTTGGAAAAGGTGAGAAAGCATTTTAGTATGGAGAATTTCAAGAAAGGAGAACTACCGCTACAAAGTAATACCAAACGAAGTAAGACTCAGAGCCTGAGTACTAATTCAGAGATAGCAGAAATGAGTAGAGTTCCATATGCTTCTGCAGTTGGATCTATCATGTATGCTATGACATGTACTCGCCAAGATGTAGCTTTTGCTTTCAGCATGGTCAGTAATTATTAGGGAAATCCAGGTAGAGCTCACTGGATAGAAGTTAAGAATATTCTCAAGTATCTGCGAAGGACTAAGGACATAGTCCTTGTGCGTGGAGGTAGTGATATGTTGAGAGTAACTGGGTATAGTGACGTCAACTTTCAAACACACAGAGATAACTTCCGTTCTCAATCTGGCTGGGTGTTTACCCTAAATGGAGTCTGTTTTGTTGAAAATATTCATTAAAGACCTTGGAGTTGTTCCAGACATAAAGGAGCCAATGTAAATTTTCCGTGATAATGAAGGGGCATTTGCCTTAACAAAGGAGCCAAGAGATCATGGCAGATGAAGACATATCAACAGAAAATACCATTTCATCAAACATATAGTAGAAGAAGGTCACCTCGTCGTGAAGAGGGTATCATCAGAAGAGAATCCTGCAGATCCCCTCACAAACGGTTCGAGTAGGGTCAAGCACGTTCAGCATGCTAGGAGCATTGGTCTGAAAGATGATATTAGTTTTAGTAGTTAGATA
This sequence comes from Lactuca virosa, assembly GCF_052849685.1. Lineage (NCBI taxonomy): Eukaryota > Viridiplantae > Streptophyta > Magnoliopsida > Asterales > Asteraceae > Lactuca > Lactuca virosa. The sequence continues at coordinate 388,725,616 of NC_136430.1, forward strand.
GTTATTTTGAAACTTCTAATAGAATAAATGTAATTAACTTTTGGTGATTAAATAATGGAGATTTATTTATGAGTTAGATTACTACCTTCTATCTATTGTTTCTCTTGTGTTTCATTTTGCAAGTTTTACTTGCAGAATAATTGAATTATTCAAACATCTACAGTCAATCATACTTTTGGAAGTGAGTAGTAAATTATAACTGTCATGAATTGAATTGTTAATTGTATAAAGAGTTTTAGACATAACAATGGTATTGATGCAATATTCATGAGTACTTTGAAATAGAGATTTAAGTATTGAATTAACCCACGCTCAGAGAATTACTTCATGGAATTTATCACGAGTAATTCTAAGACGATAATATCATATAATCTTTCAACGGATATATATGAGTTGTAGTTTACTAGTTGGTTGTGCGTTGATGATACGTAAATGCATCAGTAACTTGAGGTTATAAAACGTAGAGTAAGTTACAGTTTTGGTGCCTATGGTTTGGCTAAATTCGCATATTTAGTCCAACATTTGAAAATTTGACAAGATGCATCCCTAGGGTTTAAAGAATCTGCAATGCACATCCTTAATCCACTTAAAAAGACCATTTAGCCTTACTTATATATATATATATATATATATATATATATATATATATATATATATATATATAATTGTTTAATTTTTTTTTATATTTTGCTGCTTATATTTTATTTTATGATTTACATATTTTTTTAAAATTTTATTCGAATATATTTTTAATGTTTTTTATATTTTGTTCGTTTATATTTTTTTGACGTTTTATTTGAATAACTTATTTATTTATTTATTTATTTTTATGTTTTGTTCGAATATATCTTTTATTGTTTTTTTGATCTTTTTTTTTATATATATTTGTAAAGCTTTTTATGAATATTTTGTATAAAAAAATATAAAAAGGCTAGTTAAATGAGAATATGATTAACGCATCTTAGGTAAATAATTATTTATTTTAACAGGGTTATTGTATAGGCTAACCGAAATTCAAAACGAGTGTCAATGGCTACGAGTTCAATCTTTTTAGTTTTAGAAAAAAAATCATTTCGTTTCGAGTTCATTTTTTTATTTTAAAAATTTTATTCGTGTTCGAGTTATATGGTTTTCCATTTAGCCTTTATATAACTTGAAACTCCTTTTCGAATTTCAGTTAGTCTATTGTTAATCTTAATAAAAATATAACCCCATCCCTAATCTAAATTAATAATATTCACATTTAGCGAATTTTTTTTTACATTTTTTACAAAAAGTATAAACAAACTAAATGTCAAAAAAATTAAAATGTATTCAAACAACATTCAAAAAAACTAAAAAAAAATATTCAAAAAAACAACATAAAAATATAAACGAAAAGAATATGTGAAAAACATTTTTTGGTGTGTTCTTTGAATATATTGTGGAATGTTTTTACATTTTTTCGTATATATATTTATGATGTTCTTTTAAATAATTTTTTTTTTAGTTTTTTGGCGTGTCGTTTGAATACATTTTTTTTGACGTTTTGTTTGTTTATACTTTTTTTAAAAAACGTAAAAAAAAGTTCGTTAAATGTGAATATTATTAACTTAGATTAGGTATAAAAATATATTTTTAATAAGATTAATACATAGCCTAACTAAAATGCGAAAATGGGTTTCAAGTTATATAAAGGCTAATTGGAAAACTATATAACTCGAAAACGAACAAAATTTCTAAAAAAAAAAAAAAAAACAAAATGAACTCGAAAACTTTGACACATGTCTTTGAGTTATATGGATTTTGATTAGAATTTTCCATTCGGAACGAAATGTAAAAAATTATAAAACTAAAAAAACTGAATTCGAAGACACTGACACTCGTTTTGAATTTCGGTTAGCCTATACAATAACCCTATTAAAAATAATAATTATATATCTAATATGTGTTAATCATATTCTCATTTAAGCAACCGTTTTATATTTTTTATACACAAAATATTTATAAAAACTATAAAAATATATAAAAAAAAACAAAAGATTAAAAAAAACATTAAAAGATATATTCGAACAAAACATAAAAAAAAACACTAGAAAAATTATTGAAATAAAACGTCAAAAAAATAAACGAACTAAATACAAAAAACATTAAAAATATATTCGATTAAAATTTAATATATATATATATATATATATATATATATATATATATATATATATATATATATATATATATATATAATCTTAAAAAATATAAACAAATAAAATAAAATGTAGTGCAATTTCTTTAAACCACAGAGATACATCTTGTCAAAATTTCAAAGTTTGGACTTAATGTGCGAATTTGACCAAACCACATGGATCAAAAATATAATTTACTCTAAAACGTATTGTTGTGCATGATTTGATGAGTAAATGGTGCAAGCATATAAGCCAATGATTATCTGTTCTTAGATTCCACATCAATTTAGAATTTGGTTGATTGTTTTTCTGCTTATGGCATTATATAAATCAATTGTGTTGTTTTGATTCTTTTGCTGCTTGTGGGATTGTAGTTGTAACCTAGATTCCCCATGAATTTAGAATTTGGTTGATAATGTATCATGTCGTAAAACAGTTGGGTGCGAATGGATCTTCAAGAAGTAGACTAACATGGATGGAAAGGTACACACTTTCAAGGCTTGATTGGTTACGAAGGGCTTTAGTCAAACCCCAGGGGTTGACTATGATGAGACCTTCTCGCCATAGCTGCATTTCATGACTATGAAATTTGGCATATGGATGTCAAAACAGCTTTCCTTAATGGGAAGTTGGTTGTCGATGTTTACATGAGTCAGTCAGAGGGTTTTGCAGATGCAAAGTATCCAAATAGAGTGTGTAAGCTTGAGAAATGAATCTACGGATTGAAACAAGCTTCACGCAGATGGAATCTTTGCTTTGACGAGAATGTCAAAGAGTTTGGCTTATCTAGAAGTGAAGATGAATCTTGTGTATATGTCAAAGCTAGTGGGAGTATAGTAACCTTCCTGATATAGTGTATTGATGACATACTTCTTATAGGAAACGACATTCTAACTTTGCAAGAGGTTAAGTCCTGCCTTGGAAAGTGTTTCGCTATGAAGGATTTGGGAGAGGCTGCTTATATTCTAGGGATAAGGATATTGAGAGACAGGAGTAAAAGACTAGTTATACTTAGTCAAAGTACATACTTGGAAAGGGTGCTCAAACATTTTAGCATGGAGAATTCCAAGAAAGGAGAACTACCTATATAAAGAAATACCAAACTGAGTAAGACTCAGAGCCCGAGTACCGATGCATAGATAGCAAGAATGAGTGGATTTCTATATGCTTCTACTGTTAAATCTATCATGTATGCTATGACAGGTACTCGTCCTGATGTGGCTTTTGCTTTGAGCATGGTCAGTCCTTTTCAAGCAAGTCAAGGTAGTGGTCATTGGATATCAGTTAAGCATATTATCAAGTATATGCGAAGAACTAAGGAGTGGGTACGTGTGCTTGGTGGTAGTGATACGTTGAGAGTAACTAGGTATAGTGATGCCAACATTCAATCAGGCAGAGACAACTTCCGTTCTCAATATGGCTGCGTGTTTACCTAAAATGGAGGAGCGGTAACCTGGAAAAGTTCCAAACAAGAGATGGTAGCAGATTCTACCTGTGAATCAGAGTACATAGCAGTGAGTGAAGCATCAAAGGAGGAAATTCGGTTAATGAACTTCATCGAAGACCTTTGAGTTGTTCCAGCCATCAAGGAGTCAATGGAAATTTTTTGTGATAATGAAGGAGTGGTTGCCTTAACTAAGGAACCAAGAGATCATGGCAGATCAAGACATATCGACAGAAAATACCATTTCATCAGACATAGGGTAGAAGAAGGTCACCTCGTCGTGAAGAGGGTATCATCAGAAGAGAATCCTGCAGATCCCCTCACAAAGGGTCTGAGTAGGGTGAAACACGTTCTGCATGCTAGGAGCATTGGTCTGAAAGATGATATTAGTTTTAGTAGTTAGATAATTAGTTGAAATTTGTAACAAGGTAAACGTAATTGACTTTTGGTGATTAAATAATAAAGAATTATTTATGAGTTTGTTTACTACCTTTTGTTACTTATATATTATTGTGTTTCATTTTGCATGTTTTACTTCCCGAATAATTCGATTATTTAAAACTCCACACTCAATCATACTTTTAGAAGTAAGTAGTGAATTAAGACTGTGATGAATTGAATTGTAGATTGTCTAAAGAGTTTTAGACATAACAATGGTATTGCTACAATGTTCATGAGTACTTTGAAATGGAGATTTAAGTATTGGATTAACCCACGCTGATAGAATTACTTCATGGATCACGAGTAATTATGAGATAATAACATCTTATAATTTTGAAACACAGATATATGAGTTGCAGTTTACATATCAGTTGTGTGTAGATGATACGAAAAGACATTAGTAACTTGATGTTATAAAACGTATTGTTGTGAATGATTTGATAAGTAAATGGCGTAGACATATATGTCAAAGTTTATTCGTTCCTTTTTCCTTAATGGTAAAAGCGATATCTTTTGGGCCCCTCAGTGATTTGGTGTTGACTTATAGTGTCGGGGCCGTCCACGACTTAATTGATGTGTTTGATTAGAAGTTCTATGTCATTAAAAATCAGAAATCAGGAAAAAATGTATTGGACAATTAGATTGATTCTATTCCATGTTTCATGTCCGAATGATATCTTGAAGAACGGAGGATTATATGATCACTTATCTTAGGACATGTAACTGACTCGGTTAGAGTTCGACAATGGATTTTGGAAGTTATAATTTTTCGATAAGTTTAGAAGTTATACTGGCAATTATAGTTACAAGATTATCCAAGTGGGAGACTGTTGGATTAGGTGTCTAAGCCCATAACTATAATTGGTATAAACTTGAATTGATAGTATCACAGTCCTTTTGGGTTGCCCTCAAACCTAGCAATTGACAGGATGTTTTTTAAGAGAGAGATTGATTTATTATTTGATTAATAAATTGAAATAAATAATTAGTTAATATATATTGGAAATAATATATTAATTGGAAATAGTAATATTTAATTAATATTTAATAAGAAATTAATTGGAATAAATTTAGTGATTAAAAGAATTAATTGAAAGTCTAGGGACTGAAGTGCAGTTGTTCAATAGTTGAACAAGAGACATTCTAGAACCCTCCTTGAGGCTATGGACGGTTGTAAAGAGCCATTCGGGTTTCTAGAGTTCTCCTTGGTGGATAATTAGGAAGCTGGATAATTATCCAGTTCAAGATAATATTATCTTATTGGGTTTGAGCTTATCCAAGGTTTCCTGACTGCATTATATAATGGCCCCTAGTGCTATGATTTTCGTCCACTCATACCTTAGAGAGTATAAGCTGAAGTTCTTATCTTCTTCCTACTCTGCCCTCAATATCCTTCTTGCTTGTGTTGGGTGCGAACCACTAGAGCCACGACGCTTGTGGTGCTTGCTTCCAAAAGATCAACAAAAAGGGTTTCTTGATTGTTTGCTTACACAATTAATAAGGTATGTATTTCATCTTATGAATTCAAATTTAGACAAGAAGTTTTGTAGTTTTGATAGTTCATAGTATGTTGCCTTTACGTGAAAGACATAGATCCTTCATAGGTTGCATGTGCCCTAATCATTTAATTGTTAAATGTTTTTCCGCTTAGTGCATAGAATTTTTGTAACCTATGTTTTCCATCACTAGTATATTCTAAATTTCCTTCATCGGTTGACTCCTGAATCCGTTGAAGGTCAATTGTACTCCCATTTCATCTTCGTATATGAGCTCTCTCTCGCGAAAGACTCCTCTTCGTGCTACAAAGACCACGTTATCACTAGGTCTGTTGAACAAATATCCAAAGGACTTTTGTGGGTAACCAATGAAAAAATCACCTTTCACAAGATCCAATGAAATGTGATTTTTTCATCTTCCCTAAAAGAAAAGATCCGCATTCATCATATGTTCTTTAGTTAAATGATTCCAACACTCCATCTTTTTGGAATTTGGCGATGCATTTCTTGTTAATGTGCCCAAGACAACAATGCTACAAGCATGCCTTGTCTAAACCATTAGACGAATCAATATGAAATACACTATTACCTAATATATCAACACAAATCAGAGTTTCATACACACCATTACAAGGTAAAGCTTCAAACATAAAGATATCATTCTTATAAACCAAAATCGATCCATTCATATCATTAAACGAATATCAAAAACCTTATCTAAATACTGCATGAAAAGAAATAACATTTCGTGCCATTTCTGACGAATAGCAACAATTAACCAAGTCTAATCTAACATAATTACTAAGCATAAGAGTATAAATACCAATCTTGGTAACAGGAGAAGGCCGCCTATTTTCCTTGGTTAGATTAATCTTTCCATGCTCCACCTCTTCACTTTCTCTTAGTCCTTGGAATTCAGAACAAATGTGAAAACCACATCCTGTATCAAGGACCCAAGAACAAGTAGGTTGTGAGTTATTTGTTTCAATAGTGTAAATACATGCTAACGATGGATTCACTTTGCCATCCTTGATGTCCTGCAAGTACTTAAGGAAGATTCATTTCTAAGGGCCCTTATCATTGCAATAAAAGCAATTGACCTCTTTGGGATTACTCGCATGAGGGATATCAAAATTAGGTTGTGCTTTTAGGACATTGCTAGACGATCCAGTATAGGCCTTACTCTTCTAGTTATGCTTAGAATCATCTTTCCTTTTCTTCCCTTTGTTTTTCCTAATGGCAAGGACAACAATAGGGGTATCACTTTTCTTCATCCCTGACTCTGCTATCTACAAAATGTTGTGGACTTCGACCAATGTGGTTTCATTGTTGTTCAAATTATAAGTCAATATGAACTTATCATAACAAGGTGTAAATGAGTTAAGGACCATGTCAATGGCCAACTCCTCATGGAAATTCATATTGAGTTTTTCTAGGTGCTCCACGTATCTTTGCATTCTTTGCATGTGCTTGCAGACTGACTCTCATTCCTTTAACTTGCATGCCATAAGAGCTTTGACGACTTTATACTTTTCTTGACGATCTCTCTTGTAATACTTTTCAACAAGATCTAATTTCATCTCATATGGTATCACACCTCCCCCCCCCACGGCCGCCGGCGGAAACCTCGAGGTGTGCGGCGTAAGTCAGTAATCACAATTATTGAACATACGTTGAACAGTACAAATATAATCTTCTATTATTACCGGAATAGAAATTACATTGACAATGACTATTGCTAAATCATGACACACGCCTAACAATCTAGCATTTACAAAGGTATAATACAAATAACGAAGGGTCTTCCGAGCGAACACTTCTGACCTGCTAAATAACATGAGAATACATGCATTAAGATGCGTCAACAAAATTGTTGGCGAGTTCTATAGGTTTTGACAGAAAATATTTTTATAACCAAAAGTGTGTTATAAAATTTAGCTGGTTGGCTAGCTTTTATAAATGTTCACATTTCTATCAAAAGTATAAAACAAGTGAGTTATAAAAGTGTATATGGTCTCATTTAGAAACGTCATACGTTCAAATCCAAAAGTACAAAATTTGTCAAAATATATATAAGTAAGTCAGACTTATATCAAAAATGCATTTTTATGTAAAATTTTTGAATATCTAATTATATAAAAATAAGATACGTTACCCTTTGTGAGAATATAAAATAACCAACTTTATTATTGAAGTTCATACAAGAAATGATATAGTTTATATGTAGAACTCACAAGTTTTGAATTTATGAATTTTGTAAAATCTTGTTGTGGCATTGATTAAGTGTTAACTACTTAATTTGAGAATCGATACTTAACCAGTGGGGTAGACTCCTCCCACATAAATGTTATATTCTCGTATAAAAACAAATGGTTTATAAAAATAACTTATTTACTGTAAGTTATTAAAACTTAATCAAGCATGTCATACTATTAATTAAGTACACTTAATTTATGGAATTGACACTTATCATTTTGAGTCCTAAACTATCTCATTACATACAGTCTCTTTCAACTAGAATAAGTGAACAAAAACCGCGTATAAAACCAATATCGATTCTATACGGTAACGAAACAAAACTGAGATCTTATAATGAACTCATAACCGAATTCGTGACACTACACTTTTTGCACCGGCTCCATAGTAGCACATGCTAAAGTCATTCACCTCGTTATATCATGTGGTAATGTTCAATGAAAGTTTAACGCTAACGCCTGAATTCGTCTCGTCAGACGAGGTTGTAACTAGAAACCCCAAGCGGGCGGTCGAACCGTATAAGATCAATAGTATGACACTTATACCTTCTGTTAGTCGTTCCTTTCAGATTAACGATTATTAAAAATAGAGGTTTTTCACCAAGACACACAGTCTTAGTATACCCGACAACATATCCCAAATGGCTTAGGAAACGAACCTAACTCATATGGCCTTTAGAAACAACGTGACACCAATAGAGAGACCCTGGAGTGTTGGATCCTAACAATGTGTCTAGGCATCCAAGTCCTAAACTTCCCATTATAAGATTGTTGAATATTTATGATTCTGTTGTTTAGGAATAATATTTGATTGAAGTCTTTTAGTATTGAGATACACAAGACTTAATGGATTTCCAAATTTTTATTGTCTGTTAGGACGAAAGTTGGGCAGCATAACAACCGCTTTTATATCATTTTCCAGGTTTCAACCAACGTGAAACCAACAATTTCCATAGTATTTATACTTCACGTGATTAATACTATACAATATTTCGCAAATAACGACTCTTAAGTCGTGAAGTCGATCATGTTATTCATTGCAATAAAATCCATAACTTAGTAAATTAGTTATATTTTTATAATTGATATAAAAATATATTAATGGATTTTCCATTAATTTTTATATCACCTTATATATTAAAAGTTAAATTTAATAATTTTAACTAATAATTATATAATATCATAAACTTGGTCTTTCCATCAAATATGACAATGTACTTTCTTTTTATACGCGAATAATATTTTTCGTCATTTTTATATCTTTCCATGCTTCCATGGGATAATTTAACTTATACATACAAGACCATCATTTTTGTGAATTATAATATCAATTTGGTGACAACCCGAAACTTTTTCCGTTTCCGTTATACGATTTCCGTTAACGGAAACATTTACCGTCGAGATGGCTAACGGAAAGAAAGAGAGCACTAACGACATATACATAGGTTGTACCCTTATACTAGACAATCATTCCTTTCCCACCGATGTTATGCCAATTTCCATAAAGAGCTTCGATGTCATAATCGACATGAATTGGTTGAGCCCCAATCGTGCTGATATTCTTTGTTACGAGAAAGCTATCCGTCTCAATCTTCCCTCTGTCAAAGCCCTCACTATTTACGGTGATAAACTCAGTTCGAACCTTCGTATCAATTCATGCATCAAAGCCCAGAAACATCTGCGAAAGGAGTGTCATGCGTTCCTAGCTCATGTCGTTGACGAAACGCAAAAAGTTAAAGACCTCGAGAGCATCCCCGAAGTCGGTAACTTTCCTGATGTCTTCTCCGAAGATCTTCCAGGAATTCCTCCCGAGCGCCAAGTCGAGTTTCGCATCGACTTAATCCCCAGAGCTACTCCTGTCGCTAAATCTCCATATTGTCTGGTGCCGGCAGAAATGCAGGAGTTATCCAGCCAGCTCAATGAGCTGACCAGCAAGGGATTTATAAGACCGAGTTCCTCACCCTGGGGAGCCCCGATCTTATTCGTGAAAAAGAAAGATGGATCTTTTCGGATGTGCATTGATTATCGAGAACTGAACAAGCTTACCATCAAGAACCGTTATCCCTTACCCAGAATCGACGATCTCTTCGATCAACTTCAGGGAGCCAGTTACTTCTCAAAAATAGACCCAAGATCAGGGTACCATCAGTTGTGAGTTCATGAGAATGATGTTCCCAAGACAGTATTCCGAACTCGTTATGGACACTACGAGTTTGTAGTAATGCCCTTCGGTCTAACCAATGCACCCGCGGTATTCATGGATCTGATGAATCGGGTGTGCTGCCCTTTCCTCGACAACTTTGTAATCGTGTTCATTGATGATATACTTGTCTACTCTCAGAGCGAGGAAGATCATAGACAACACTTGAGACAGGTGTTGGAAACACTAAGGGCGGAGAAACTCTATGCAAAGTTTTCAAAGTGCGAATTCTGGATCAGAAAGGTAACCTTCCTTGGTCACGTGGTTAGCGAGGAAGGCATACATGTGGATCCTTCGAAGATCAAAGCCATTGAGAATTGGTCAGCACCGAAGACGCCCACATAAATCCGCCAATTCTTGGGTCTCGCTGGCTATTATCGCAGGTTTATCCAGAACTTCTCTAAAATCGCTAAGCCTCTAACCACCCTGACACAGAAAGGTGTAACCTTTAGTTGGGGAGAAAAGCAAGGCACTGCGTTTCAAACCTTGAAGCAGGCCCTATGAAGTGCACCTATCCTGTCCCTGCGCGAAGGGACGGAAGACTTCGTTGTCTACTGTGATGCATCCAACCAGGGCCTAGGCTGTGTGCTCATGCAGCAAGGAAATGTTATTGCCTATGCCTCGAGACAGCTGAAAACACACGAAGTCAATTACACAACTCATGATCTAGAATTGGGAGCAGTAGTCTTCGCTTTAAAGATCTGGAGACATTATCTCTACGGAACCAAGTGCACTGTCTTCACCGACCATAAAAGCCTACAACATATCTTTGATCAGAAAGAGTTGAACATGAGACAGCGGCGATGGGAAGAGCTACTCATTGATTACGAGTGCGAAATACGCTATCATCCCGGCGAGGCCAATGTGGTAGCGGATTCCCTCAGCCGAAAGGAGTATTCAGGTCGTAGGGTGAAGGCACTGGCCATGACCATCCATTCCCAATTATCCGCACAGATCAGAGAGGCTCAGTTGGAAGCCTTAAAACTAGAAAACATGTCGAGTGAAGCCTTGAGAGGAATGGAAAAGAACTTAGAGGTCAAGGGAGATGGAGTTTACTATTTCATGAACTGGATCTGGACCCCGAAGTACGGTGGTTACAGGGAGGTTGTCATGAATGAATCTCACAAGACTAGATACTCCGTTCACCCAGGTTCAGATAAGATGTATCTGGATCTCAAACAAATCTACTGGTGGCCGAACATGAAAGCAGAAATCGCTACCTTCGTGGGCAAGTGCATGACTTGCGCCAAGGTGAAGGTAGAATATCAAAAGCCCTCAGGTCTACTTCAACAGCCAGAAATACCTAAGTAGAAGTGGGAAAGGATTATGATGGATTTCATCACTAAGTTACCCAGATCTCCGAGTGGGCACGACGCAATCTGGGTAATCGTCGATCGACTGACTAAATCCGCCCACTTCCTACCAATCAAAGAAAACTTCAAAATGGAGAGACTGACACGAATCTACATTCGAGATATAGTCCGCCTTCATGGTGTGCATGTATCAATCATCTTCGATTGAGATAGCAGGTTTACCTCAAGATTTTGGCAGTCACTACAAAAGGCTCTTGGAACTAAGCTGGATATGAGCACAGCTTATCATCCACAGACAGATGAGCAGAGTGAGAGGACCATTCATACATTGGAAGATATGTTGAGAGCCTGCGTTATCTACTTTGGCGTGTCGTGGGACACTCACTTACCCTTGGTCGAATTTTCCTACAACAACAGCTACCATACCAACATCAAGGTTGCGCCGTTCGAAGCCCTTTATGGCCGCAAGTGCAGATCCCCTCTGTGCTGGGCTGAGGTGGGTGACACGCAGCTAGTCAAGGGTCAAGTCCCTGATAGCACTCTCACGGGCCCTGAAATTATCCGAGAAACTACTGAAAAGATCGTACAAATCCGGGAACGATTAAAAGCTTCAAGAGATAGACAAAAGAGCTACGCCGATAAGAGACGAAAACCCTTGGAATTCCAGGTTGGTGACCGTGTTCTTTTGAAGGTCTCACCCTCGAAAGGCATGATACGCTTCAGAAAGCATGGAAAGCTGAATCCAAGTTACATTGGACCATTCGAGATCCTCGCTAGGATCGGTCCCATAGCATACAAACTCAGTTTACCCCGAGAACTTAGCAACGTACATCCCGTCTTCCACGTGTCGAACCTAAAGAAGTGTCTGTCCGATGAGACACTTGTGATTCCCCTCGACGAGATTGAACTAGAAAAAATCTTGCACTTTGTGGAAGAAACCGTAGAAATCATGGATCGGGAAGTCAAACGAACAAAACAAAGTCGCATCCCGATAGTGAAGGTTCGCTGGAATGCCAATCGGGGGCCTGAATTCACTTGGGAGCACGAAGATTCAATGAAACAGAAGTACCGTCATCTATTTCCGAGTCCATGATTTGTAATTTGTGTCTGAATTTCAGAACGAAATTCCCTCTAACGTGGGGATGATGTGACAACCCGAAACTTTTTCCGTTTCCGTTATACGATTTCCGTTAATAAAATTTGAATTTTATTAATTTTCCGTCAACTTCTTGGTTTAGAAAATCATCTAGTTTTATATATAATTAAATTTATATACGAGTCAGAACCGAAATCGCGTGAAAACCCGAATATCTCGAAAAATCAAACAATTTCCGGCCTAAGTGAGTTTACGGCCGTACACCCGTTTACGGCCAGCAAAGGGTGGACCCCCACCACCGACCACGAAGACCTCTATATATATGAGACCCCCACCCTCATTCTGACCTTCTTCGCCGCAAACTCTCTCCTCCTACCTCTAAAACTCTTGATCGTAAACTCCTAAAACACCTTTATTTTTACGGAAAATCATCGAGAAGCACCATTTGGAGTCATTTCGGAGCATCTAGAGCACATTTCACGTTGAAATCAACATCTATGTTCTTGATTTTACGGCCGTACACACTTCATATCTTCAAAGGCCGTAAACCCTGTTCTTGAGTTTACGACCGTAAACTCATCGAGTCTTCAAAGGCCGTAAACCCCAGTTCACGGCCGTAAACTGCCTGTCGACCGTAAACCACCCTTCACGGTCGTAAACCATTGTTCACGGCCGTACACGCCTCCTAAGTGGTGAAAAACCCGTTCCCTCAATTCAATCAAGTCCCGGTAACATCTCTTAACCGAGCACAAGTGTTTTTCTAACACTTTATCTAACGAAATCGCTAATTTAGATACATATACATACTTATTTGATATTAGGATTCCGTTAAGTGCCACGTACAACAACTCAAGGATCTTCATTTCCAGTCGACGTTTTCACACAACAACAGTGAGTTCATACCCCTACACTTTTACAAATTTTTTTAATGTTTTTAAGGGGGGGGGGGATACAAGCCAAACATAAATGATTTTATCGAGTTTTAAACTTATGAAATTAATACAGTCAATGATTCCCACGCTTTATAAAATAGTTAGATATTTTATCCCTTCTGTATTATGCTGAGCATAAGGGACGTTTTCAACGTACAAGTTTAACAACATAGTTTTCAGATTCATATAAGGTTATACATATACAAACACACAAACTATAATAGGTATAGTTTGGGAATTCATAAAAGGTTATACATATACAAACACACAAATTATAATAGGTATAGTTTGGGAATTCATACAAGGTTATACATTTACATACGGTTTTTCCCTGTATTACTACTTGTAAAGTCGTTAATCTAGTTGGAGACACGTCCTTGGGCGCTTACAAACATAACTAAGTGGAGGACTACTCTTATGAACCAGAGTCTCCTCGAGGGAGAACATGATTTTTGTGTATAGATCTATACAGGACCGACTATCCCGCACCTTGTTGCTAGCTACAGTAGGACCGGCAGGTCTACGGGTGACAAAGTCATAAAGGATACGGGTGCCCGATTTGCGCCATATCAAGTTTAGTATGGTCATAAAACTCGCAATGTAGATAATAATGACATTTTTACGTAGTAATATATTCTACATGGTTTCTTTACAAGAAATAAAACATATTATACATATTGGTAGTAGCCAGAGTTTTCACATAAAGGGATTTTCATTCAAAACAACACTTATACAATTCAGTTGGTGGTAATCAGACTTGTAAACTAATATGTTTTACACTACTACAAAACACAGTATCAAATACATATGTTAGAAAATATCGGATTTTCTTGGAAAGCATACAAACATTTTCAGATTCAAAGACAAGTCTTCACTACAAAAACATACTTATGAACTCACCAGCTTTATGCTGATACTCTTTCAAAACTGCTTGTATTCTTAGGAAATCAGTAGACAGATATCTCGCACATATTTTGAGAAGAAAGAGCGTATAGAGTCACGTCTTCCTATTTTGATCTTAATTTTGATGTATACAAACTATGTTTGAAACATATGTAAACCTTTTTCGTATATGTATTCAATGTTTGGTTGTGTTTACTATGATTGCTATGATACAATTGTTGTGATACTACACATGACGTCCTCCACCCCCGAACGTTTCCGCCGTTCCGGTTTGGGGGTGTGACAACTTGTATTATTATAGCAATCTACTTATAATCTTGTGATTTTTCGTAATAATTATATTCATATTTCGCATATGGTATAAATATATCGTTTTTTCACAATTTACTTTAACTTAATAGATTTACTGGTGATTTATCACATTTTTAGATTGCTATTTCATAAACATTTGACCAATAATAAAGAATGATGCTATTTTGTATATAAAACTTGAAAATCATCAAACTTTAATAGACGCACATATATTCTCCCCAAAATATTAAAACAGTAAAAGATGGACCGTAGAAACTCACATTTGATGCATGATCTCGATCCATGTTCGTTTTGGCGAAACTTTTCGTGAATAACCGCAAAATAACCGTTCTTGGACTTTCAAATTTCATGGCACATGAAGACATATCGACAGAAAATACCATTTCATAGACATAGAGTAGAAGAAGGTCACCTCGTCGTGAAAAGGGTATCATCATAATAGAATCCTGCAGATCCCCTCACAAATGGTCCGAGTAGGGTCAAGCACGTTCAACATGCTAGGAGCATTGGCCTGAAAGATGATATTAGTTTTAGTAGTTAGATAATTATTTTGAAACTTGTAATAGAATAAATGTAATTAACTTTTGGTGATTAAATAATGGAGATTTATTTATGAGTTAGATTACTACCTTCTATCTATTGTTTCTCTTGTGTTTCATTTTACATGTTTTACTTCCAGAATAATTGAATTATTCAAACATCTACAGTCGATCATACTTTTGGAAGTGAGTAGTAAATTAAAACTGTCATGAATTGAATTATTGATTGTATGAAGAGTTTTACACATAACAATGGTATTGATGCAATATTCATGAGTATTTTGAAAGAGAGATTTAAGTATTTGATTAAGCCACGCTCAGAGAATTTCTTCATGGAATTTATCACGAGTAATTCTAAGACGATAATATCTTATAATCTTTCAATGAAGATATATGAGTTGTAGTTTACAAGTTGGTTGTGCGTTGATGATAAGTAAATGCATCAGTAACTTGAGGTTATAAAACGTAGAGTAAGATACAGTTTTGGTCCCTATGGTTTGGTTAAATTCGCATATTTAGTCCAATATTTGAAAATTTGACAAGATGCATCCCTAGGGTTTAAAGAAACTGCACTGCACATCCTTAATCCACTTAAAAAGACCATTTAGCCCTATATATATATATATATATATATATATATATATATATATATATATATATATATATATATATATATATATATATATGTGTGTGTGTGTAAAGCTTTTTATGAATATTTTTTGTATAAAAAATATAAAAAGGCTAGTTAAATGAGAATATGATTAACACATATTAGGTAAATAATAATTTGTTTTAACAGGGTTATTGTATAGACTAACCGAAATTTAAAACGAGTTTCAATGGCTTCGAGTTCAATCTTTTTAGTTTTAGAAAAAAAAATCATCTCGTTCCGAATGGAAAATGCTAATCAGAATTCATAAAACTTAAACACATGTGTCAATGTTTTCGAGTTCATTTTTTTTATTTTAAAATTTTTGTTCGTGTTCGAGTTATATGGTTTTCCAATTAGCTTTTATATAACTTGAAACTCCTTTTCGAATTTCAGTTAGTCTATTATTAATCTTAATTAAAATATAACTCTATAGCTAATCTAAATTAATAATATTCACATTTAGCGAACTTTTTTTTTTTACATTTTTTACAAAAAGTATAAACAAACAAAACGTCAAAAAAATTAAAATGTATTAAAAAAAACATCATAAAAATATAAACGAAAAAATATGTGAAAAACATTTTTTGGTGTGTTGTTTGAATATATTGTTTAATGTTTTTTACATTTTTTCGTTTATATATTTATGATGATTTTTTAAATAACTTTTTTTAATTTTTTGGCGTGTCGTTTGAATACATTTAAAATTTTTTTTTTGTTTTGTTTGTTTATACTTTTTTTTAAAAAACGTAAAAAAAAGTTCGTTAAATGTGAATATTATTAACTTAGATTAGGTATAAAAATATATTTTTAATAAGATTAATACATAGGCTAACTAAAATACGAAAACGGGTTTCAAGTTATATAAAGGCTAATTGGAAAACAATATAACTCGAAAACGAACAAAATTTCTAAAAATAAAAAAACAAAAGGAACTCGAAAACTTTGACACATGACTTTGAGTTATATGAATTCTGATTAGAATTTTCCATTCGGAACGAAATGTAAAAAAATTATAAAACTAAAAAAACTGAATTCGAAGCCATTGACACTCGTTTTGAATTTTGGTTAGCCTATACAATAACCCAATTAAAAATAATAATTATATACCTAATATGTGTTAATCATATTCTCATTTAACCAACCGTTTTATATTTTTTATACACAAAATATTTATTAAAATCTTTAAAAATATATAAAAAACAAAAGATTATAAAAAAACATTAAAAGATATATTCGAACAAAACATAAAAAAAAAACACTAGAAAAAGTATCGAAATAAAACGTCAAAAAATATAAACGAACTAAATATAAAAAACACTAAAAATATATTCGAATAAAATTTAAAAAAATATATAAATATAAATCTTAAAAAATGTAAATAAATAAAATAAAATGTAAGCCGCAAAATATAAAAAAATTAAACAATTATATATATATATATATATATATATATATATATACACACACACACATACACACACACACACACACACATATATATATATATATATATATATATATATATATATATATATATATATATATATATATATATATATATATATATATAAGAAAAAGAATTATATAAAATTAAGGGTATATTGGTTTTTTTAAGTGGATTAAGGATGTGTAATGCAATTTCTTTAAACCACATAGATACATCTTGTCAAAATTTCAAAGTTTGGACTTAATGTGCGAATTTGACCAAACCACATGGATCAAAACCATAATTTACTCTAAAACGTATTGTTATGCATGATTTGATGAGTAAATGGTGCACGCATATAAGCCAACGATTATCTGTTCCTATATTCCCCATCAATTTAGAATTTGGTTGATTGTTTTTCTGCTTATGGCATTGAATAAATCAATTGTGTTGTTTTGATTGTTTTTCTGCTTATGGGATTGTAGGTTAACCTAGATTCCCCATGAATTTAGAAGTTGGTTGATAATGTATCAGGTCGTAAAACAGTTGGGTGCAAATGGATCTTCAAGAAGAAGACTAACATGGATGGAAAGTTACACGCTTTCATGACTTGATTGGTTGCGAAGTGCTTTACTCAAACCCCAGGGGTTGACTATGATGAGACCTTCTCACCATAGCTGTGTTTCATAACTATGAAATTTGGCATATGGATGTCAAAACCGCTTTCCTTAATGGGAAGTTGGCTGTGGATGTTTACATGAGTCAGTCAGAGGGTTTTGCAGATGCAAAATATCCAAATAGAGTGTGTAAGCTTGAGAAATGAATCTACGGATTGAAACAAGCTTCACGCAGATGGAATCCTTGCTTTGACTCGAAGGTCAAAGAGTTTGGCTTCTCTAGAAGTGAAGATGAATCTTGTGTATATGTCAAAGCTAGTGGGAGTATAGTAACCTTCCTGATATAGTGTATTGATGACATACTTCTTATAGGAAACGACATTCTAACTTTGCAAGAGGTTAAGTCCTGCCTTGGAAAGTGTTTCGCTATGAAGGATTTGGGAGTGGCTGCTTATATTCTAAGGATAAGGATTTTGAGAGACAGGAGTAAAAGACTAATTATACTTAGTCAAAGTACATACTTAGAAAGGGTGCTCAAACGTTTTAGCATGGAGAATTCCAAGAAAGGAGAACTGCCTATATAGAGTAATACCAAACTGAGTAAGACTCAGAGCCCAAGTACCGATCCAGAGATAGCAAGAATGAGTGGATTTCCATATGATTCTACAGTTAAATCTATCATGTATGCTATGACATGTACTCGTCCTGATGTGGATTTTGCTTTGAGCATTGTCAGTCCTTTTCAAGGAAATCAAGGTAGTGGTCATTGGATATCAGTTAAGCATATTCTCAAGTATATGTAAAGAACTAAGGAGTGGGTACGTGTGCTTTATGGCAGTGATACGTTGAGAGTAACTAGGTATAGTGATGCCAACATTCAAACAGGCAGAGACAACTTCCGTTCTCAATATGGCTGCGTGTTTACCTTAAATGGAGGAGCGGTAACCTGGAAAAGTTCCAAACAAGAGACGGTAGCTGATTCTACATTTGAATCAGAGTACATAGCAGTGAGTGCAGAATCAAAGGAGGCAATTCGGTTGATGAACTTCATCGAAGACCTTGGAGTTGTTCCAGCCATCAAGGAGTCAATGGAAATTTTTTGTGATAATGAAGGAGTGATTGCCTTAACTAAGGAACCAAGAGATCATGGCAGATCAAGACATATCGACAGAAAATACCATTTCACCAGACATAGGGTAGAAGAAGGTCACCTCGTCGTGAAGTGGGTATCATCAGAAGAGAATCCTGCAGATCCCCTCACAAAGGGTCTGAGTAGGGTGAAACACGTTCTGCATGCTAGGAGCATTGGTCTGAAAGATATATTAGTTTTAGTAGTTAGATAATTAGTTGAAACTTGTAACAAGGTAAACGTAATTGACTTTTGGTGATTAAATAATAGAGAATTATTTATGAGTTTTGAAACACCCAAAAATTTCGAACAAATTAAAATTTCAAAACATATAACAGGAGGAGCTGTACGATCATGCCTTCGCCTTGCTACGATCCCCTGATGTACCTGAAACAATAAACTGAAACTGTAAGCCCGAAAGCTTAGTGAGTTACCCCCGAAATACCGATACACATACAGTCCACATAACCATGTCAACAATAACATATCATGACAAACTGAACAGAACAGCACATAACGGGTCCACAGCCCAACAGACTGTAATACCCACGAGCCCACAGTACGAGTCTCCCTTAGCCCGTAACTGGAATGCTCCCGAGCCCACAGTACGAGTCTCCCTTAGCCCGTAACTGGATTGCTCCCGAGCCCACCGTACGAGTCTCCCTTAGCCCGTAACGGGAGTGCTCCTAGGGTTTGTTGGCTACCGCACGAAGCAGTACAACCTCAACCCATTCCATATAACAAACACATATCATAACCACTGAGCATGCAATAATCACATAACAACACATGTAGTCCTACAGATCTACCTAACTGACATAACCACTAGCATGCAACGCTATCTAATACTCAACATAACCACTGCTAGGATAACCTATCCAATGGGTCAGCCTTGGTGCCTTAGACCCCTTAGTATAGTGAGGATAACTCACCTCGCAAATGTCGACCCGGAAGATAAAACCCAACTCTCGAATCACTTGGCACATGCTCCACCACCTAATACCATAGCACAATATACTCATAAGTCCTTAACCTTATAAGGTACTCCATAACCCACCAGTCAACCCCTGGTCAAAGTCAAAGTCCTCAGTTAAGGTCAACAGTCCATGTTGACCCCAACTCGCCGAGTACCCTCGGCTACTCGCCGAGTTCCTCGAAGCACATTCCACTCGCCGAGTCATCGGGGTGACTCGTCGAGTTCCTTCAATTCTCGTTCAAACTTTAAGGTCACCCGTCGAGTTCCCTCCTTGCCACTCGACGGATACACACGCATACATATCCTAGAGAAAACTCATCCGACTCGCCGAGATGTTCTTCAACTCGTCGAGTCTTATGGTGATCTTCATCGGACTCACCAAGTTGTTCATCCAACTCGTCGAGTTCACGACCATCTTCATGTGACTCGCCTAGTCAACCTTGCGACTCGCCGAGTCCATTCAGTCCTTTTTCCATACAGACTTGTTTTGAGCCATGCAGCGGCTCCAAATCACAGATCCAAGCTTCTAGGGCATGCTTTTCACGTAAAGTTGCAAACTTTACGTGCATGCATAGCTACAAAAGGTTCTAAATGCCAAATCTAAGCTCTTAATGGGGCTTCATGTCCAAGAGGGACCTCAAACACGACCAATACAGCAACTTTATGATTCTAAAACTTAAAGAGGGTCCAGATCTGAAGTTACAACTTCAGATCTAGCCCATAGCCCACCTTATCAACCTCAAAATCCATGAAAAACCCCCAAAACTCAACAAAAGGAAAAAAGGAAGTAAGGATGGCAACTTGATACTTCCAAGGGATGCTAGCTGAGGTAATTTCTGCTTCCCACACCTTCCTTGCTTCAATTCCTTTGCACTTCTAGCTTTTCTCCTCTAGCCAACCTTCTTTCCAAGCTTAGGACACACTAAAATGGAATACCACACGAATTAGGGTTTTTAAGGAGCTCTTAAAGACTGCAAAGAGGTCAAAGGAGGCTGAGGCTCCTTTAAATAGAGGTGCAAACCCTGGGATTTAGGGTTTCATCTGCCAGCTCCTACTCGCTGAGTCCCAATATGGACTCGTCGAGTAGGTGACTTAACATGCAATCCCACCCCGCTGCTACTCGACGAGTAGGTCAACCGACTCGTCGAGTAGAGCTTCATCCAATAACTCTTATTTAAATGATACCTGAGAATCGGGGCGTTACAACTCTCCCCCACTTGAACTAGACTTCGCCCTCGAAGTCCGTCGGAATAAACAATGTCGGGTAATGCTCGCGCATCTCCGCTTCCGGCTCCCATGTCCACTCGGATCCCCTCCGATGTTCCCACTGTACCTTTACCAAAGGTATTTCCTTGTTCCGAAGAATCTTCTTCCTCCTTTCCAAAATAGCCACAGGCCTCTCCACATAGTTTAGGCGCTCATCGACCTGAATGTCATCCAACGATACTACTGCCTCCTGGTCCATAATGCACTTTCGCAGCTGCGAAACGTGGAAAGTGCTGTGTATCCGACTAAGCTCCACCGGCAGCTCTAGCCTGTAAGCCACCTTGCCAACCCTGACAATGATCCTGAACGACCCAATATATTGGGGGCCTATTTTTCCCCTCTTCCTGAAGCGAATCACGCCTTTCCAGGGTGAGACCTTCAGGAGTACCATGTCACCCACCTGAAATTCCAACTCAGATCGGCATCTGTCGGCATAACTCTTCTGCCGACTTTGAGCGGTCTGCAAACGCTGTCTAACCTGCTGGATCTTTTCGGTAGTCTGCAAGACTACCTCCGTACTACCTATCACTCTGTGTCCAACTTCACCCCAACAGACCGGGGTGCGACATCTCCGCCTGTACAACAGCTCGAATGGCGGGGCGCCAAGGCTAGAATGATACCTGTTGTTGTAGGAGAACTCCGCAAGCGGTAGGTGAGAATCCCAACTTCCACCGAAATCAATGACACACGCCCTCAACATGTCCTCGAGGGTCTGAATAGTCCGTTCGCTCTGGCCGTCTGTCTGCCGGTGGAATGCTGTGCTGAAGTGCAACCGCATGCCCAGCTCCTCGTGAAACTTTTGCCAGAAGCGGGAGGTAAACCTGACATCCCGATCAGAGACAATTGAAACAGGAACCCCATGGCGAGACACGATCTCGCGAACGTACAATTCGGCCAATTTTTCGGCCGATGAGCTCTCCCGTATAGCCAAGAAGTGGGCGCTCTTGGTCAATCGATCCACGATGAACCATATAGCATCAAACCCCTTTGCCATCCTGCCTTGGAAAGTGTTTCGCTATGAAGGATTTGGGAGTGGCTGCTTATATTCTAAGGATAAGGATTTTGAGAGACAGGAGTAAAAGACTAATTATACTTAGTCAAAGTACATACTTGGAAAGGGTGCTCAAACGTTTTAGCATGGAGAATTCCAAGAAAGGAGAACTGCCTATATAGAGTAATACCAAACTGAGTAAGACTCAGAGCCCGAGTACCGATGCAGAGATAGCAAGAATGAGTAGATTTCCATATGATTGTACAGTTAAATCTATCATGTATGCTATGACATGTACTCGTCCTGATGTGGCTTTTGCTTTGAGCATTGTCAGTCCTTTTCAAAGAAATCAAGGTAGTGGTCATTGGATATCAGTTAAGCATATTCTCAAGTATATGTAAAGAACTAAGGAGTGGGTACGTGTGCTTTGTGGCAGTGATACAATGAGAGTAACTAGGTATAGTGATGCCAACATTCAAACAGGCAGAGACAACTTCCGTTCTCAATATGGCAGTGTGTTTACCTTAAATGGAGGAGCGGTAACCTGGAAAAGTTCCAAACAAGAGATGGTAGCTGATTCTACCTGTGAATCAGAGTACATAGCAGTGAGTGAAGCATCAAAGGAGGCATTTCGGTTGATGAAATTCATCGAAGACCTTGGAGTTGTTCCAGCCATCAAGGAGTCAATGGAAATTTTTTGTGATAATGAAGGAGTGGTTGCCTTAACTAAGGAACCAAGAGATCATGGCAGATCAAGACATATCGACAGAAAATACCATTTCATCAGACATAGGGTAGAAGAAGGTCACCTCGTCGTGAAGAGGGTATCATCAGAAGAGAATCCTACAAATCCCCTCACAAAGGGTCTGAGTAGGGTGAAACACGTTCTGCATGCTAGGAGCATTGGTCTGAAAGATGATATTAGTTTTAGTAGTTAGATAATTAGTTGAAATTTGTAACAAGGTAAACGTAATTGACTTTTGGTGATTAAATAATAGAGAATTATTTATGAGTTTGTTTACTACCTTTTGTTACTTATATATTATTGTGTTTCATTTTGCATGTTTTACTTCCCGAATAATTCGATTATTTAAAACTCCACACTCAATCATACTTTTAGAAGTAAGTAGTGAATTAAGACTGTGATGAATTGAATTGTAGATTGTCTAAAGAGTTTTAGACATAACAATGGTATTGCTACAATGTTCATGAGTACTTTGAAATGGAGATTTAAGTATTGGATTAACCCACACTGATAGAATTACTTCATGGATCACGAGTAATTATGAGATAATAACATCTTATAATTTTGAAACACAGATATATGAGTTGCAGTTTACATATCAGTTGTGCGTAGATGATACGAAAAGGCATTAGTAACTTGATGTTATAAAACGTATTGTTGTGCATGATTTGATGAGTAATGGCGTAGACATATATGTCAAAGTTTATTTGTTCCTTTTGCCTTAACAGGAAAAGCGATATCTTTTGGGCCCCTCAATGATTTGGTGTTGACTTATAGTGTCGGGGCCGTCCACGACTTAATTGATGTGTTCGATTAGAAGTTCTATGTCATTAAAAATCAAAAATCGGGAAAAAATGTATTGTACAATGAGATTGATTCTATTCCATGTTTCATGTACGAATGATATCTTAAAGAACAGAGGATTATATGGTGACTTATCTTAAGACATGTAACTGACTCGGTTAGAGTTCGACAATGGATTTTGGAAGCTACAATTTGCTGATAAGTTTAGAAGTTATACTGGCAATTATAGTTACAAAATTATCCAAGTGGGAGACTGTTGGATTAGGTGTCTAAGCCCATAACTATAATTGGTATAAACTTGAATTGATAGTATCACAGTCCTTTTGGGTTGCCCTCAAACCTAGCAATTGACAGGATGTTTTTTGAGAGAGAGATTGATTTATTATTTGATTAATAAATTGAAATAAATAATTTGTTAATATATTATGGAAATAATATATTAATTGGAAATAGTAATATTTATTTAATATTTAATCAGAAATTAATTGGAATAAATTTAGCGATTAAAAGAATTAATTGAAAGTCCAGGGACTGAAGTGCAGTTGTTCAATAGTTGAACAAGAGACATTCTAGAACCCTCGTTGAGTCTATGGACGATTGTAAGGAGCCATTAGGTTTTCTAGAGTTCTCCTTGGTGGATAATTAGGAAGCTGGATAATTACCCAGTTCAAGATAATATTATTTTATTGGGTTTGAGCTTATCCAAGGTTTCCTGACTATATTATATAATGGCCCCTAGTGCTATGATTTTCGTCCACTCATACCTTAGAGAGTATAAGCCAAAGTTCTGATCTTCTTCCTCCTTTCCCCTCAATATCCTTCTTGCTTGTGTTGGGTGTGAACCACTAGAGCCACGACGCTTGTGGTACTTGCTTCCAAAAGATCAACAAAAAGGGTTTCTTGATTGTTTGCTTACACAATTAATAAGGTATCTATTTCATCTTATGAATTCAAATTTAGACAAGAAGTTTTGTAGTTTTGATAGTTCATAGTATGTTGCCTTTACGTGAAAGACGTATATCCTTCATAGGTTGCATGTGCCCTAATCATTTAATTGTTGAATGTTTTTCCGCTTAGTGCATAGAATTTTTGTAACCTATGTTTTCCATCTCTAGTATATTCTAATGTTCCTTCATCGGTTGACTCTTGAATCTATTGAAGGTCAATTGTACTCCCATTTTCATCTTTGTATATGAGCTCTCTCTGGCGAAAGACTCCTCTTCGTGCTACAAAGACCACGTTATCACTAGGTCCGTTGAACAAATATCCAAAGGACTTTTGTGGGTAACCAATGAAAAAATCACCTTTCACAAGATCCAATGAAATGTGATTTTTTTCAGCTTCCCTAAAGAAAAGATTCGCAATCATCATATGGCCTTAAGTTAAATGATTCCAACACTCCATCTTTTTGGAATTGGGCTATGCATTTCTTGTTAATGTGCCCAAGACAACAATGCCACAAGCATGCATTGTCTAAATCATTAGACGAATCAATATGAAATACACTATTACCTAATCTATCAACACAAATCACAGTTTCATACACACCATTACAAGGTAAAGCTTCAAACATAAAGATACCATTCTTATAAACCAAAATCGATCCATTCATATCATTAAACGAATATCAAAAACCTTATCTAAATACTGCATGAAAAGAAATAATGTTTCGTGCCATTTCTGAAGAATAGCAACAATTAACCAAGTCTAATCTAACATCATTACTAAGCATAATACTATAAATACCAATCTTGGTAACAGGAGAAGACCGTCTATTTTCCATGATTAGATTCATCTTTCCATGCTCCACCTCTTCATTTTCTCTTAGTCCTTGGAATTCAGAACAAATGTGAAAACCACATCCTGTATCAAGGACCCATGAACAAGTAGGTTGTGAGTTATTAGTTTCAATAGTGTAAATATGTGAAAACGATGGATTCACTTTGCCATCCTTGATGTCCTACAAGTACTTAAGGCAGATTTATTTCTAATGGCCCTTATCATTGCAATAAAAGCAATTGGCCTCTTTGGGATTACTCGCATGAGGGATATCAAAACTGGGCTATGATTTTGGGCCATTGCTAGACGATCCAATATGGGCCTTACTCTTTCGTTCTGCTTAGAATCATCTTTCCTTTTCTTCCCTTTGTTTTTCCTAATGGCAAGGACAACAATAGGGGTATCACTTTTCTTCATCCCTGACTCTGCTATCTACAAAATGTTGTGGACTTCGACCAATGTGGTTTCATTGTTGTTCAATTTATAAGTCAATATGAACTTATCATAACAAGGTGTAAATGAGTTAAGGACCATGTCAATGGCCAACTCCTCATGGAAATTCACATTGAGTTTTTCTAGGTGCTCCACGTATCTTTGCATTCTTTGCATGTGCTTGCAGACTGACTCTCATTCCTTTAACTTGCATGCCATAAGAGCTTTGACGACTTTATACTTTTCTTGACGATCTCTCTTGTGATACTTTTCAACAAGATCTAATTTCATCTCGTATGGTATTGATGTGTGTTGAACTAACTAGTTTTATCCTACTTTTTACTTACGAATTAGATACACAAAGGCAATGGACCTATCAATTTTGGTATAGTTAAATAAGTAGGGTATCGAACTCAGGGAACGGAAATTAAACTAATTACTAATATTATCTAAAACAAATAATAAAATAGGGGGGGTTTTCTCTAGTTTTGCAAGACTAGAAACTTAACCAAAACTTAACTAATCAACTAATGGCTGAAAACACGTAAAAACCAACTAAATTCAATGATCAAAAGGATTTCTGTTTAGGTTCAACTCATTTACTCCTATGGTTAATTTTTATGGTAATGTAATGGATTAATTGTTATTTGGCTACCGAGTAAGGTGATTAGATTCACATTCGTTATTACCAATCCTTAGAAGATAGATTAATTTAAACAGTGATCAAGTGGTTAAAATAATAAATTCCCTAGTTTAATTATTCGGGTTAAATAAGACTTGTAGTTAGCTAATTAAATTGGTGATTCAATTAACCTCTTGTTGATGGTGTATCACACAAGCTCACACATTAATTTACCCATTCTCTAGTTAATCCTAGTTTCATATTCACTAATCCTAGGCATATATCAATGTGTTCACATAAAGCATATGAGATAAGCAATTAAGAGATGTTCATGCAACTTAATTACTTAGCAATTAATAGAAAATAGTTATGGTTAATGCATAAGGGTCTTTAACAAGCATAAATTAACAAGATTCACCAATAACAATTAATCAAAATAGTAAATTAATCCATAGGAGCAAACTTGTCTACCCTAAACAGAAACTAACGAAATTAGTTCATAATTGCAGTAGATAACAAACTAAAAACGAATTCAAACAAGCTAGACATAGTTCTATTCAAAGGTGAAGTGGAAAATTAAACCTAAGTTGCCTTAGTCTTCTTAGAATTGAGGTTTAGGGTTCTTCTCACGTTCTTCAGATCTCCAGCAATCTCCTTAGTCGCCAAGTAAGCTTCCTAAAAGCCAGAGAGAGAGTCAATTCGGGTTTGTGGGTTCTATTTATAGATTTCTCAAAACAGGGGTTACTTGTCGAGTAGATAACCGACTCGTCGAGTCCCCTTGAGGAATCCGTATACGGCAAGGACTTTACGTGTTGCTTCGAGAATCTTTGTATGTACTCGTCGAGTAGACGTCCCTACTCGCTGAGTAGCTTCAGGATTTAGCATTTTTCTTCTTTCTTCAGTTCCCGAGCTTTCGATCGTACCTCCTGCTTCCTTTTACCTCCGAGCTTTTCTTTTGAGCTGAAAATACAATTTGAACACTATTAAGTACCTGTTGTCCATAATATGTAAATAATTAGCTAATAAATAATAAAAATCTATACTAAATATATAGCTAAATATGCACATATCAAAATACCCCACACTTGAGTTTTGCTTGCCCCCAAGCAAAACTGAATTTTTGTATACTAATATTACATAAGACAATCCCAATCAAACCCAACCATTATGCCAAGACCGCAATGCATGCATTTGTGTCTAAAGTTTTTCCTAAGGACCCCCCTCAATTCTAAATACTCACAATCCTCATAAACACTCGCCCACTTCTTTTGAACACTCGCCCACTTTTTTTGAACAATGCTCATTTTATGCATCCCTCCGAATCCATCCGCAGAAAACCTCCTAACCTCATCGATTCTATACGGTAACGAAACAAAACTGGGATCTTATAATGAACTCATAACCGAATTCGTGACACTACACTTTTTGCACCGGCTCCATAGTAGCACATGCTAAAGTCATTCACCTAGCTATATCACGTGGTAGTGTTCAATGAAAGTTTAACGCCAACGCCTGAATTCGTCTCGTCAAACGAGGTTGTAACTAGAGACCCCAAGCAGGCGGTCGAACCGTATAAGATCAATAGTATGACACTTATACCTTATGTTAGTCGTTCCTTTCAGATTAACGATTATTAAAAATAGAGGTTTTTCACCAAGACACACAGTCTTAGTATACCCGACAACATATCCCAAATGGCTTAGGAAACGAACCTAACTCATATGGATTTTAGAAACAACGTGACACCAATAGAGAGACTCTGGAGTGTTGGATCCTAACAATGTGTCTAGACATCCAAGTCCTAAACTTCCCATTATAAGATTGTTGAATATTTATGATTCTATTGTTTATGAATAATATTTGATTGAAGTCTTTTAGTATTGAGATACACAAGACTTAATGGATTTCCAAATTTCTATTGTCTGTTAGGACGAAATTTGGGCAGCATAACAACCGCTTTTATATCATTTTCCAGGTTTCAACCAACGTGAAACCAACAATTTCCATAGTATTTATACTTCACGTGATTAATACTATACAATATTTCGCAAATAACGACTCTTAAGTCGTGAAGTCGATCATGTTATTCATTGCAATAAAATCCATAACTTAGTAAATTAGTTATATTTTTATAATTGATATAAAAATATATTAATGGATTTTCCATTCATTTTTATATCACCTTATATATTAAAATTTAAATTTTATAATTTTAACTAATAATTATATAATTTCATAAACTTGGTCTTTACATCAAATATGACAATGTACTTTCTTTTTATACGCGAATAATATTTTTCGTCATTTTTATATCTTTCCATGCTTCCATGGGATAATTTAACTTATACATACAAGACCATCATTTTTGTGAATTATAATATCAACTTGTGTGACAACCCGAAACTTTTTCCGTTTCCATTATACGATTTCCGTTAATAAAATTTGAATTTTATTAATTTTCCGTCAACTTCTTGGTTTAGAAAATCATCTAGTTTTATATATAATTAAATTTATATATGAGTCGGAACCAAAATCGCGCGAAAACCCAAATATCTCGAAAAATCAAACAATTTCCGGCCTAAGTGAGTTTACGGCCGTAAACTCGTTTACGGCCGTACACTCGTTTATGGCCAGCAAAGGGTGGACCCCCCACCACCGACCACGAAGACCCCTATATATATGAGACCCCCACCCTCATTCTGACCTTCTTGGCCGCAAACTCTCTCCTCCTACCTCTAAAACTCTTGACCGTAAACTCCTAAAACAGCTTTATTTTTCCGGAAAATCATCGAGAAGCACCATTTGGAGTCATTTCGGAGCATCTAGAGCACATTTCACGTCGAAATCAGCATCTATGTTCTTGAGTTTACGACCGTACACACTTCATATCTTCAAAAGCCGTAAACCCTGTTCTTGAGTTGACGACCGTAAACTCATCGAGTCTTCAAAGGCCGTAAACCCCAGTTCATGGCCATAAACCCAGTTCACGGCCGTAAACTGCCTGTCGACCGTAAACCACCTTTCACGGCCGTAAACCCTTGTTCACGGCCGTACACACCTCCTAAGTGGTGAAAAACCCGTTCCCTCGATTCAATCAAGTCCCGGTAACATCTCTTAACCGAGCACAAGTGTTTTTCTAACACTTTATCTAACGAAATCGCTAATTTAGATACATATATGTATTTATTTGATATTAGGATTCCGTTAAGTGCCACGTACAACAACTCGAGGATCTTCATTTCCAGTCGACGTTTTCACACAACAACAATGAGTTCATACCCCTACACTTTTACGATTTTTTTTAATGTTTTTAGGGGGGGAATACAAGCCAAACATAAATCATTTTATCGAGTTTTAAACTTATGAAATTAATACAGTCAACGATTCCCACACTTTATAAAAGAGTTAGATATTTTATCCCTTCTGTATTATGCTGAGCATAAGGGACGTTTTCAACGTACAAGTTTAACAACATAGTTTTCAGATTCATATAAGGTTATACATATACAAACACACAAACTATAATAGGTATAGTTTGGGAATGCATAAAAGGTTATACATATACAAACACACAAACTATAATAGGTATAGTTTGGGAATTCATACAACGTTATACATTTACATACAGTTTTTCCCTATATTACTACTTGTAAAGTCGTTAATCTAGTTGGAGACACGTCCTTGGGCGCTTACAAACATAACTAAGTGGAGGACTACTCTTATGAACCAGAGTCTCCTCGAGGGAGAAAGTGATTTTTCTGTATAGATCTATACGGGACTGACTATCCCGCACCTTGCTGCTAGCTACAGTAGGACCGACAGGTCTACGGGTGACAAAGTCATAAAGGATACGGGTGCCCGATTCGCGCCATATCAAGTTTAGTATGGTCATAAAACTCGCAATGTAGATAATAACGACATTTTTACGTAGTAAGTGATGAAAAACCCATTCCCTCGATTCAATCAAGTCCCGGTAACATCTCTTAACCGAGCACAAGTGTTTTTCTAACAGTTTATCTAACGAAATCGCTAATTTAGATACATATATGTATTTATTTGATATTAGGATTCCGTTAAGTGCCACGTACAACAACTCGATGATCTTCATTTCCAGTCGACGTTTTCACACAACAACAGTGAGTTCATACCCCTACACTTTTACGATTTTTTTTTATGTTTTTAGGGGGGGAATACAAGCCAAACATAAATCATTTTATCGAGTTTTAAACTTATGAAATTAATACAGTCAACGATTCCCACGCTTTATAAAAGAGTTAGATATTTTATCCCTTCTGTATTATGCTGAGCATAAGGGACGTTTTCAACGTCCAAGTTTAACAACATAGTTTTCAGATTCATATAAGGTTATACATATACAAACACACAAACTATAATAGGTATAGTTTGGGAATGCATAAAAGGTTATACATATACAAACACACAAACTATAATAGGTATAGTTTGGGAATTCATACAAGGTTATACATTTACATACGATTTTTCCCTATATTACTACTTGTAAAGTCGTTAATCTAGTTGGAGACACATCCTTGGGCGCTTACAAACATAACTAAGTGGAGGACTACTCTTATGAACCAGAGTCTCCTCGAGGGAGAACGTGATTTTTGTGTATAGATCTATACGGGACTGACTATCCCGCACCTTGCTGCTAGCTACAGTAGGACCGACAGGTCTACGGGTGAAAAAGTCATAAAGGATACGAGTGCCCGATTCGCGCCATATCAAGTTTAGTATGGTCATAAAACTCGCAATGTAGATAATAACGACATTTTTACGTAGTAAGTGGTGAAAAACCCATTCCGTCGATTCAATCAAGTCCCGGTAACATCTCTTAACCGAGCACAAGTGTTTTTCTAACAGTTTATCTAACGAAATCGCTAATTTAGATACATATATGTATTTATTTGATATTAGGATTCCGTTAAGTGCTACGTACAACAACTCGAGGATCTTCATTTCCAGTCGACGTTTTCACACAACAACAGTGAGTTCATACCCCTAGACTTTTACGATTTTTTTTTATGTTTTTAGGGGGGGAATACAAGCCAAACATAAATCATTTTATCGAGTTTTAAACTTATGAAATTAATACAGTCAACGATTCCCACGCTTTATAAAAGAGTTAGATATTTTATCCCTTCTGTATCATGCTGAGCATAAGGGACGTTTTCAACGTACAAGTTTAACAACATAGTTTTCAGATTCATATAAGGTTATACATATACAAACACACAAACTATAATAGGTATAGTTTGGGAATGCATAAAAGGTTATACATATACAAACACACAAACTATAATAGGTATAGTTTGGGAATTCATACAAGGTTATACATTTACATACGGTTTTTCCCTATATTACTACTTGTAAAGTCGTTAATCTAGTTGGAGACACGTCCTTGGGCGCTTACAAACATAACTAAGTGGAGGACTACTCTTATGAAGCAGAGTCTCCTCGAGGGAGAACATGATTTTTGTGTATAGATCTATACGGGACTGACTATCCCGCACCTTGCTGCTAGCTACAGTAGGACCGACAGGTCTACGGGTGACAAAGTCATAAAGGATACGGGTGCCCGATTCGCGCCATATCAAGTTTAGTATGGTCATAAAACTCGCAATGTAGATAATAACGACATTTTTACGTAGTAAGTGGTGAAAAACCCATTCCCTCGATTCAATCAAGTCCCGGTAACATCTCTTAACCGAGCACAAGTGTTTTTCTAACAGTTTATCTAACGAAATCGCTAATTTAGATACATATATGTATTTATTTCATATTAGGATTCCGTTAAGTGCCACGTACAACAACTCGAGGATCTTCATTTCCAGTCGACGTTTTCACACAACAACACTGAGTTCATACCCCTACACTTTTACGATTTTTTTTATGTTTTTAGGGGGGGAATAGAAGCCAAACAAAAATCATTTTATCGAGTTATAAACTTATGAAATTAATACAGTCAACGATTCCCACGTTTTATAAAAGAGTTAGATATTTTATCCCTTCTGTATTATGCTGAGCATAAGGGACGTTTTCAACGTACAAGTTTAAGAACATAGTTTTAAGAATAATATAAGGTTATACATATACAAACACACAAACTATAATAGGTATAGTCTGCGAATGCATAAAAGGTTATACATATACAAACACACAAACTATAATAGGTATAGTTTGGGAATTCATACAAGGTTATACATTTACATACGGTTTTTCCGTGTATTACTACTTGTAAAGTCGTTAATCTAGTTGGAGACACGTCCTTGGGCGCTTACAAACATAACTAAGTGGAGGACTACTCTTATGAACCAGAGTCTCCTCGAGGGAGAACGTGATTTTTGTGTATAGATCTATACGAGACTGACTATCCCGTACCTTGCTGCTAGCTACAGTAGGACCGACAGGTCTGCGGGTGACAAAGTCATAAAGGATACGGGTGCCCGATTCACGCCATATCAAGTTTAGTATGGTCATAGAACTCGCAATGTAGATAATAACGACATTTTTACGTAGTAAGTGGTGAAAAACCTGTTCCCTCAATTCAATCAAGTCCCGGTAACATCTCTTAACCGAGCACAAGTGTTTTTCTAACATTTTATCTAACGAAATCGCTAATTTAGATACATATATGTATTTATTTGATATTAGGATTCCGTTAAGTGCCACGTACAACAACTCGAGGATCTTCATTTCCAGTCGACGTTTTCACACAACAACAGTGAGTGAGTTCATACCCCTACACTTTTACGATTTTTTTTATGTTTTTAGGGGGGGAATACAAGCCAAACATAAATCATTTTATCGAGTTATAAACTTATGAAATTAATACAGTCAACGATTCCCACGCTTTATAAAAGAGTTAGATATTTTATCCCTTCTGTATTATGCTGAGCATAAGGGACGTTTTCAACGTACAAGTTTAACAACATAGTTTTCAGATTCATATAAGGTTATACATATACAAACACACAAACTATAATAGGTATAGTTTGGGAATGCATAAAAGGTTATACATATACAAACACACAAACTATAATAGGTATAGTTTGGGAATTCATACAAGGTTATACATTTACATACGGTTTTTCCCTGTATTACTACTTGTAAAGTCGTTAATCTAGTCGGAGACACGTCCTTGGGCGCTTACAAACATAACTAAGTGGAGGACTACTCTTATGAACCAGAGTCTCCTCGAAGGAGAACGTGATTTTTGTGTATAGATCTATACGGGACTGACTAACCCGCACCTTGCTGCTAGCTACAGTAGGACCGACAGGTCTATGGGTGACAAAGTCATAAAGGATACGGGTGCCCGATTCGCGCCATATCAAGTTTAGTATGGTCATAAAACTCGCAATGTAGATAATAACGACATTTTTACGTAGTAAGTGGTGAAAAACCCGTTCCCTCGATTGAATCAAGTCCCGGTAACATCTCTTAACCGAGCACAAGTGTTTTTCTAACACTTTATCTAACGAAATCGCAAATTTAGATACATATATATGTATTTATTTGATATTAGGATTCCGTTAAGTGCCACGTACAACAACTCGAGGATCTTCATTTCCAGTCGACGTTTTCACACAACAACAGTGAGTTCATACCCCTACACTTTTACGATTTTTTTTTATGTTTTTAGGGGGGGGGGGGAATACAAGCCAAACATAAATCATTTTATCGAGTTTTAAACTTATGAAATTAATACAGTCAACGATTCCCACGTTTTATAAAAGAGTTAGATATTTTATCCCTTCTGTATTATGCTGAGCATAAGGGACGTTTTCAACGTACAAGTTTAACAACATAGTTTTCAGATTCATATAAGGTTATACATATACAAACACACAAACTATAATAGGTATAGTTTGGGAATGCATAAAAGGTTATACATATACAAACACACAAACTATAATAGGTATAGTTTGGGAATTCATAGAAGGTTATACATTTACATACGGTTTTTCCCTATATTACTACTTGTAAAGTCGTTAATCTAGTTGGAGACACGTCCTTGGGCGCTTACAAACATAACTAAGTGGAGGACTTCTCTTATGAACCAGAGTCTCCTCGAGGGAGAACGTGATTTTTGTGTATAGATCTATACGGGACTGACTATCCCGCACCTTGCTGCTAGCTACAGTAGGACCGGCAGGTCTACGGGTGACAAAGTCATAAAGGATACGGGTGCCCGATTTGCGCCATATCAAGTTTAGTATGGTCATAAAACTCGCAATGTAGATAATAATGACATTTTTACGTAGTAATTTATTCTACATGGTTTCTTTACAAGAAATAAAACATATTATACATATTGGTAGTAGCCAGAGTTTTCACATAAAGGGATTTTCATTCAAAACAACACTTATACAATTCAGTTGGTGGTAATCAGACTTGTAAACTAATATGTTTTACACTACTACAAAATACAGTATCAAATACATATGTTAGAAAATATCGGATTTTCTTGGAAAGCATACAAACATTTTCAGATTCAAAGACAAGTCTTCACTACAAAAACATACTTATGAACTCACCAGCTTTATGCTGATACTCTTTCAAAACTGCTTGTATTCTCAGGAAATCAGTAGACAGATATCTCGCACAGATTTTGAGAAGAAAGAGCGTATAAAGTCACGTCTTCCTATTTTGATCTTAATTTTGATGTATACAAACTATGTTTGAAACATATGTAAACCTTTTTCATATATGTATTCAATGTTTGGTTGTGTTTACTATGATTGCTATGATACAATTGTTGTGATACTACACATGACGTCCTCCACCCCCGAACGTTTCCGCCGTTCCGGTTTGGGGGTGTGACAACTTGTATTATTATAGCAATCTACTTATAATCTTGTGATCTTTCGTAATAATTATATTCATATTTCGCATATGACCAATAATAAAGAATGATACTATTTTGTATATAAAACTTGAAAATCATCAAACTTTAATAGACGCACATATATTCTCCCCAAAATATTAAAACAGTAAAAGATGGACCGTAGAAACTCACATTTGATGCATGATCTCGATCCATGTTCGTTTTGGCGAAGCTTTTCGTGAATAACCGCAAAATAACCGTTCTTGGACTTCCAAATTTCATGGCAGATGAAGACATATCGACAGAAAATACCATTTCATAGACATAGAGTAGAAGAAGGTCACCTCGTCGTGAAGAGGGTATCATCATAATAGAATCCTACAGATTCCCTCACAAATGGTCCGAGTAGGATCAAGCACGTTCAACATGCTAGGAGCATTAGCCTGAAAGATGATATTAGTTTTAGTAGTTAGATAGTTATTTTGAAACTTGTAATAGAATAAATGTAATTAACTTTTGGTGATTAAATAATGGAGATTTATTTATGAGTTAGATTACTACCTTCTATCTATTGTTTCTCTTGTGTTTCATTTTGCATGTTTTACTTCCAGAATAATTGAATTATTCAAACATCTACAGTCGATCATACTTTTGGAAGTGAGTAGTAAATTAAAACTGTCATGAATTGAATTATTGATTGTATAAAGAGTTTTACACATAACCATGGTATTGATGCAATATTCATGAGTACTTTGAAAGAGAGATTTAAGTATTTGATTAAGCCACGCTCAGAGAATTACTTCATGGAATTTATAATGAGTAATTCTAAGACGATAATATCTTATAATCTTTCAATGAAGATATATGAGTTGTAGTTTACAAGTTGGTTGTGCGTTGATGATAAGTAAATGCATCAGTAACTTGAGGTTATAAAACGTAGAGTAAGATACAGTTTTGGTCCCTATGGTTTGGTTAAATTCGCATATTTAGTCCAACATTTGAAAATTTGACAAGATGCATCCCTAGGGTTTAAAGAAACTGCACTGCACATCCTTAATCCACTTAAAAAGACCATTTAGGCTTACTTATATATATATATATATATATATATATATATATATATATATATATATATATATATATATATATATATATATATATAACTGTTTATTTTTTTTCTATATTTTGCTGCTTATATTTTATTTTATTTATTTATATTTTTTATGATTTATATATTTTATTAAAATTTTATTCGAATATATTTTTAATGTTTTCTATATTTTGTTCGTTTATATTTTTTTTGACGTTTTATTTGAATAACTTATTTATTTTTTTTGATGTGTTGTTCGAATATATCTTTTATTGTTTTTTTGATCTTTTGTTTTTTATATATTTGTAAAGCTTTTTATGAATATTTTTTGTATAAAAAATATAAAAAGGCTAGTTAAATGAGAATATGATTAACACATATTAGGTAAATAATAATTTGTTTTAACAGGGTTATTATATAGACTAACCGAAATTTAAAACGAGTTTCAATGACTTCGAGTTCAATCTTTTTAGTTTTAGAAAAAAAAATCATCTTGTTCCGAATGGAAAATGCTACTCAGAATTCATGAAACTTAAACACATGTGTCAATGTTTTCGAGGTCATTTTTTTTATTTTAAAAATTTTGTTCGTGTTTGAGTTATATGTTTTCCAATTAGCCTTTATATAACTTGAAACCCCTTTTCGAATTTCAGTTAGTCTATTATTAATCTTAATTAAAATATAACTCTATAGCTAATCTAAATTAATAATATTCACATTTAGCGAACTTTTTTTTTTACATTTTTTACAAAAAGTATAAACAAACAAAACGTCAAAAAAATTAAAATGTATTCAAAAAATCATGCAAAAAAACTAAAAAAAATTATTCAAAAAAACATCATAAAAATATAAACGAAAAAATATGTGAAAAACATTTTTTGGTGTGTTGTTTGAATATATTGTTTAATGTTTTTTATATTTTTTCGTTTATATATTTATGATGATTTTTTAAATAATTTTTTTTAGTTTTTTGGCGTGTCGTTTGAATACATTTTAATTTTTTTTGTTTTGTTTGTTTATACTTTTTTTAAAAAACGTAAAAAAAAAGTTCGTTAAATGTGAATATTATTAACTTAGATTAGGTATAAAAATATATTTTTAATAAGATTAATACATAGGCTAACTAAAATACTAAAATAGGTTTCAAGTTATATAAAGGCTAATTGGAAAACAATATAACTCGAAAACGAACAAAATTTCTAAAAATGAAAAAACAAAATGAACTCGAAAACTTTGACACATGTCTTTGAGTTATATGAATTCTGATTAGAATTTTCCATTCGGAACGAAATGTAAAAAAATTATAATACTAAAAAAACTGAATTCGAAGCCATTGACACTCGTTTTGAATTTCGGTTAGCCTATGCAATAACCCAATTAAAAATAATAATTATATACCTAATATGTGTTAATCATATTCTCATTTAACCAACCGTTTTATATTTTTTATACACAAAATATTTATTAAAATCTTTAAAAATATATAAAAAACAAAAGATTATAAAAAAAACATTAAAAGATATATTCGAACAAAACATAAAAAAAACACTAGAAACATTATCGAAATAAAACGTCAAAAAATATAAACGAACTAAATATAAAAAACACTAAAAATATATTCGAATAAAATTTAAAAAAATATATAAATATAAATCTTAAAAAATGTAAATAAATAAAATAAAATGTAAGCCGCAAAATATAAAAAAATTAGACAATTATATATATATATATATATATATATATATATATATATATATATATATGTATATATATATATATATATATATATATATATATAAGAAAAAGAATTATATAAAATTAAGTAAATAATGGTTTTTTTAAGTGGATTAAGGATGTGTAATGAAATTTCTTTAAACCACAGAGATACATCTTGTCAAATTTTCAAAGTTTGGACTTAATGTGCGAATTTGACCAAACCACATGGATCAAAACAATAATTTACTCTAAAACGTATTGTTGTGCATCATTTGATGAGTAAATGGTGCAAGCATATAAGCCAACGATTATCTGTTCCTATATTCCCCATCAATTTAGAATTTGGTTGATTGTTTTTCTGCTTATGGCATTGAATAAATCAATTGTGTTGTTTTGATTGTTTTTCTGCTTATGGGATTGTAGGTTAACCTAGATTCCCCATGAATTTAGAAGTTGGTTGATAATGTATCAGGTCGTAAAACAGTTGGGTGCAACTGGATCTTCAAGAAGAAGACTAACATGGATGGAAAGGTACACGCTTTCATGGCTTGATTGGTTGCGAAGTGCTTTACTCAAATCCCAGGGGTTGACTACGATGAGACCTTCTCACCATAGCTGTGTTTCATAACTATGAAATTTGGCATATGGATGTCAAAACCGGTTTCCTTAATGGGAAGTTGGCTGTGGATGTTTACATGAGTAAGTCAGAGGGTTTTGCAGATGCAAAATATCCAATTAGAGTGTGTAAGCTTGAGAAATAAATCTACGGATTGAAACAAGCTTCACGCAGATGAAATCTTTGCTTTGACTTGAAGGTCAAAGAGTTTGGCTTCTCTAGAAGTGAAGATGAATCTTGTGTATATGTCAAAGCTAGTGGGAGTATAGTAACCTTCCTGATATAGTGTATTGATGACATACTTCTTATAGGAAACGACATTATAACTTTGCAAGAGGTTAAGTCCTGCCTTGGAAAGTATTTCGAACAAATTTAAACTTTAAAAACATGTCAACTTCATCAAAACATTACAACTTTGTTTTCAAAATACATTCTATCAGAGTATTCCCAGAAACATAAACATAACAGGAGGAGCTATACGATCATGCCTTCGCCTTGCCACGATCCCCTGATGTACCTGAAACAAAAAACTGAAACTATAAGCCCAAAAGCTTAGTGAGTTACCCCCAAAATACCGATACACATACAGTCCACATAACCATGTCAACAATAACATATCATGACAAACTGAACATAACAGCACATAACGGGTCCACAACCCAACATACTGTAATACCTACGAGCCCACAGTACGAGTCTCCCTTAGACCGTAACTGGAATGCTCCCGAGCCCACAGTACGAGTCTCCCTTAGCCCATAATTGGATTGCTCCCGAGCCCACCGTACGAGTCTCCCTTAGCCCGTAACGGGAGTGCTCCTAGGGTTTGTTGGCTACCGCACGAAGCAGTACAACCTCAACCCATCCCATATAACAAACACATATCATAACCACTGAGCATGCAATAATCACATAACAACACAGGTAGTCCTACAGATCTACCTAACTGACATAACCACTAGCATGCAACGCTATCTAATACTCAACATAACCACTGCTAGGATAACCTATCCAATGGGTCAGCCTTGGTGCCTTAGACCCCTTAGTATAGTGAGGATAACTCACCTCGCAAATGTCGACCCGGAAGATAAAACCCAACTCTCGAATCACTTGGCACATGCTCCACCACCTAATACCATAACACAATATACTCATAAGTCCTTAACCTTATAAGGTACTCCATAACCCACCAGTCAACCCCTGGTCAAAGTCAAAGTCCTCAGTCAAGGTCAACAGTCCATGTTGACCCCAACTCGCCGAGTACCCTCTGCTACTTGCCGAGTACCCTCGGCTAGTCGCCGAGTTCCTCGAAACACATTCCACTCGCCGAGTCATCGGGGTGACTCGTCGAGTTCCTTCGATTCTCGTTCAAACTTTAAGGTCACCCGTCGAGTTCCCTCCTTGCCACTCGACAGATACACACATATATATCCTAGAGAAAACTCATTCGACTCGCCGAGTTGTTCTTCAACTCGTCGAGTCTTATGGTGATCTTCATCGGACTCGCCGAGTTGTTCATCCAAATCGTCGAGTTCACGGCCATCTTCATGTGACTCGCCGAGTCAACCTTGCGACTCGCCGAGTCCATTCAGTCCTTTTTCCATACAGACTTGTTTTCAGCCATGCAGCGGCTCCAAATCACAGATCCAAGCTTCTAGGGCATGCTTTTCACGTAAAGTTGCAAACTTTACGTGCATGCATAGCTACAAAGGTTCTAAATGCCAAATCTAAGCTCTTAATGGGGCTTCATGTCCAAGAGGGACCTCAAACACGACCAATACAGCAACTTTATGATTCTAAAACTTAAAGAGGGTCAAGATCTGAAGTTACGACTTCAGATCTAGCCCATAGCCCACCTTATCAACCTCAAAATCCATGAAAAACCCCCAAAACTCAACAAAAGGAAAAAGGGAAGTAAGGATGGCAACTTGATACCTCCAAGGGATGCTAGCTGAGGTAATTTCTGCTTCCCACACCTTCCTTGCTTCAATTCCTTTGCACTTCTAGCTTTTCTCCTCTAGCCAACCTTCTTTCCAAGCTTAGGACACACCAAAATGGAATACCACACGAATTAGGGTTTTTAAGGAGCTCTCAAAGACTGCAAAGAGGTCAAAGGAGGCTGAGGCTCCTTTAAAAAGAGGTGCAAACCCTAGGATTTAGGGTTTCATCTGCCAGCTCCTACTCGCCGAGTCCCAATATGGACTCGTCGAGTAGGTCACTTAACATGCGATCCCACCCCGCTGCTACTCGACGAGTAGGTCAACCGACTCGTCGAGTAGAGCTTCATCCAATAACTCTTATTTAAATGATACCTGAGAATCGGGGCGTTACAACTCTCCCCCACTTGAACTAGACTTCGCCTCGAAGTCCGTCGGAATAAACAATGCCGGGTAATTCTCGCGCATCTCCGCTTCCGGCTCCCATGTCCACTCGGATCCCCTCCGATGTTCCCACTGTACCTTTACCAAAGGTATTTCCTTGTTCCGAAGAATCTTCTTCTTCCTTTCCAAAATAGTCACAGGCCTCTCCACATAGTTCAGGCGCGCATCGACCTGAATGTCATCCAACGATACTACTGCCTCCTGGTCCATAATGCACTTTCGCAGCTGCGAAACGTGGAAAATGTTGTGTATCCGACTAAGCTCCTCCCGCAGCTCTAGCCTGTAAGCCACCTTGCCAACCCTGGCAATGATCCTGAACGGCCTAATATATCGGGGACCCAATTTTCCCCTCTTCCTGAAGCGAATCACGCCTTTCCAGGGCGAGACCTTCAGGAGTACCATGTCACCCACCTGAAATTCCAACTCAGATCAGCGTCTGTCGGCATAACTCTTCTGCCGACTCTGAGCGGTCTGCAAACGCTGTCTAACCTGCTAGATCTTTTCGGTAGTCTGCAAGACTACCTCCGTACTACCCATCACTCTGTGTCCAACTTCACCCCAACAGACCGGGGTGCGACATCTCCGCTCGTACAACAGCTCGAATGGCGGGGCGCCAAGGCTAGAATGATAGCTGTTGTTGTAGGCGAACTCCGCAAGCGGTAGGTGAGAATCCCAACTTCCACCGAAATCAATGACACACGCCCTCAACATGTCCTCGAGGGTCTGAATAGTCCGTTCGCTCTGGCCGTCTGTCTGCGGGTGGAATGCTGTGCTGAAGTGCAACAGCGTGGCCAGCTCCTCGTGAAACTTTTGCCAGAAGCGGGAGGTAAACCTGACATCCCGATCAGAGACAATGGAAACAGGAACCCTATGGCGAGACACGATCTCGCGAAGGTACAATTCGGCCAATTTCTCGGCCTATGAGCTCTCCCGTATAGCCAAGAAGTGGGCGCTCTTGGTCAATCGATCCACGATGACCCATATAGCATCAAACCCCTTTGTCGTCCTCGGCAACTTGGTAATAAAATCCATCGTGATCTGTTCCCATTTCCACATGGGAATCTCTAGGGGCTGCGGCTTTCCATGCGGCCTCTAATGCTCGACCTTGACCATCCTACAGGTCAAGCACCTCTCGACGTACCAAGCGATCTCTCGCTTCATGCACGGCCACCAATAGCTCAAAACTCAAATCCTAGTACATCTTGGTGGCCCCTGGGAGAATAGAGAAATGAGACTTATGAGCCTCCTCCATAACCGTCTGCCTAACCCCACCAGACATCGGAACCCAAAGCCGACCGTATCGGGTCAATAGTCCCCGACTATCCTGTATGAACCGGGTATTCTCACCCTTGATTCTCTCCAGATTCCAATTCTCCGGTCGCATGCCCTCTACCTGGGCATCTATGATCAAACTCACAAGCGGAGAATCCACCGCTATCCTCATACATACCTCGGGGGTGGAGGACCCAGCTGACTTGCGGCTCAAAGCATCCGCAACCACATTCGCTTTACC
This sequence comes from Lactuca virosa, assembly GCF_052849685.1. NCBI lineage: Eukaryota > Viridiplantae > Streptophyta > Magnoliopsida > Asterales > Asteraceae > Lactuca > Lactuca virosa. The sequence goes on from NC_136430.1 coordinate 388,768,309, forward strand.
GGGGTGGTAAAGAATCTCACAATCGTAGTCCTTGACTACATCCAGCCACCTGTGCTGCCTCATGTTCAGGTTCGGCTGATCCATGATATGTCTCAAGCTCTTGTGATCCATGTAAATGGTACAGCGGACCCCATAGAGGTAATGTCTCCATATCTTGAGGGCGAACACCACCGCCCCCAGCTCCAAGTCATGCGTAGGGTATCTCGTCTCATGCGGCTTCAGCTGCCGCGATACATAAGCTATCACTCGTCCCCTCTGCATGAGGACTGCCCCTAAGCCTGTGATGGACGCATCACAACATACCACAAAATCCTCCACTCCCCCGGGGAGTGTCAACACCGACGCCTCGCATAAACACTGCCGGAGGGTCTCAAACGCCCTCTGCTGCTCAGGGCCCCACCGGAAATCCACCCCTTCCTCGTTAGACGAGTGAGGGGTACGACAACCTTGGAGAAATCACGAATGAATCTCCGATAATACCCTGCTAAACCCAAGAAAATCCTGATGTCTGAGGGAGATCTCGGAGTCTCGCACTGCATAATCGCCTCCACCTTGGCCGGATCGACCAAAATCCCCTCCTGGTTAACGAGATGTCCGAGAAACTGAACCTCTCGCAACCAAAACTCGCACTTCGAGAACTTGGCATATAGCCGTTCTCGTCGCAGTACCTCCAACAGCTCCCTGAGATGCTCTTCATGCTGCTCTCGGGTCTTGGAATATACCAAGATATCATCTATAAACACAATGACCGAGCGATCGAGCATCGGTCTGCAGACTCGGTTCATAAGATCCATGAACACTGCTGGCGGGTTGGTGAGCCCAAACGGCATCACCACGAACTCGTAATGACCATAACGAGTCCGAAACGCGGTCTTCTCCACGTCTTCATCCCTCACCCTGACCAGGTGGTATCCTGATCTCAAATCGATCTTGGAAAACCAAGATGAACCCTGCAGCTGATCGAAAAGATCGTCTATTCTCGGAAGCGGATAACGGTTCTTCACCGTTAACTTGTTCAGCTCCGTATAGTCAATGCACATCCTGTGCGAACCATACTTCTTCCTGATGAAAAGGATCGGCGCTCCCCAGGGTGAACTACTCGGACGAATAAACTGCTTACCCAGTAGCTCCTGCAACTGAGATGACAACTCCTGCATCTCTGGCGGTGCCAGTCGGTATGGCGCCTTAGCGATAGGGGCCGCACCTGGCACCAGGTCGATCCTGAACTCGACCTGCCTCTCCGGAGGTATCCCTGGTAACTCCTCCGGAAACACATCTGTGAACTCCCTGACCACCGGTACATCGGAAACCGAAATCTGATCCCTGACTTGCGTATCTACCACATACGCTAGATAACCCGCACACCCGTGCTGAATGTACTGCCGAGCCCTGGCAGCTGAACAAAACCCTGATCCCACTCTGGTGCCCTCGCCATATACAATCAGTTCTCCCCCTCTTGGGGTTCGAACTACCACTCGCTGGCCCTCGCAATCAATCATAGCACCGAAGCGACTGAGCCAATCCATGCCCACAATCACGCACACCTCCCCCATGGGGATCGGAATCAAATCTATCAGAAAGGATACCCCGAAAATCTCCAAGTCACACCCTCTATAAACTGAAGAAGCAGAAACCCCGTGCTCGTTGGCGATAGACACTCGCAACGGACACTCTAGCTCGCCCACAGGCGCACTGAACTCCCTACTAAACGACTGAGATACAAAGGACCGACTCGCCCCCGAGTCAAATAAGACCAAAGCAGGCAAGGAGTTCACTAAAAACGTACCAATAACCACATCTGGTGCTGCTCTGGCCTCCTCCGCTGTAAGCTGGAAGGCACGACCCTGAGCCTTTGGAGGCTCTTCCCTGACTGGTCTCCCATCCGTGATCCTCAAAGTAGCCGGCGCTGGAGCCTGCGCCGGTTTGGCGGCGAGTAACGGGCAGTTGGCCTTCGAATGGCCAACCTGATCACAATGGTAACATAACTTCATACTCGGTATTGGAACGGCCTGACGACAATCATTCGCATAGTGCCCCTCCTTGCCACACCTGTGGCACCCACTGCTGGCTCGACACACACCAGAATGACCCTTGCCACACTTCCCACAAGTGCGGCTCTGCTGACCCCCGGTCCTAGTATCAGCGGTCTTAGACCGCTTCGGCGTCGGCTGCGTCTGTGCCGGGGCCCGACCCTGCTCTCTCAACTGTAACTCAATCTCAAGCTCCTGCCGCTTGGCCGCCTCCTGTAACTGCAGAAGCGTATCACAACGGTGAGTCGCCACAAACTGTCGAATATCCGTCTTGAGCATGCTCAGATAACGGGTCATCTGAGCCTGCTCTGAAGCAAACTCCGGGCAAAACATCGCCCTCTCAGTGAACATCCGGGTGATCTCCGTCACCGACTCCCCATCCTCTCTCAAACTCAGAAACTCCTGTGCCAATCGCTCCCGCTCAACCCGTGGAATGTAACGGGCGCGGAACATATCTCTGAACTTCTCCCAAGTAACAGCAGCTCTCTCATCATCAGAGTACGACCCAGTCGCAAGTCTCCACCAGTCCTTGGCCCCAGACCTAAGCAGGTTCAGAGCACACCTGACCTTCTGGTCAGCAGGACATGAGCAGGTGAAGAAACACCCCTCCACGTCTGAAATCCATCTCATAGCCTTGATGGGATCCTGCGTCCCATCAAAAGTAGGGGGCTTCATGTTATCGAAGTCCCTGTACTGAAAACCTCTACCAACTCCTCCTCCTACCGCTGATACAGCTGATGCAGCTGCTGCGGCGGCTGTCTCTGCAAGGGATGCATAGCGCTCATCAAAATACTCCACCATGGCGGTCTTAATCGACCTGAACATCTCCGGTAACTGAGTCCGGAATGCAGGATCTCTCGAATCCTGGCATCCAACTCCTCTGTACCCATCTACACCACCGGCTCAGGTGCTGTCGGCCTCTCCTTGCCTCTGTCCCCTGCTCCTGATCCCGAACCGGATCCAGCTACAAAGCGCCTCGTCATCACCATTCTGAAACATACCACGAGATATCAGATATTCCATATAAATCACTGGGAACGAACTCCCTACTAACCCTAGGGATTGTGACTTACTTGACACGCGTATGGGTCCTGTGCTTTCAGTAATACGGGCCCATACTACCTTCCACACCTACCCATATTTGTCTCAAGCATCATCACAATGCCCCAGCTGAATTCACAACATGGTGAGCGCTCAACCCTCTCCCTAGAGGAAGATAAACATCTCATAACTGGCCTCCCGGTCTCAATCAACCCTCCTATCCATGAAACTTCCACCAACCCTGCAGTACTAGTGTATGCTAGCCATACATAATGCTGGACCCTATAGACTTTCGAATATCCAATCCTACCCGAAGCTCCCAATCAAACAAGAACAGAACATAAGGCCAAATCAAACATTCTCAGGCTATAAGATCTTAATTATGTATAACTGTGATGCATACACTAAGCAACTATAGTAATGATGTCAATCTCATATAAAGGAAACCCTAGGCTAGCAGGCATCATGTAATCAGGCAATTCTATCATGCAACTTCTGAAGATCCCTAGCCTAGCACTAACATGCTGTTCTATCCTATCACATAATCAGATAACTTGTATGGTATTTTGGGGTCTACTTACTGGCTCCGGCTGATCGTACGCCCTGCATCCTCCTTTATTTATTTTGAAAACCTTTTTGAAAAATCATTTTGAAAATCCTTTCCTTGATTTGAGACTGGAGTTATACGAGTGTTCCTCCAATTCACTCAAACCAAGGCTCTGATACCAACTTGAAACACCCAAAAATTTCGAACAAATTTAAACTTTCAAAACATGTCAAGTTCATCAAAACATTACAACTTTGTTTTCAAAATACATTCTATCAGAGTATTCCCAGAAACATAAACATAACAGGAGGAGATGTACGATCATGCCTTCGCCTTGCCACGATCCCCTAATGTACCTGAAACAATAAACTGAAACTGTAAGCCCGAAAGCTTAGTGAGTTACCCCCAAAATACCGATACACATACAGTCCACATAACCATGTCAACAATAACATATCATGACAAACTGAACAGAACAGCACATAACGGGTCCACAGCCCAACAGACTGTAATACCCACAAGCCCACAGTACGAGTCTCCCTTAGCCCGTAACTGGCTTGCTCCCGAGCCCACCGTACGAGTCTCCCTTAGCCCGTAACGGGAGTGATCCTAGGGTTTGTTGGCTACCGCACGAAGCAGTACAACCTCAACCCATCCCATATAACAAACACATATCATAACCACTGAGCATGCAATAATCACATAACAACACAGGTAGTCCTACAGATCTACCTAACTGACATAACCAATAGCATGCAACACTATCTAATACTCAACATAACCACTACTAGGATAACCTATCCAATGGGCCGGCCTTGGTGCCTTAGACCCCTTAGTATAGCGAGGATAACTCACCTCGCAAATGTCGATCCGGAAGATAAAACCCAACTCTCGAATCACTTGGCACAGGCTCCACCACCTAATACCATAGCACAATATACGCATAAGTCCTTAACCTTATAAGGTACTCCATAACCCACCAGTCAACCCCTGGTCAAAGTCAAAGTCCTCAGTCAAGGTCAACAGTCCATGTTGACCCCAACTCGCCGAGTTCCTCGAAGCACATTCCACTCGCCGAGTCATCGGGGTGACTCGTCGAGTTCCTTCGATTCTCGTTCAAACTTTAAGGCCACCCGTCGAGTTCCCTCCTTGCCACTCGACGGATACACACGCATACATATCCTAGAGAAAACTCATCTGACTCGCCGAGTTGTTCTTCAACTCGTCGAGTCTTATGGTGATCTTCATCGGACTCGCCGAGTTGTTCATCCAACTCGTCGAGTTCATGGCCATCTTCATGTGACTCGCCGAGTCAACCTTGCGAATCGCCGAGTACATTCAGTCCTTTTTCCATACAGACTTGTTTTGAGCCATGCAGCGGCTCCAAATCACAGATCCAAGCTTCTAGGGCATGCTTTTCATGTAAAGTTGCAAACTTTACGTGCATGCATAGCTACAAAGGTTCTAAATGCCAAATCTAAGCTCTTAATGGGGCTTCATGTCCAAGAGGGACCTCAAACACGACCAATACAACAACTTTATGATTCTAAAACTTAAAGAGGATCCAGATCTGAAGTTACAACTTCAGATCTAGCCCATAGCCCACTTTATCAACCTCAAAATCCATGAAAAACCCCCAAAACTCAACAAAAGGAAAAAGGGAAGTAAGGATGGCAACTTGATACCTCCAAGGGATGCTAGCTGAGGTAATTTCTGCTTCCCACACCTTCCTTGCTTCAATTCCTTTGCACTTCTAGCCTTTCTCCTCTAGCCAACCTTCTTTCCAAGCTTAGGACACACCAAAATGGAATACCACACGAATTAGGATTTTTAAGGAGCTCTCAAAGACTGCAAAGAGGTCAAAGGAGGTTGAGGCTCCTTTAAATAGAGGTGCAAACCCTGGGATTTAAGGTTTCATCTGCCAGCTCCTACTCGCCGAGTCCCAATATGGACTCGTCGAGTAGGTCACTTAACATGCGATCCCACCCCGCTGCTACTCGACGAGTAGGTCAACCGACTCGTCGAGTAGAGCTTCATCTAATAACTCTTATTTAAATGATACCTGAGAATCGGGGCGTTACAAGTTTGTTTACTACCTTTTGTTACTTATATATATTATTGTGTTTCATTTTGCATGTGTTACTTCCCGAATAATTCGATTAATTAAAACTCCACAGTCAATCATACGTTTAGAAGTAAGTAGTGAATTAAGACTGTGATGAATTGAATTGTAGATTGTCTAAAGAGTTTTAGACATAACAATGGTATTGCTACAATGTTCATGAGTACTTTGAAATGGAGATTTAAGTATTGGATTAACCCACGCTCATAGAATTACTTCATGGAATTGATCACGAGTAATTATGAGATAATAACATCTTATAATTTTGAAATGCAGATATATGAGTTGCAGTTTATATATCAGTTGTGCGTCGATGATACGAAAAGGCATTAGTAACTTGATGTTATAAAACGTATTGTTGTGCATGATTTGATGAGTAAATGGCGTAGACATATATGTCAAAGTTTATTTGTTCCTTTTGCCTTAACAGGAAAAGCGATATCTTTTGGGCCCCTCAATGATTTGGTGTTGACTTATAGTGTCGGGGCCGTCCACGACTTAATTGATGTGTTCGATTAGAAGTTCTATGTCATTAAAAATCAAAAATCGGGAAAAAATGTATTGGACAATGAGATTGATTCTATTCCATGTTTCATGTACGAATGATATCTTAAAGAACAGAGGATTATATGGTGATTTATCTTAAGACATGTAACTGACTTGGTTAGAGTTCGACAATGGATTTTGGAAGCTACAATTTGCTGATAAGTTTAGAAGTTATACTGGCAATTATAGTTACAGAATTATCCAAGTGGAAGACTGTTCGATTAGGTGTCTAAGCCCATACCTATAATTGGTATAAACTTGAATTGATAGTATCACAGTCCTTTTGGGTTGCCCTCAAACCTAGCAATTAACAGGATGTTTTTTGAGAGAGAGATTGATTTATTATTTGATTAATAAATTGAAATAAATAATTTGTTAATATATTATGGAAATAATATATTAATTGGAAATAGTAATATTTAATTAATATTTAATCAGAAATTAATTGGAATAAATTTTGCGATTAAAAGAATTAATTGAAAGTCCAGGGACTGAAGTGCAGTTGTTCAATAGTTGAACAAGAGACATTCTAGAACCCTCGTTGAGGCTATGGACGATTGTAAGGAGCCATTAGGGTTTCTAGAGTTCTCCTTGGTGGATAATTAGGAAGCTGGATAATTACCCAGTTCAAGATAATATTATTTTATTGGGTTTGAGCTTGTCCAAGGTTTCCTGACTGCATTATATAATGGCCCATAGTGCTATGATTTTCGTCCACTCATACCTTAGAGAGTATAAGCCGAAGTTCTGATCTTCTTCCTCCTTTCCCCTCAATATCCTTCTTGCTTGTGTTGGGTGTGAACCACTAGAGCCACGACGCTTGTGGTACTTGCTTCCAAAAGATCAACAAAAAGGGTTTCTTGATTGTTTGCTTACACAATTAATAAGGTATCTATTTCATCTTATGAATTCAAATTTAGACAAGAAGTTTTGTAGTTTTGATAGTTCATAGTATGTTGCTTTACGTGAAAGACGTATATCCTTCATAGGTTGCGTGTGCCCTAATCATTTAATTGTTGAATGTTTTTCCGTTTAGTGCATAGAATTTTTGTAACCTATGCTTTCCATCTCTAGTATATTCTGAAGTTCCTTCATCGGTTGACTCTTGAATCTGTTGAAGGTCAATTGTACTCCCATTTTCATCTTTGTATATGAGCTCTCTCTCGCGAAAGACTCCTCTTCGTGCTACAAAGACCACGTTATCACTAGGTCCGTTGAACAAATATCCAAAGGGCTTTTGTGGGTAACCAATGAAAAAATCACCTTTCACAAGATCCAATGAAATGTGATTTTTTTCAGCTTCCCTAAAGAAAAGATTCGCAATCATCATATGGCCTTAAGTTAAATGATTCAAACACTCCATCTTTTTGGAATTGGGCTATGCATTTCTTGTTAATGTGCCCAAGACAACAATGCCACAAGCATGCCTTGTCTAAATCATTAGACGAATCAATATGAAATACACTATTACCTAATCTATCAACACAAATCAGAGTTTCATACACACCATTACAAGGTAAAGCTTCAAACATAAAGCTACCATTCTTATAAACCAAAATCGATCCATTCATATCATTAAACGAATATCAAAAACCTTATCTAAATACTGCATGAAAAGAAATAATGTTTCGTACCATTTCTGAAGAATAGCAATAATTAACCAAGTCTAATCTAACATCATTACTAAGCATAATACTATAAATACCAATCTTGGTAACAGAAGAAGATCGTCTATTTTCCATGATTAGATTCATCTTTCCATGCTCCACCTCTTCATTTTCTCTTAGTCCTTAGAATTCAGAACAAATGTGAAAACCACATCCTGTATCAAGGACCCAAGAACAAGTAGGTTGTGAGTTATTAGTTTCAATAGTGTAAATACGTGCAAACGATGGATTCACTTTGCCATCCTTGATGTTTTGCAAGTACTTAAGGCAGATTTATTTCTAATGGCCCTTATCATTGCAATAAAAGCAATTGGCCTCTTTGGGATTACTCGCATGAGGGATATCAAAACTGGGCTATGATTTTAGGCCATTGCTAGACGATCCAATATGGGCCTTACTCTTTCGTTTTGCTTAGAATCATCTTTCGTTTTCTTCCCTTTGTTTTTCCTAATGGCAAGGACAACAATAGGGGTATCACTTTTCTTCATCCCTGACTCTGCTATCTGCAATATGTTGTGGAGTTCGACCAATGTGGTTTCATTGTTGTTCAAATTATAAGTCAATATGAACTTAGCATAACAAGGTGTAAATGAGTTAAGGACCATGTCAATGGCCAACTCCTCATGGAAATTCACATTGAGTTTTTCAAGGTGCTCCACGTATCTTTGCATTCTTTGCACGTGTTTACAGACTGACTCTCATTCCTTTAACTTGCATGCCATAAGAGCTTTGACGACTTTTGTCACACCCCCAAACCAAGGATGGCGGAAACGTCCGGGGGTGGAGGACTTCATGTATAGTATCATAACAGCAATTGTAATAGTAATTCAAGCAAACACAACCAACATATATATAATTGAAAAAAATTACATCATTGTATGAATTACATGTTTACGAATCAATTACAATATATTGATAAAATATGAAATAGTAGACGCCTTAGCGTCCCATCCTCAAAAGCACTTGATTACCTGTTTAATGATTTCCTGAGAATACAAGTTGTTTAAAAAAAATGTCAACACAAAGGTTGGTGAGTTCATAAGCTTTTCGTTTGTAAAAGTAGTATTTGTGTTAGAAAAATCCAATATTTTCCTTAATGTGTAAATGTAGTCTTAAAACCCAAAGACCGAAAGGTACAAGTAATTTGTCATATTTATAGTAAAACAATGCAAAATTTAAATTGACATAAACTCGTTAAATTTTAATGAAGTCCCCGTAAATTCCAATGTTTGTTAATACTTTATGTGAGTTTATTATAACCATACTATGACCAAGGTTGCCTAAAACGACGTTCTTCAGGCGTCGGAAATGTTATGACATTTGTCACCCCAGACCTATCGGTCTAACTGTTGCATGCAGTTTAGGTGTGGGTTTGTCAAACCCAATATAGATCTATACACAAGTATCACGCTCTCCCTCAAGGAGACTCTGGTTACAATACAGGACTTAATGGTACTTTGAAGTAATTGTCTCACAAAGTCATTAACGGAATTTCGTGTTATGAAAACTTGGTACCGTATGGCCGTACCTTGCTTAATGAAAATATCCTTTGTATAAATGTACCCTTTTTAAAATGTATGTGTTATGTAATGTATCATAAACTATACCTATTATAGTTTATCAACCAAGGGTAGTACGTGGTAATGTATGCAAACTATATTCAAAATAGTTTATTTAATGTTTGAATGTATCGATTTTACTTTGATTATAATCACTTGTTATTCTTTATATTTTATATGACCAAATCCATTTGTAAACTGATGTGTGTCTAAATATTAAGATAAAATGTCATATATTGCAGTAACATATAGTCACATAAAGATATACACCTTGCTCAACATGTTACAAGGTGAAATGAAATTAACAGCAACTTTTCGTTAAAAACAATTTCTGTTACCGTTCTTAGAAAATTTATAGAAAAATCATCACAGCTCTAAATCCAAATCCGCAAATTTTGAGAGTTTGGAATATGAGTCTAGTTTGTTCGTAAATTTTATCATGATTTTTAGTGATCTCTAACAGAGGTGAAAATGTTCATAATCACAGACTGGTCCGGGTTTGCCTCTGAAATGACAGGCAGTTTTGTAAAAATCACCATTAATTGTAGAAAAATCATTTGGAGATGTGCAAGTAGCCATTTTAAAGCTAAGAGTTTGAGCTACTTGCACCTGAAACAGTTTCGAAAACTAAAATATTTAAGTTGACCAAAACAGTCCGTGGTTAACGTCCATCTTTTCTGATGTAATCTGTTAGAAAAAGTTTAATTGTGTTCTTGATGATTTTACTTGTATTCTCCCCTTAAAACTTAAGAAAAACATGTAAATGTATGAGTATGAACTCACCTTATGTGGTTTCAGTAGATGAAAGTGAGAGAAAGGAAGTGTTCAACTCAAGAACACTAAGAAGATGTCTTGATGATTCGAAAATCTAACACCGAATAAGATGGAACTTGTGTAAGATATCAATGTTTTGAGTAGAATGGAGTTTAATAATTATGTGAATGATGAAGATACTTACTAATTGAAGCAAGAAATCCCTGGAGAAAGCCTTGAAGTTCTTGAAGTTGAGAGAAAAGATGAGAGAATTTTGGAGAGTGTTCTTGGTTGCTAAGTGTAGAATGAAAGAGTTTTATGGAGAATGAGGAGAGAGGATCAATCCTCCAGCTCTTAGAACGTGGGAAGAGCTAGAGATTGGCTGTAAAGGTCCACTAAGGAGACAAGGGGTAGTGGGAAAGAGTGGCTGGTCATAGAGTGAGGTGGTAGTGGGTTGCTTTTGCCATAAATTAAGGAAAAGCAAATATTCCCTCAATAATTAGATCAATCACCAATTCTTTTAATATATTTTATAAAAACCCTGGAGATTTATATATTTTGGGGCCTTAGTTTATAAAATAAAGTTTTGGGTGAAAATCCCACGTTAAAATAATGAAAAACGGAGTTAAAACGAAGTCGTAGTCGAAAAACCGGTAAAAAGGGCCTGGACTTCGGACCCTGCGAGACTTCGGACGGACCTCGCTTCGGACGGACACGACTTCGGACGGACCTCACTTCGGACACGGGACTTCGGACACTGCTTCGCTTCGGACACTGGTCCTTCGGACCTCGGACATCGGACACAGCTTCGGACCAGAAGCTTTGGTTTCGGATCCTTAAAGCTATTTTACTCGTTTTTATCCCGTTTCAAGCGATTTTTGACCCGGTTAAGGGTCGAGATGACCCAAATGATTACAAAAAGTTAAAGTAACTTTTGAGAGAGATTTGGGAGAGATTTGGGAGAGATTTGGGAGAGATTTCAATTAGAAAGAGATAGAGTGAAAACGATTTAGAGAGGTTTCGTTTGTGATTAATTTGAGTGTCCGGCTTCACAACGCAAGGTTCGTAAACCCCATTAAACCGTGTTTTAGTGTCGTACACAATCGCGATGATTGTGCAATAGTGTTTTATCGCTTTGGTTCGTTGTTTAGCACTGTTAAGGCTAAGGAAAATCAAACACATGAACTTTCCAAATGAGGATTTCTCATTAAAATAGCGAATTGTATAGTGATTACATAACGTAAACCCTAGCATACAAGGGTTATTGGAGTTGACCGGTTTGACTTGTTGACTTTGAATTGACCGAAATTTGACGGTTGTCACATCATCCCCCCGTTAGAAGGAATTTCGTCCCGAAATTTTCATTTTGACTGGGATTTCAAGAGTTTGGAAAGAGATGTGGATACTTTTGTTTCATCTGATCCTCGCGTTCCCAAGTGAATTCGGGTCCTCGTTTAGCGTTCCAACGTACCTTCACGATGGGAATACGACTTTGTTTCGTTCGTTTGATTTCCCGGTCCATGATCTCCACAGGTTCTTCCACGAAGTTGAGGCTCTCATTGATCTCGATTTCCTCGAGTGGAATAATGAGAGTCTCATCGGATAGGCACTTTTTCAAGTTCGAGACGTGGAAGGTAGGATGCACATTACTAAGTTCGCGGGGTAGATTGAGTTTGTAAGCTACGGGGCCGATTCTAGCGAGAATCTCAAAAGGCCCTATGTATCTTGGATTCAGCTTCCCATGCTTTCCGAAGCGTATCAAGCCTTTCCAGGGTGAGACTTTCAAAAGGACTCGGTCTCCCACCTGGAATTCCAAGGGTTTCCTCCGCTTGTCTGCGTAGCTTTTCTGTCGGTCTCTTGAGGCTTTAAGTCGTGCTCGGATTTGTACGATCTTTTCGGTGGTTTCGCGGATGATTTCTGGACCGGTGAGAGTGCTATTAGAGGCTTGCCCTCTAGCTAGCTGTGAATCCCCCACCTCAGCCCAACACAGGGGTGATCTGCATTTACGACCGTAAAGAGCTTCGAATGGAGCGACTTTGATGCTAGTATGATAGCTGTTATTGTAGGAGAATTCGATAAGCGGTAGATGGGTATCCCATGCTTTACCGAAGTCTATCACACAAGCTCTTAACATGTCTTCCAACGTTTGAATGGTTCGCTCGCTCTGTCCGTCGGTTTGTGGGTGGTAGGCCGTACTCATGTCAAGCCTAGTTCCCAATGATTTTTGTAGAGACTGCCAAAACCGTGAGGTAAATCTACTATCTCTATCAGAGATAATGGATATCGGCACACCATGGAGTCGTACAATCTCTCTGATGTACGTTCTAGTCAGCTTCTCCATCTTGTCGGTTTCTTTTATTGGTAGGAAGTGTGCTGATTTGGTCAATCTGTCTACAATTACCCATATTGTGTCAAGCCCGCCTGATGCCTTAGGCAGCTTGGTTATGAAGTCCATGGTTATTCGTTCCCACTTCCACTCAGGTATATCCGGCTGTTGTAATAGCCCGGATGGTTTCTGGTATTCTGTTTTGACCTTAGCGCAAGTCAGGCACTTGCTCACATAGGTAGCAATCTCAGCTTTCATGTTCGGCCACCAGTATAATTTCTTGAGGTCCAGATACATCTTACCCGACCCGGGATGGATGGAGTATCGAGTCTTGTGTGCTTCATTCATGACGACATCTCGGAGTCCACCGAACTTCGGTGTCCAAATCCGGTTCATGATATAACGTGCTCCATCATCCTTGACTTCTAAGTTTTTATCCATTCCCCTTAATGTCTCTCCTGCCACCTTTTCTGGTTTCAAAGCTTCCAGTTGAGCTTCCTTGATTTGTATGGTCAGGTGGGAATGGATTGTCATTGTTAAGGATTTTACTCGGCGGCCCGAGTACTCCTTCCTGCTTAGAGCATCGGCCACTACATTGGCCTTGCCCGGATGATAACGAATTTCGCACTCGTAGTCATTCAGCAACTCCACCCATCTCCTCTGTCGCATGTTGAGCTCTTTCTGATTGAGGATATGCTGAAGACTTTTGTGATCAGTGAAGATAGTGCATTTCGTGCCGTAGAGGTAGTGTCTCCAGATCTTCAAAGCGAATACCACTGCTCCTAATTCCAGGTCGTGCGTAGTATAATTAACCTCGTGTGTCTTAAGCTGTCTTGATGCATACGCGATAACCTTCCCTCTCTGCATGAGCACACATCCGAGGCCTTGATTCGAAGCATCACAGTACACTATGAAGTCCTCGGTTCCCTCTGGGAGAGACAAGATCGGTGCGCTGCATAGGGCTTGTTTTAACGTTTGGAAAGCAGTTTCTTGTTTATTTTCCCACTTGAATATCACACCTTTCTGCGTCAAGGTGGTGAGTGGTTTCGCAATCTTGGAGAAGTTTTGTATAAATCTTCGGTAGTAGCCAGCAAGCCCAAGGAATTGTCGAATTTCGGTTGGCGTCTTGGGTGCTGACCAATTCTCGATTGCCTTGATCTTGGAGGGGTCCACATGTATGCCTTTCTCACTTACCACATGTCCAAGGAAATCCACTTCTCTAATCCAGAATTCACACTTAGAGAACTTAGCATAAAGCTTCTCCGCTCTTAGCGTCTCTAGCACTTGGCGTAGATGTAGGCGATGCTCTTCTTCGCTTCGCGAGTAGATCAAGATATCGTCGATGAATACGATTACAAACTTGTCTAGGTAGGGTCGACACACTCTATTCATTAGGTCCATGAATACCGCAGGTGTGTTTGTTAAACCGAAGGACATCACCACAAACTCGTAGTGCCCATAGCGAGTTCTGAATGCAGTTTTGGGAATATCTTCTTCTTGAACTCGTAGCTGATGGTAGCCTGACCTTAGGTCGATCTTTGAGAAGAAATTTGCTCCTTGGAGTTGGTCGAAAAGGTCGTCGATTCGGGGCAGAGGATATCGGTTTTTGATGGTGAGCTTGTTTAGTTCCCGATAGTCGATGCACATGCGAAAGGATCCGTCCTTCTTCTTTACAAAAAGGACTGGTGCTCCCCAAGGTGAGAAGCTTGGTCTGATGAACCCTTTGTTCAAAAGCTCGGTCAACTGACTGGACAACTCCTGCATTTCTGATGGTGCGAGGCGGTATGGAGCTCTAGCTACGGGGGTAGCTCCGGGTATTAAGTCAATTCTGAAATCGACTTGTCGTGCGAGTGGTACACCAGGAAGATCCTCTGGGAACACATCCGGGAAGTTACACACTTCGGGGATGTCCTTGATGTCTTTCACGTCTTGTTTCTTGTCTACTACATGGGCTAAGAAGGCGTGGTACTCCTTCCGGAGATACTTTTGGGCTTTGATGCATGAGATGATTTGTAAATTCGCACTAGGTTTGTCACCATAGATAAGAAGGGTTTCGTCATTTGGTAGATTGAGGCGAACGGCCCTTTCGTAACATAGAATGTCGGCACGGTGAGGAACTAACCAATCCATCCCGATGATTACGTCGAAACTTTTTATGGTGACTGGCATCAGGTCAATTTTAAATGTATGGTTGTCTAGAGTGAGAGTACATTCTGAGTATATATCGCTAGTGCGTTCTACTTTACCATTTGCCATTTCTACTACATAAGTATCCTTTAGTGATTGGGGATTTTGTTCAAGTAAATGTTTATATTGGTGGCTTACGAAACTCCTCTCCGCTCCACTATCGAATAGTACGCATGCATAAGAGTTATTGAGGAGAAACGTACCGGTAACCACCGTGGGATCCTCGACTGCTTCCCCATGTCCTATTGCCAGGACTCTTCCTACTCCACCAACATTAGGGGCTTGTGCTTTGGGGCAGTCTCTTTTGAAGTGACCTGCGTCTCCACAGTTGTAGCAGGTCCGGGTTGCCCCCGTACTGGCGACTTGGTTGATTGGTTGAGCTGGCGCTTTACAGAAACGAGCAGTGTGCCCCTTCCTGTCGCAGTTGTTACAGTGCATCTCCCTACAAGCACCATTGTGGTGAAAGTTGCACTTGTTGCACTTAGGTAGTTTTCCCGCATATGGCTTCGGTGGTGCTGGAGTGGTAGTAGTAGTGGCAGCATTAGTGGCAGCATGGACAACAACAATTTGTCGCTTCTTAGCGGGGTCCTGTGCTGGTTGGCTCTTCTTTTCGTTCCAGAACTTCCTTTTGTTGTTTCCCCCTTTTGATTTATCAGTGGTGGTGGTTGTAGTATTATGACCGGCTCGGTGGTCAACAAGTTGTTGTGCCAGCTCCCTGGCACTGTCAAAAGTAGTTGGCCTTGAAGCCAGGACACTACTTTGCACGTGGAGAGACAGTCCCCAAAGGTATCGCTCCACCTTTTTCTCCTCCGGGGTAACCATGGTTGGGCAGAGGAGAGCCAATTCATTGAATCGGGTGGTGTAGGTTTCAAGGTCAGAGCCCGTCATCCTGAGGTTCCAGAGTTCTTGTTCCAGCTTTTGAATTTCACCTCTCGGGCAGTACTCCTTCATCATCAACGTTTTTAGTTCTGCCCAGGTTATGGAGCTAGCCACTTCGAGAGTAAGTGACTTAACCCGGCAGTTCCACCAAGTAAGGGCCCGGCCGGTGAAGGTTAAGGTTGCAAACTTAACTTTGCTCGCTTCGGGGCAGGAGCACACCTGAAAGACTACTTCGGTCTTTTCAAACCATTGCATCAACGTGATGACTCCCCCGCTTCCATTGAAGTTGTCGGGTTTACCATTTGTGAAGTCCTTGTATGAACACTCTTTTGCACGCCACGTACTGTCTCCGTGGATAGAGTGTGTAGCTCCCGATCCCGAACCACCAGCTCCGTTGGTCCCTATATGTGACATTGCGGCTGCTACGGCTGCTGTTACTGCAGCCTGGAACATCGCGGGATCAAACTGTGGAGGCGGCGGCGGAGGAGGTGTTGCTGTGTTGCTGGAAGGTCTTGGTCTTCTTCTTGGCGGCATGGTTCTGTCATAAGTCGTAAACCAATGTACTTTTAGTAAAAGTGTATTTATAGGGAGAGAAATCTTTTATACATAAAGTATATTATTACGTTGTTTTCCGGTATGTTTACGATACATACGATTTTATACTTTTTATTGACCCAATACATTGGGTTATGAGGTAAAATGAAAGTATAAAATATTTTTATTATAGTAACACAAAATACTCCTATAGTATTTGTAAATGTTTAGTTTCGAGTTCTTAAAGCATTTAGTTACTTTATAATATTCATCATACTTTTAATGAGAATTTATAAGTCCTTGTCTTACCCGTTCGGCTAACGACCCTCCACCGATCAAGGAAGCGGTGGGTGAGAGTGGACACCCATTAAATTGCCATTTTACAGGCAACAACCTTATACCCCCCTTATAGACCGGCTTCGTGAATGAGGCGTACTAGCGGTAAGACGAGTTTGTTAGATTTGTTGTCCATCCTGACCATCCCCCGGTATATGCAAGTCAATTCCCGGACAGATATAGTTGATCAGGCTATATCCTTCCCAGACTTGATTTACATATACCAAGGCATACCCATAATGTACAACTCCTCTTCTTTTATTTTATGTTCTTCTAGTTATGACACTATGTGAGCATGTATGCATGTATTTATACTTTTTAATAAAAAGAATCATTTATTTTCTAAAGGTATATTTATTTGAAAAATGCACAAATCAGAGACTATTAGTCCCAATTGTGTTTATAGTTTGTATATCTTGTGTGGTTTGATATACTTAATTCACTATAAACTGCGCTCTGATACCAATCTGTCACACCCCCAAACCAAGGATGGCGGAAACGTCCGGGGGTGGAGGACTTCATGTATAGTATCATAACAGCAATTGTAATAGTAATTCAAGCAAACACAACCAACATATATATAATTGAAAAAAATTACATCATTGTATGAATTACATGTTTACGAATCAATTACAATATATTGATAAAATATGAAATAGTAGACGCCTTAGCGTCCCATCCTCAAAAGCACTTGATTACCTGTTTAATGATTTCCTGAGAATACAAGTTGTTTAAAAAAAATGTCAACACAAAGGTTGGTGAGTTCATAAGCTTTTCGTTTGTAAAAGTAGTATTTGTGTTAGAAAAATCCAATATTTTCCTTAATGTGTAAATGTAGTCTTAAAACCCAAAGACTGAAAGGTACAAGTAATTTGTCATATTTATAGTAAAACAATGCAAAATTTAAATTGACATAAACTCGTTAAATTTTAATGAAGTCCCCGTAAATTCCAATGTTTGTTAATACTTTATGTGAGTTTATTATAACCATACTATGACCAAGGTTGCCTAAAACGACGTTCTTCAGGCGTCGGAAATGTTATGACATTTGTCACCCCAGACCTATCGGTCTAACTGTTGCATGCAGTTTAGGTGTGGGTTTGTCAAACCCAATATAGATCTATACACAAGTATCACGCTCTCCCTCAAGGAGACTCTGGTTACAATACAGGACTTAATGGTACTTTGAAGTAATTGTCTCACAAAGTCATTAACGGAATTTCGTGTTATGAAAACTTGGTACCGTATGGCCGTACCTTGCTTAATGAAAATATCCTTTGTATAAATGTACCCTTTTTAAAATGTATGTGTTATGTAATGTATCATAAACTATACCTATTATAGTTTATCAACCAAGGGTAGTACGTGGTAATGTATGCAAACTATATTCAAAATAGTTTATTTAATGTTTGAATGTATCGATTTTACTTTGATTATAATCACTTGTTATTCTTTATATTTTATATGACCAAATCCATTTGTAAACTGATGTGTGTCTAAATATTAAGATAAAATGTCATATATTGCAGTAACATATAGTCACATAAAGATATACACCTTGCTCAACATGTTACAAGGTGAAATGAAATTAACAGCAACTTTTCGTTAAAAACAGTTTCTGTTACCGTTCTTAGAAAATTTATAGAAAAATCATCACAGCTCTAAATCCAAATCCGCAAATTTTGAGAGTTTGGAATATGAGTCTAGTTTGTTCGTAAATTTTATCATGATTTTTAGTGATCTCTAACAGAGGTGAAAATGTTCATAATCACAGACTGGTCCGGGTTTGCCTCTGAAATGACAGGCAGTTTTGTAAAAATCACCATTAATTGTAGAAAAATCATTTGGAGATGTGCAAGTAGCCATTTTAAAGCTAAGAGTTTGAACTACTTGCACCTGAAACAGTTTTGAAAACTAAAATATTTAAGTTGACCAAAACAGTCCGTGGTTAACGTCCATCTTTTCTGATGTAATCTGTTAGAAAAAGTTTAATTGTGTTCTTGATGATTTTACTTGTATTCTCCCCTTAAAACTTAAGAAAAACATGTAAATGTATGGGTATGAACTCACCTTATGTGGTTTCAGTAGATGAAAGTGAGAGAAAGGAAGTGTTCAACTCAAGAACACTAAGAAGATGTCTTGATGATTCGAAAATCTAACACCGAATAAGATGGAACTTGTGTAAGATATCAATGTTTTGAGTAGAATGGAGTTTAATAATTATGTGAATGATGAAGATACTTACTAATTGAAGCAAGAAATCCCTGGAGAAAGCCTTGAAGTTCTTGAAGTTGAGAGAAAAGATGAGAGAATTTTGGAGAGTGTTCTTGGTTGCTAAGTGTAGAATGAAAGAGTTTTATGGAGAATGAGGAGAGAGGATCAATCCTCCAGCTCTTAGAACGTGGGAAGAGCTGGAGATTGGCTGTAAAGGTCCACTAAGGAGACAAGGGGTAGTGGGAAAGAGTGGCTGGTCATAGAGTGAGGTGGTAGTGGGTTGCTTTTGCCATAAATTAAGGAAAAGCAAATATTCCCTCAATAATTAGATCAATCACCAATTCTTTTAATATATTTTATAAAAACCCTGGAGATTTATATATTTTGGGGCCTTAGTTTATAAAATAAAGTTTTGGGTGAAAATCCCACGTTAAAATAATGAAAAACGGAGTTAAAACGAAGTCGTAGTCGAAAAACCGGTAAAAAGGGCCTGGACTTCGGACCCTGCGAGACTTCGGACGGACCTCGCTTCGGACGGACACGACTTCGGACGGACCTCGCTTCGGACACGGGACTTCGGACACTGCTTCGCTTCGGACACTGGTCCTTCGGACCTCGGACATCGGACACAGCTTCGGACCAGAAGCTTTGGTTTCGGATCCTTAAAGCTATTTTACTCGTTTTTATCCCGTTTCAAGCGATTTTTGACCCGGTTAAGGGTCGAGATGACCCAAATGATTACAAAAAGTTAAAGTAACTTTTGAGAGAGATTTGGGAGAGATTTGGGAGAGATTTGGGAGAGATTTCAATTAGAAAGAGATAGAGTGAAAACGATTTAGAGAGGTTTCGTTTGTGATTAATTTGAGTGTCCGGCTTCACAACGCAAGGTTCGTAAACCCCATTAAACCGTGTTTTAGTGTCGTACACAATCCCGATGATTGTGCAATAGTGTTTTATCGCTTTGGTTCGTTGTTTAGCACTGTTAAGGCTAAGGAAAATCAAACACATGAACTTTCCAAATGAGGATTTCTCATTAAAATAGCGAATTGTATAGTGATTACATAACGTAAACCCTAGCATACAAGGGTTATTGGAGTTGACCGGTTTGACTTGTTGACTTTGAATTGACCGAAATTTGACGGTTGTCACAACTTTATACTTTTCTTGACGATCTCTCTTGTGATACTTTTCAACAAGATCTAATTTCATCTCGTATGGTATTGATGTGTGTTGAACTAACTAGTTTTATCCTACTTTTTACTTACGAATTAGACACACAAAGGCAATGGACCTATCAATTTTGGTATAGTTAAATAAGTATCGAACTCAGGGAACGGAAATTAAACTAATTACTAATATTATCTAAAACAAATAATAAAATAGGGGGGGTTTTCTCTAGTTTTGCAAGACTAGAAACTTAACTAAAACTTAACTAATCAACTAATGGCTGTAAACACGTAAAAACCAACTAAATTCAATGATCAAAAGGATTTCTATTTAGGTTCAACTCATTTACTCCTATGGTTAATTTTTATGGTAATGTAATGGATTAATTGTTATTTGGCTACCAAGTAAGGTGATTAGATTCACATTCGTTATTACCAATTCTTAGAAAATAGATTAATTTAAACAGTGATCAAGTGGTTAAAATAATAAGTTCCCTAGTTTAATTATTCGGGTTAGATAAGACTTGTAGTTAGCTAATTAAATTTGTGATTCAATTAACCTCTTGTTGATGGTGTATCACACAAGCTCACACATTAATTTACCCATTCTCTAGTTAATCCTAGTTTCATATTCACTAATCCTAGGCATATAGCAATGTCTTCACATAAAGCATATGAGATAAGCAATTAAGAGATTTTCATGCAGCTTAATTACTTAGCAATTAATAGAAAATAGGTATGGTTAATGCATAAGGGTCTTTAACAAGCATAAATTAACAAGATTCACCAATAACAATTAATCAAAATAGTAAATTAATCCATAGGAGCAAACTTGTCTACCCTAAATAGAAACTAACGAAATTAGTTCATAATTGCAGTAGATAACAAACTAAAAACGAATTCAAACAAGCTACACATAGTTCTGTTCAAAGGTGAAGTGGAAAATTAAACCTAAGTTGCCTTAGTCTTCTTAGAATTGAGGATTAGGATTCTTCTCACGTTCTTCAGATCTCCAGCAATCTCCTTAGTCGCCAAGTAAGCTTCCTAAAAGCCAGAGAGAGTCAATTCGGGTTTGTGGCTTCTATTTATAGATTTCTCAAAACAGGGGCTACTCGTTGAGTAGACAACCGACTCGTCGAGTCCCCTTGAGGAATCCGTATACGGCAAGGACTTTACGTGTTGCTTCGAGAATCTTTGTATGTACTCGTCGAGTAGACGTCCCTACTCGCTGAGTAGCTTCAGGATTTAGCATTTTTCTTCTTTCTTCAGTTCCCGAGCTTTCGATCGTACCTCCTGCTTCCTTTTACCTCTGAGCTTTTCTTTTGAGCTGAAAATACAATTTGAACACTATTAAGTACCTTTTGTCCATAATATGTAAATAATTAGCTAATAAATAATAAAAATCTATACTAAATATATAGCTAAATATGCACATATCAAAATACCCCACACTTGAGTTTTGCTTTCCCCCAAGCAAAACTGAATTTTTGTATACTAATATTACATAAGACAATCCCATTCAAACCCAGCCATTATTCCAAGACCGCAATGCATGCATTTGTGTCTAAAGTTTTTCCTAAGGATCCCCCTTAATTCTAAATACTCACAATCCTCATAAACACTCGCCCACTTCTTTTGAACAATGCTCATTTTATGCATCCCTCCGAATCCATCCGCAGAAAACCTCATAACCTCAAGGTATTTTTGGTTGAGCAACCCAAGCATACATAACTAGAAAATTACAAATTTTCGATACCACTATGGAGCTATTTTTGGAATTCTTCACTCTTTGATAACTTGATCTTTATTTCTTTGAATTCACCAACTTTTGGTTTTTGGTATCTTTAACTTTTGATCCTTCGGAATTTTGATCTTTTGATCTTCACTTTAATTGCTCCAAAATTCTTCAAACTTTTCTTGTAATTCTTCTCTTTTTTTTCACATGTAACTCATTTTTTTATTCACTCAAAACCCTACATGCTTAAGCAGGGGCGCTCAACTTCAACCTTTATTGGTTAAAAATAAAAATTTTCCTGGATACATTTCAAGTACACGATGCTAAACGTGTTGCATCCCTTAAACTAAGCGATGTTATGTTTTTGTCCCATGATTTCACTAGAATAAAGGGGGCCACAATTAATTTATGCAATGTCCCCATTGCATGTTATGCATGATAAAGAACAATAAAGTAAAGAGGGAATTGGAACAAACTCCCATGGGATAGTCGTGGCGAGGTTGATCTTCTTTAAACCCATCTTCAACTGACTTTAGACATGGGAACAGCTCATCCATGTCTTGGGTGTCGAATCTCGTGTGGCACAGCTCCAAATATGCAGGAAAATAGTCTCGAAAAATCTTCGGGAATTAGCCTTTAAAGAATATGAGTAAACCCGTATCATATATGGTCAGAATCCAAGGTTTGATAGTGGAATATTGAGAGACTCGCCGAGTAATTATGTCTGCTCGACGAGCAGAAGGGCGTTAAGCAGAAAAACGTGGATTCGTAAGCGGACTCGCCGAGCCCAAGTTATGCACTCGGCGAGTACATCGCTAAGTGAAAAATAAACCTTCTGCTTCTGAATCCGTTTCTGATGTGGTTGGGTATGACAATTTAGTGTCTTTCCTTCATCTCTACTTCATAAGCAACACTCTTAAACCCTCTTTGACAACAGACTCGACCTTAAACTCAAAATTTGCACATTTTCTTCTAGACCCGACCCTTACTCTTAGCCTTGAATTTTGAGACTCTTGACTCTTGCATGCTTCCTAGACTCAATCTGAAAAATAAGAGCAACCACAAGTGATAAAAAACAAATTCCTACTTAATCGTCCTACAAAGCAAATAAAAATTCAAACACACAAAACAAATAAAAATTGTCTTCAAACAACCAAATAAAAAAAACATAAAAATATCAATCTTCATCTTCCTCCTCATTTTCTCCTGCCCCACTCCCACTTGCTTGGTTCCTCCTTGCTTGCACTCGTTCCTCCCAGCTTGACACATAAGGGAATCTGGGTCCGGGCCTTGGCGCGATGTTCATTTGTTCAAATAGATAAACAAATGACTCGTTGTTATAATTCATACTTCTACCAAGGTCGTCTTGGTACCTTCTTGCTTCAACGTTGTACCAATCCATGGGTAACTCATCATCCACCGGAATGACCGGTGGGTCTTCCCAAACTTGCTCCCGCCTTTTCCTTACCCTTCTTCCCGGCTCCTCCGGTACTAACACCTCATCCGCATGAGGGATGCTAAAATGTCCTCCACCAAAATCTTCCATGATTCTTGCCCTCCTAAATAATGTAGTGCTGAAAGGAGGAATAGGAATCATGGTCAACATCCGAGCGGCCCCTTGTTCCAAAATACCATATGTCCTTGCTAATCTTGTGACAAACATGCCCCCATTAATCTTGGAGGTGATCCGTTCCTTGACTGCACCCTCTGCTAAATACTTTGCCAAACAATAAGGCAAGTTGCAGAAAATATCGGGAGTGATAATACTCCACATGTAGAAAATGTCAAGGGCGGGCACCTTATCATCATACTTGAGCATATTAATGGTACTTGCGACAAGACGATGAATTAGGCGATGGAGTGGGGAACAGATACTCCCCTCTTGAGCAGATGACAGAATATAGACCCCGTTGGCGATTGTGTTCCACCAGGTCGAGGCAACCACTTCCTCGGGCAGGTCTTTATGACAATGTTCTGAAAATGTTTCAAAACTTTCAGTCATTATCACTTATTGATCATAAATCCCCATCCTCCATGCAAGCTCTGCAATGCTGCATTGGCGCAGCTCCCCTCCAAGACAGAAAGATATAACGTTTGGGTTGTAATAGTCACTAGCACATCGGAAGGTAATGGTTGCAAAGAACTTCCAGCACAACTCTTGATAAACGGGCTCTTGAATCTTAAAGAGTAGGCTCCAGCCATCGCAAATTATTGATATCCCATCATTGTTGAAAGATTTGACCAAATAAGGGGTCAACTCTTCCTCCAACCCAACTTGACCAATCCAGTGCCAGTCAATATCATTAGGGACATATATTTCCTTGCGCTTTAACACTTCCAGTCTGTTTTTTGCGCGAGCAAGGGAAAATTTTGAGGTAATGCTTGGAAAGTTTAACCATGGAATATCCCCACAGCCACCTCCCCTGGAACTCTGCCCTCTTCTAGACATTCTTCTTGCAAAACACAACCAAACAAACCAAAAACAAAACACAGAAAGATTAAAAACATAAAAATTTATGGCTTCTGCAACTTGGACTCGCCGAGTCCACGAACCGACTCGACGAGCAGGACGAACTGTGCGAGTCCAGTTCTGTTAGATGGAATTATCCGGCCAAATCTATAAATTACTCCAGGGGTTTGCTTCGGTATGTTCCAGGAGCATAAATATGTAAGAAATTTCGTCTAAAACGTCCTAATTTAACAAGAACTCAAAACCCTAAAATCCAAGTTTAGTCAAAATCAGGATTTTGCATAAATTAAGGGTATAACTTCACCAAAGATTGAAACTTTTAATAGATTAAGAATGAAAATGGTTACCTTTGAGTTGGAATTTCAAGAAAATGAAAGAAATCAAGATGAGAGCTTGAGAGGATCTTGCTCGTCGTGTAGAGCGGCTGCTATGTGGAATGTTTGAAGTGTTTTACAATTAGGGTTAAAAACCCCTTTTACTGAATGTGAAAAAAAATTGTTCTCAGGTAAATACGTGGACTCACCGAGTAGGTGTTCCTACGCGCCGAGTAGTTTCACGATTCCGCGTTTAATCGGGATTTCATAAATGGACTTGCCGAGCAGGTTTAGGGACTCGACGAGTCTTTTATTCAGAAAGCTGATGAGAGCTTGAGAGGATCTTGCTCGTCGTGTAGGGCGGCTGCTATGTGGAATGTTTGAAGTGTTTTACAATTAGGGTTAAAAACCCCTTTTAATTAATGTGGAAAAAAAAAATTGTTCTCGGGTAAATACGTGGACTCGCCGAGTAGGTGTTCCTACTCGCCGAGTAGTTTCACGATTCCGTGTTTAATCGGGATTTCTTAAATGGACTCGCCGAGAAGGTTTAGGGACTCGACGAGTCTTTTATTCAGAAAGCTAAAAACATCGAGTTTTTAAATTGTATGCCACACCCCACTTTTGAGCATTGCTTGCCCTCAAGCAATCATCAGAAGCTCAGAAGAAGAATGATAAACGCAGATCCTAAGAAAAACTTGAAATAAAAATGAAAAATAAAGGAAAAAGAAAGCAAACTCTAAACGCGAGTTGCCTCCCAGAAGCGCTTCTATTTAAGGAGTCATTAGCTGGACTCCTTCCCGCTCTAAGTTTCTGTAGTTCCTCCTAGAAGCAACCCTTCTTCAAGACCTTCATCTCTTGGAATTCCTGCTTCATATTTCTTCACTCTATGTCCATTCACCTTGAAAGGAGTTCCGTCTCTCGATATAAGTTCAACAGCTCCATGTGGAAAAACTTGCTTCACTATAAATGGACCATCCCATCGTGTCTTCAGCTTGCCCGGGAAAAATTTGAACCTTGAATTGAAGAGTAGCACCTTTTGTGCTTCATGAAAGTCCTTATTACCCTTTAATCTTTTGTCATGCCAACTCCTTGTCCTTTCTTTGTATATTAAGGAACTAGTGTAGGCCTCATTTCTAAGCTCTTCAAGGGCATTCATTTGCATCAACCGGTTGGTTCGAAGTTCAACCAAATCAAAATTGCACATCTTTAGAGCCCCAAAAGCTTTATGCTCAATTTCTACAGGTAAGTGGCAATTCTTTCCATAAACTAGCCTATATCGTGTAGTACCAATAGGTGTCTTGAAAGCTGTTCGAAAGGCCCAAAGTGCATCATCTAATTTATCCGACCATTCCTTTCGATTTCCTCCAACCGATCTCTCTAAAATCCTCTTTAACGCCCTATTTGTCACTTCAGTTTGCCCACTAGTTTGTGGATGATAATATGTGGAAAACCTATGATGTACCCCATATTTTTTCAACACTTTGGCTAATTGATCATTTGCAAAGTGAGTGCCCAGGTCACTAATAAGAGCTTTAGGAACTCCAAATCTTGAAAATAACTTCTTTAGAAATCGCACCACCACCCGAGCATCATTAGTTGGTAATGCTTGTGCCTCCGCCCATTTAGACACGTAATCGACCGCCACCAAGATGTATTTATTCCCTTTGGACATTGGTAAAGGTCCCATAAAATAAATACCCCACACATCAAATATCTCACAAATTTGAATACTATGTTGGGGCATCTCATTTTGGGATGATATATTTCCCGCTCGTTGACACAAATCACATTCTTTGACGAATTTAGCAGCATCTTTAAAAATTGTGGGCCAATAAAACCCAATATCAAAAATCTTCCTAGCTGTGTAGTGTGCTCCATGATGTCCTCCGGCGGGCCCGCTATGACAGTGTGCCAAGATTTCTCGACTTTCTTTCCCGAATACACATCTTCTTATCATTCCGTCTGCGCAGCTTCGGAAGAGATACGACTCATCCCAAAAGTAGTACTTAATTTCTGAAAAGAATTTCTTCTTTTGTTGGCGGGTCAGGTCTTTTGGAATGTAATTGGTTGCTAAGTAGTTAGCTATATCCGCAAACCATGGCATTTCTCCGAATACTACTAAAAGATATTCATCGGGAAAATCGTCTCCAATCTTGTTTTCTTCCAACTCCTCCAAATGCGGGTTCTCTAATATTGACAAATGGCCGGCAACTACGTTTTCCATTCCCTTTGTATCGTGTATTTCAATGTCAAACTCTTGAAAAACTAAGACCCAGCGTATCAATCGGGGCTTAGCATCTTGTTTAGTAAAAAGATACTTTAGGGCCGAATGGTCGGTAAAAACTATGGTCTTGGATAACACCAAATAAGGGCGGAACTTATCAAAAACGTATACCACAGCTAGTATCTCCTTCTCGGTAGTAGTGTAGTTCTCTTGAGTTGGGTTCAAGGTTTTGCTTGCATAGTAGATCGGCTGACAATGCTTGTCAACTCTTTGTCCCAAAACAGCTCCCACCGCATAGTCACTAGCATCACACATTAGCTCGAAAGGAAGATTCCAATTTGGTGCTATCATGATTGGAGTAGTAGTTAATCTTTCCTTTTACAAATGAAATGCTTCATGACATTCCTTAGAAAAATCAAATGGGGCGTCCTTTAAGAGTAATTGAGTCAACGACCCAGTAATCTTCGAAAAATCTTTAATGAAGCAACGATAAAATCCCGCATGGCCAAGAAAACTCCTTACCCCTTTTACATTAGTTGGAGGGGGTAACTTAGCTATTGTGTCCACTTGTAACATCCATAAATTTTACGCCAAATTTAAACTTTTTCAATCATAAACAAGAGTCAAATAGTGTCGTTTAAAAAATGTTTTCAAAACAATAACCATCAGAGTGTCCCAAAATCATAACATAAGGATGAGGAGCAGTACGGTCATGCCTTCGCCTTGCCACGATCTCCTGAAGTACCTGAAACAATAAACTGAAAACTGTAAGCCCGAGGGCTTAGTGAGCTACCCCCAAAATACCAATACCACACTGACAATGCCATATCAGTAACAATCAATCAATCAGTCAATCAACATGCATACTGGGCCATCGGACTGACTGGACCGCCCTACTGGGCCTGCAGTCTATCTGAAACTATTCCGAGCCTTCGGCATGACTGGTCCGCCACATGGGCCTGCAGTCTCGCCGGACCGCTCATAGGGTATGTTGGCCTTCAGCACAAAGAAGGACCGCCTCAACCCAACCAACCGCAATACCATGTGCGCATAACTATCATATACTGGCATATACAACATCAAACATGTCTATCACACTGAACATCAATCATAGAACACTCTCGTAACTAGAGCACCGACCTAGCAGGTCACTAACATACCAATCCATACGGATCACAAACACATAACATACTATCTACCCTGATTCCGATCTAGCAGATCCTACCACAGGTAACATACCATAACAATAACAACTAAAGGGCCGGCCTTGGTGCCGTAGACCCTATCGATATAGTGAGGATAACTCACCTCGCAGATGTCAACTCGAAAGATAAACTCCAACTCTCGGATCACTCGACACAGGCTCCACCACCTGTGATCATAGTACAATATACTCATAAGTCCTTAGCCTTATAAGGTACTCCACAACCCACTATTCAACCCCTTGTCAAAGTCAAAGTCCCCAGTCATGGTCAACAATCCCTGTTGACTCCAACTCGCTGAGTACCCTTGGCTACTCGCCGAGTTCCTCGAAGCACATTCCACTTGCCGAGTCATCGGGGTGACTCGTCAAGTTCCTTCGATTCCCATTCAAACTCTAAGGCCACCCGTCGAGTTCCCTCCTTGCCACTCGACGGGTACACACGCATACATATTCTAGGGAAAACTCATCCGACTCGCCGAGTTGTTCTTCAACTCATCGAGTCTTATGGTGATCTTCATCGGACTCGCCGAGTTGTTCATCCAACTCGTCGAGTTCACGACCATCTTAATGTGACTCGTTGAGTCAACCTTGCGACTCGCCGAGTCCATTCGGTCCTTTTTCCATACAGACTTGTTTTGAGCCATGCAGCGGCTCCAAATCATAGATCCAAGCTTCTAGGGCATTCTTTTCACGTAAAGTTGCAAACTTTACGTGCATGCATGACTAATAAGGCTCTTAATGCCAAAACTAAGTTCTTAATGAGGCTTTATGCATAAGGAGGGCCTCATTCTCGACCAAAATCAGAGCTTTATGACTCTAGAACCCAAGAAGGTTACAGATCTGAAGTTACAACTTCAGATCTAGCTCATATCCCACATTACCATCTCAACCAAACCATAAAAACCCTAGATCTCAACCAAAAGAGGTCTAGAAAGAAAAAGGAGAAAAAGTGACGACTTGATACCTCCAAATGATGCTATTTGAGGTAGATTTCTGATCTCCCACACTTCCTTGCTCCTAGCCTTTTGTTTCCCCAAGCTCCTCTCCTCAAAAGATCTCCTCTCCAAAGCTTTACACACACAAGAATGAAACACCACACGAATTAGGGTTTTCTGAGCTCTCAAAAGACTGCAAAGAGGCCAAAGGAGGCTTATCATTCCTTAAATAGGGGTGCAAACCCCAGGGATTTAGGGTTTCATCTACCAGCTCCTACTCGCCGAGTCCCAAAGTGGACTCGTCGAGTAGGTCACTTAACACGCGATCCCACCCCGCTGCTACTCGACGAGTAGGTCAACCGACTCGTCGAGTAGAGCTTCATCCAATAATTCTTATTTAAATAATACCTGAGAATCGGGGCGTTACAACTCTCCCCGAATTGAACTAGACTTCACCCTCGAAGTTCATTGGAATAAACAATGCCGGGTAATACTCGTGCATCTCCGCTTCCGGCTCCCACGTCCACTCGGACCCCCTCCGATGTTCCCACTGTACCTTTACTAAAGGTATTTCCTTGTTCCGCAGAATCTTCTTCTTCCTTTCCAGAATAGCCACAGGCCTCTCCACATAGTTCAGGCACTCATCGACCTGAATGTCATCCAACGATACCACTGCCTCCTGGTCCATAACGCATTTTTGCAATTGCGAAACATGAAACGTGCTGTGGATCCGACTAAGCTCCTCCGGAAGCTCTAGCCTATAAGCCACCCTGCCAACCCTGGCAACAATCCTGAACGGCCCAATGTAACGGGGACCCAATTTTCCCCTCTTCCTGAAGTGGATCACTGCCTTCTAGGGTGAGACCTTCAGGAGAACCATGTCACCTACCTGAAATTCCAGCTCAGATCGGCGTCGATCGGCATAACGTTTCTGCCGACTCTGAGCGGTCTGCAGTCGCTGTCTAATCTGCTGTATCATCTCAGTAGTTTGCAGAACTACCTCTGTCCGACCCATCACCCTGTGCCCAACCTCACCCCAGCAGACTGGGGTCCTACACTTCCGCCCATACAACAGCTCGAAAGGCGGGGCGCCAATACTGGAATGATAGCTGTTGTTGTAGGCGAACTCTACAAGCGGTAGGTGGGAATCCCAACTCCCACCGAAATCAATGACGCACACCTTCAACATATCCTCAAGGGTCTGTATGGTCCGCTCACTCTGCCCATCCGTTTGCGGATGGAATGCCGTGCTAAAATGCAGTCTCGTACCCAGTTCCTCGTGGAACTTCTGCCAAACACGGGAAGTAAATCGGACATCCTGATCGGAAACTATGGAAACTGGAACCCCATGGCGAGAGACAATCTCGCGGACGTACAGGTCGGCCAACTTCTCTGCCGACGAACTCTCCCGTATGGCTAGGAAATGGGCACTCTTGGTCAATCGATCCACGATGACCCATATAGCATCGTACCCCTTTGCCGTCCTTGGCAACTTCGTGATGAAATCCATCGCGATCTGTTCCGATTTCCACATGGGAATCTCCAGAGGCTGCAACTTACCATGCGGCCTCTGATGCTCGGCCTTAACCATCCTGCAGGTCAAGCACCTCTCAACAAACCAAGCGATATCTCGCTTCATGCCAGGCCACCGATAACTCGAACTCAAATCACGGTACATCTTGGTGGCTCCCGGGTGAATAGAAAAGCGAGACTTATGAGCCTCCTCCATCACTGTCTTCCGGACCCCTCCAGACATCAGGACCCAAACCCGACCGTAACGGGTCAACAATCTGCGGCTATCCTGAACAAACCAGGCGCTTTCGCCCTTAATCTTCTCCAACTTCCAGTTCTCTGGTCTCATACCCTCAATCTGAGCTTCCCTGACCAAACCCACCAGCGGGGAATCCACCGCTATCCTCATACATCTGGCTGGGGTCGAGGACCCAGCTAACTTGCGGCTCAGAGCATCCGCAACCACGTTTGCTTTACCAGGATGGTAAAGGATCTCACAATCATAGTCCTTGACTACATCCAGCCACCTGTGCTGTCTCATATTTAGGTTTGCCTGATCCATAATGTGTCTCAAACTCTTGTGATCCGTGTATATAGTACAACGGACCCCGTACAGATAGTGCTTCGAAATCTTGAGAGCGAAAACCACCGCTCCCAACTCAAGATCGTGCGTAGGGTATCTCGTCTCATGCGGCTTCAGCTGCCGCGATGCATAGGCTATCACTCGTCCCCTCTGCATAAGGACTGCTCCTAAACCTGTGATGGACGCATCACAAAATACCACAAAATCCTCCACTCCCTCGGGGAGTGTCAACACCGGCGCCTCGCATAAACACTGTCGGAGGGTCTCAAACGACCTCTGCTGCTCAGGGCCCCACCGGAACTCCACCCCTTCCTCGTTAGACGAGTGAGAGGTACGACAATCTTGGAGAAATCACGAATGAATCTCCGATAATACCCTGCTAAACCCAAGAAACTCCTGATGTCTGAGGGAGATCTCGGAGTCTCCCACTGCATAACCACCTCCACCTTGGCCGGATCGACCAAAATCCCCTCCTGGTTAACGAGATGTCCGAGGAACTGAACCTCTCGCAACCAAAACTCACACTTCGAGAACTTGGCATACAGCCGTTCTCGCCGCAGAACCTCCAATAGCTCCCTGAGATGCTCCTCATGATGCTCTCGAGTCTTGGAATATACCAAGATATCATCTATGAACACAATGACCGAGCGATCAAGCATTGGTCTGCAGACTCGGTTCATCAGATCCATGAACACTGCTGGCGCGTTGGTGAGCCCAAACGGCATCACCACGAACTCGTAATGACCATAACGCGTCCGAAACGCGGTCTTCTCCACATCTTCCTCCCTCACCCTGACCTGGTGGTATCCTGATCTCAAATCAATCTTGGAAAACCAAGATGCCCCCTGCAGCTGATCGAAAAGATCGTCCATCCTCGGAAGCGGATAACGGTTCTTCACCGTTACCTTCTCAGCTCCCTATAGTCAATGCACATCCTGTGCGAACCATCCTTCTTCCTGACGAAAAGGATCAGTGCTCCTAGGGTGAACTACTCGGACGAATAAACTACTTACCCAGCAGCTCCTGCAACTGAGATGACAACTCCTGCATCTCTGGCTGTGTCAGTCGGTACGGCGCCTTAGCGATAGGGGCCGCACCCGACACTAGATCAATCCTAAACTCAACCTGCCTCTCCGGAGGCACTCCGGGCAACTCCTCCGGAAACACGTCAGCAAACTCTCTAACTACTGGGACCTCCAAAACTGAGGGCTGATCCCTAACCCGTGTATATACCACATACGCCACATAACCGGCACACCCGTGCTGGTTATACTGTCGAGCCCTGGCTGGTGAACAAAACCCTGATCCCAACCTGGTGCCCTCACCATATACTACCAGTTCTCCCCCACTTGGGGTTCGAACCACCACCCGCTGTCCTTCACAATCGATCATGGCACCGAAACGGCTAAGCCAATCCATCCCTACAATCACGCATACATCCCCCATGGGGATAGGAATCAAATCTATCGGGAAAGGCACCCCAAAAATCTCCAACTCGCATCCCCGGTAGACCGAAGAAGCAGAAACCCCGTGTTCGTTGGCGATCGAAACTCGCAACGGACACTCAAGATCATCTATCGGCACACTGAACCCTCTAGAGAAGGTCTGAGATACGAACGACCGACTCGCCCCTGAGTCAAATAATACCAAAGCGGGCCAAGAATTCATTAAAAACGTACCTAACCACAGGTACAATCAATAAGCATAACACCAATACAATAACTGAGACAGAGAATTGAAACGTACCAGCAACCACATCCGGTGCTACCTTGGCCTCCTCGGCCGTGAGCTGGAAGTCGCGGCCCTGAACCTTCGGAGACTCCACCCTGACTGGCCTCCCATCTCCACTCCTCCCAGTAGCTGGCGTGGGACCCTGCGCCGACTTGGCGGCGAGCTGCGGACAGTTGGTCTTCACATGACCAACCTGATGACAATGGTAACAAATCCTCATATCTGCTGGAGGGACGGACTGACGGCAGTCCCTGGCATAGTGCCCCTCCTTGCCACATTTGTGGCACCCCCCTCCTGCACTCCACACTCCCGAATGAACCCTGCCACACTTTCCACAAGTGCGGCTCTGCTAACCCCTAGATCGTGCATCAGCGGTCTTAGACCGCTTAGGCGTCGGCTGAGACTGTGCCGGTGCCTGATGCTGCTTCTTTAGCTACAACTCTATCTCCAACTCACGCCGCCTCGCAGCTTCCTGTAGATCCAGGAGGGTCTCACAACGCTGTGTAGCCACAAACTGCCGTATATCCCATCTTGAGCATACTCAGATAACGAGTCATCTGAGACTGCTCTGACGCGAACTCCGGGCAAAACATAGCCCTCTCAGTAAACATCCGGGTAATCTCCATCACAGACTCCCCACCCTGCCTCAATGTCAAAAACTCCTGGGCAAACCGCTCCCGTTCCACGCGCGGAACGTAGCGGGTGCGAAACATATCCCGAAACTGCTCCCAAGTAACAGCAGCCCGCTGATCATCAGAATATGAACCTGTCGTCAACCTCCACCAGTCCTTTGCCCCGAGCCTAAACAGGTTCAGAGCACACCTGACCTTCTGGTCAGCAGGACATGAACACGTGAAGAAACAGCCCTCCACGTCAGACAACCACCGCATAGCCCTGATCGCATCCTGAGTACCATCGAATGTCGGGGGCTTCGTATTATCGAAGTCCCGGTACTGGAAAGCCCTGTTGGCTCCTCCTCCAACCCTTGCCGCAGTTACAGCCAAAATGGCTGTAGCGGCTGCTGTCTCTGCCAGAGCTGCATATCGCTCATCAAAATACTCGACCATCGCGGTCTTGATCGACCCAAACATCTCTGGTAGCTGCGCTCGAAAAGCCGCAGCGACCTCATCGTGCAGAATCTCTCAGATCCTGGCATCCAGCTCCTCAGTCCCCATCTGAACCACGGGTTCAGGTGCTACCGGCACCTCTGGCCCTCCGTCCCCCGACCCTGACCCTGCTCCGGATCCCGATCCTGATCCAGACCCAGCCGCAAAACGTCTCGTCACCACCATACTGAAAAGTACATTCAAGACGTCAGATAAACAACATAATATCGGGAGACCAAAACCCACACATCCTAGGGGTTGTGACTTCCTTGCCACGCGTATGGGTCATGTGCTTTCAGTAGTACGGGCCCATACTACCTTCCACACCTACCCATATTTGTCTCAAGTATCACCACAAACGCCCTAATACTATACTCAACAAAATATGCGCTCAACCCTCACTACTAGGGGAGATCGTCTATCTCACAACTGATCCCACAGCTCTGCACTACTCACACCTCCATGGAACTTCCATCATCCCGTGCAACACTAGTGTATGCTAACCGCACATAACACTGGACCCGATATACTTTCGAATATCCAACCCTACCCTAAGGTCGAATCAGACATTCTTAGGCTATAAGATCTTGACTATAGACAGCCGTGATGCATACGCTAAACATCTACAGTTTTGATGTCAATTCCATACACAAGAAAACCCTAGGCTACCAGGTATCATATAATCAGGCAAATCTATCATGCGATCCCTGAAGATCCCTAGCCTACCACTAGCATGCTGTTTTAACATATCAGAATATCAAATAACTGTATGGTATTTTGGGGTTTACTTACAGGCTCCGGCTGATCGTACCCTCTGCATCCTCCATCCTTTATTTTGAAAACCATTTTAAAAAATTTCTTTGCAAAAATCCCTTGATTTGAGACTGGATTTACACGAGTGTTCCTCCAATTCACTCAAACCAAGGCTCTGATACCAACTTGTAACATCCATAAATTTTACGCCAAATTTAAACTTTTTCAATCATAAACAAAAGTCAAATAGTGTCGTTTACAAAATGTTTTCAAAACAATAACCATCAGAGTGTCCCAAAATCATAACATAAGGATGAGGAGCGGTACGATCATGCCTTCGCCTTGCCACGATCTCCTGAAGTACCTGAAACAATAAACTGAAAACTGTAAGCCCGAGGGCTTAGTGAGCTACCCCCAAAATACCAATACCACACTGACAATGCCATATCAGTAACAATCTATCAATCAGTCAATCAACATGCATATTGGTCCATCGGCCTGACTGGACCGCCCTACTGGGCCTGCAGTCTATCTAAATCTATCCATGGACTGCCCTACTGGGCCTGCAGTCTATCTGAAACTATTCCGAGCCTTCGGCATGACTGGTCCGCCACGTGGGCCTGCAGTCTCCCCGGACCGCTCATAGGGTATGTTGGCCTTCAGCACAAAGCAGGACCGCCTCAACCCAACCAACGGCAATACCATGTGCGCATAACTATCATATACTGGCATATACAACATCAAACATGTCTATCACACTGAACATCAATCATAGAACACTCTCGTAACTAGAGCACCGACCTAGCACGTCACTAACATACCAATCCATACGAATCACAAACACATAACATACTGTCTACCCTGATTCTGATC
Organism: Lactuca virosa; assembly: GCF_052849685.1. Taxonomy (NCBI): domain Eukaryota; kingdom Viridiplantae; phylum Streptophyta; class Magnoliopsida; order Asterales; family Asteraceae; genus Lactuca; species Lactuca virosa. Next base: position 388,803,656 of record NC_136430.1, read on the forward strand.
TAGCAGATCCTACCACAGGTAACATACCATAACAATAACAACTAAAGGGTCGACCTTGGTGCCGTAGACCCTATCGATATAGTGAGGATAACTCACCTCGCATATGTCAACTCGGAAGATAAACTCCAACTCTCAGATCACTCGACACAGGCTCCACCACCTGTGATCATAGTACAATATACTCATAAGTACTTAGCCTTATAAGGTACTCCACAACCCACTATTCAACCCCTGATCAAAGTCAAAGTCCCCAGTCATGGTCAACAATCCCTGTTGACTCCACTCGCCGAGTCATCGGGGTGACTCATCGAGTTCCTTCGATTCCCGTTCAAACTCTAAGGCCACCCGTCGAGTTCCCTCCTTGCCACTCGACAGGTACATATGCATACATATTCTAGGGAAAACTCATCCGACTCGCCGAGTTGTTCTTCAACTCGTCGAGTCTTATGGTGATCTTCATCGAACTCGCCGAGTTATTCATCCAACTCGTCGAGTTCACAGCCATCTTAATGTGACTCGTCGAGTCAACCTTGCAACTCGCTTAGTCCATTCAATCCTTTTTCCATACAGACTTGTTTTGAGCCATGCAGTGGCTCCAAATCACAGATCCAAGCTTCTAGGGCATGCTTTTCACGTAAAGTTGCAAACTTTACGTGCATGCATGACTAATAAGTCTCTTAATGCCAAAACTAAGTTCTTAATGGGGCTTTATGCACAAGGAGGGCCTCATTCTTGACCAAAATCAGAGCTTTATGACTCTAGAACCCAAGAAGGTTACAGATCTGAAGTTACAACTTCAGATCTAGCTCATATCCCACATTACCATCTCAACCAAACCATAAAAACCCTAGATCTCAACCAAAAGAGGTCTAGAAAGAAAAAGGAGAAAAAGTGACAACTTGATACCTCCAAATGATGCTATTTGAGGTAGATTTCTGATCTCCCACACTTCCTTGCTCCTAGCCTGTTGTTTCCCCAAGCTCCTCTCCTCAAAAGATCTCCTCTCCAAAGCTTTACACACACAAGAATGAAACACCACACAAATTAGGGTTTTATAAGCTCTCAAAGGACTACAAAGAGGCCAAAGGAGGCTTATCATTCCTTAAATAGGGGTGCAAACCCCGGGATTTAGGGTTTCATCTGCCAGCTCCTACTCGCCGAGTCCCAAAGTGGACTCCTCGAGTAGGTCACTTAACACGCGATCCCACCCCGCTGCTACTCGACGAGTAGGTCAACCGACTCGTCGAGTAGAGCTTCATCCAATAATTCTTATTTAAATAATACCTGAGAATCGGGGCGTTACACCTCTTTTGCTCTATCCACTTCTATCCCTTTCCTTGAAACTTTGTGACCCAATACTATTCCTTCTTTTACCATGAAGTGGCACTTTTCCCAATTAAGGACAAGGTTTTTCTTCTCACATCTAGCTAGCATCAAGTCCAAATTAGATAAGCAATCTTCAAAAGATGACCCGAACACCGAGAAATCATCCATGAAGACTTCCATAAACTTCTCGATCATATCATGAAAAATGACCATCATGCACCTTTGGAAAGTAGCTGTTGCATTACATAACCCAAAAGGACATGCGTCTATATGCAAATGTTCCACTTGGTCATGTAAAAGTGGTCTTCTCTTGGTCTTGTGGGTCTATTGGAATTTGGAAATACCCCGAAAACCCATCAAGAAAACAATAATATAAATGGCCGGAGAGTCTTTCGAGCATTTGATTGATGAATGGCAATGGAAAGTGATCCTTGCATGTGGCGTCATTCAATTTCCTGTAGTCAGTGCAAACGCGCCACCCGGTTACGGTTCTTGTTGGAATTAACTCGTTATTTTCATTGGCCACCACCGTCATTCCTCCTTTCTTTGGTACCACTTGCACCGGACTCACCCATGGGCTATCGGAGATTGAGTAAATGATTCCGGAATCTAGTAGTTTAACCACCTCCTTCTTCATAACCTCTTGCATGTTCGGGTTAAGTCTTCGTTGGCGTTGTACTACAGGTTTAGCTCCATCTTCTAAGTTAATATTATGAGAACAATAAGATTGACTAATTCCTTTAATGTCGGTGATCTTCCATGCTATAGCACCTTCCCTCTTCCTCAATACACCCACAAGACTTTCTTTCTCATGTTTGCCCAAATCAGCAGCTATAATTACAGGTTTTTGTTGGCCATCTTCAAGAAACGCGCACTCCAAGTGATCTGTTAGTGCCTTTAGTTCAATTTCCATGTTCTGAATGTTGAACATGTCGATTCCAGTGAGGGGACTCGTCGAGTCCTTCGTAAAATTCGCGACTGATCGGGTTTCTTCGGGTGGACTCGTCGAGTCTGTAGAGGCGACTCGGCGAGTCGGGTGTTCTGCACTTCTGATTAGATCATTATAATCAGCTTCCTCGAGCAGTGTTTCTAATTCCTGCAGGTCTCTTTCTGCATCAAATTCTTCTTCATATGTGACGGTGGACTTGTTCGGCTCATCTACGTTCCATTCCTCAATCAATTCTTCCAACATGTCAACCGAAAATGCTATGTCATCGCTATTCCTTGGATGCTTCATGGCTTGATCGACTCCAAAAGTGACTGATTCGTCTCCTACCCGAAGGGTAAGTTTAGAATCTCGCATGTCAACTATAGCACTTGCGGTGTTAAGAAAAGGTCTTCCAAGTATTATCGGGACTTGAGGATCCGCTTCTATGTCTAAAACTATAAAGTCCACGGGAAATACGAACTTATCAACCTTCACCAATAGATCTTCACATATTCCTCTCGGAAATGTGACTGCTTTATTTGCTAGGTGAATCGCCATTCGAATTGGCCTTGGCTCCGGAAGATCTAATTTCTTGAAAAAAGAGTATGGCATAAGATTTATGCTTGCTCCTGAATCAGCCAATGCATAAATGGTGGCTAAGTTTCCAAATTGGCAAGGCAATGTTAAGCTTCCCGGATCACCCTTCTTCTTAGGTAGTATATTCAACATGGCAGCTGAACAATTGTCGTTTAGGACCACTTTCTTCACCTCTTCCGTCTTCTTTCTATTAGTTAGAAGCTCCTTGAGTAATTTGGCATATTTCGGCATTTGTGCAACCGCTTCTATGAATGGCATATTAATTTGGAGAGCCTTTATGTGTTCCAGAAACTTCTGGTAGTCAACTTCATTTTTTTCTTATCTAGCTCGAGTCGGAAAGGGAAGTGGAGGCTGATATGGCTTAACAGGAGGCTGGCTTTTCTATTCAGGTGGGGGACTCGTCGACTCGGCGAGTCAAGTCAGGATTCTTCGATTCTTTATGTTCTTCTTTATCCTCTTGCACCAGTTTAGGATCTTCTTGCTGAATAGGGGTCAGAGGAGTTATAATCTTCCCACTCCTAGTTGTCATAATGTTTATATGTGCACCTTTCGGGTTACTTTCGGTATTACTAGGAAGTCCACCCGGTCTTCTCTCATTCACTTGTTGTGCAAGTTGCCCGAGCTGCTTTTCTATGTTGAGAATAGATGCTTGCTGATTCCTAAGCAAGGCTTGTTGATCTTTCATCATAAGTTGGTGTTCTCTCAACATATTTTGTTGATCTTTGAGTGTAGCATCAGTATCATTGTGTCTTTTTTCGGATGCGGCCACAAATCTTGAAAGCATGTCTTCCAAATCTGATTTCTTTTCATGCACCGGTTCCTCTTTTTGATAAAAGCCTCTCTCCTTTTGCTTATACTTTTCTTCCCTTGTCTTTTTGTACTCATCATAAGGTAGCCATTCCTTCTTTGGTTTTCGCCAATTGTCATCAAACCGATCACCACTTGAATAGCACACTTGCACCTTCCGATTCCCGTTCTCGTCAAGATCACAATCTTTAGTTAGGTAGGGCCCCCTACAATTCTCACATCCCACTCTTATGGCGTGGATGGATTGGTCCATCTTTGTCATTCTTCGATCCATGCTTTCCAATTTTTCCATCATTGCTGCCATGTCATCCGTAATGGAATTCACCGCCCCTCGAGTCATGTCATTCCTTGGGTTGTGATATTCTCTAGAATGCTTAGAGAATTCTTGAATTAAAGCCTTTATCACCGGGGGTGCTTTCTTTGTGAGTGGTCCTTGCGAATCAAGGAGTTGCCTAGTTGTCACATTTACTCCATCATAGAAAATGGAGACTTCTTGTTGGCTGTTTAGATCGTGATGTGGGCAATTCCTTAGTAAGCCTTTGTACCTTTCCCACGCCTCATATAGTGACTCTCCAGCTTGTTCAAAATTAGTTATGGCTTTCTTCAACTTGGCTATTTTTGAAGGCGGGCAAAACTGGTCTATGAATTATTCTTTCATTTTAGCCCATGTAGTGATGGATCCTGGGGGAAGTGATTTCAGCCAATCCTTTGCAGCTCCCTTGAATGTGACAGGTAGCATACGAAGCAAGACAGTGTCGCGAGCCACATTAGGGACATTGAAGTAGTCGGCTATGTCATTGACTTCGTCCAGATGCTTGTATGCGTCTTCGTGATCCTTCCCGTAGAATGGAATCTCCTTAAGTTGAGCAAGTATGTGGCCTTTAAGTTCAAAGGTGGCAGTTGCGGGAATCGCGGGTTGCACGAGTCCTGGGCCGGTGTCGTCACGCATCCTTTTCTTCCATTCACCCATGGGAACTTCATCGATGTTCGCCATGGTGTTTGCTAGTTCTCCTTCTATGTCGCTTCATTCTTCGGATTCACTTTCTTCTTTTTCGGATTCGTAAACAATATCGTCCTTATTCGGGTCCCCGTCCGCCTCTGAAAATATGTTGGATTCTCCTACTTTCTTGCTCTTTTTCTTACTAAAAACAGCTTTTAGATTCTTCAACGGTGAATTCGTCGATGTTGCGGTTTCTCCTACGTTCTTGCCTTTGTTTTTCCTCACGGTTGCTTCCGGGTCTTCAAGCGGTGGGATCAAAGGTGTACCTCCTCCCCTGGTCATAAACAAACTGTAAACAAAACAGAAAACACGCGTAAAAAGAACAAAAATAAAATAAAAACGAAACTGAGTTTCAGCGATGGACTCGTCGAGTAGCTTCGATTGCACTCGGCAGGTTCAAGGCTAAAACTGAAAAAAATTCTAACAAATCAGAGAAAATTAAAACTAAACCTAATACCTAGACTTCTAAAGCAGCAACTTTGTGCAAGATTAATCTTACACAAAGGATTGATAATACTAGAAATTAGAATAAATTTTTAAACCGTTCCCCGGCAACGGCGCCAAAAACTTGATGTGTGTTGAACTAACTAGTTTTATCCTACTTTTTACTTACGAATTAGACACACAAAGGCAGTGGACCTATCAATTGTGGTATAGTTAAATAAGTAGGGTATCGAACTCATGGAAGGAAAATTAAATTAATTACTAATATTATCTCAAACAAATAATAAAATAGGAGGGGTTTTCTCTAGTTTTGCAAGACTAGAAACTTAACTAAAACTTAACTAATCAACTAATGGCTGAAAACACGTAAAAACCAACTAAATTCAATGATCAAAAGGGTTTCTGTTTAGGTTCAACTCATTTACTCCTATGGTTAATTTTTATGGTAATGTAATGGATTAATTGTTATTTGGCTACCGAGTCAGGTGATTAGATTCACATTCGTTATTACCAATCCTTAGAAAATAAATTAATTTAAACAGTGATCAAGTGGTTAAACTAATAAATTCCCTAGTTTAATTATTCGGGTTAAATAAGACTTGTAGTTAGCTAATTAAATTGGTGATTCAATTAACCTCTTGTTGATGGTGTATCAGACAAGCTCACACATTAATTTACCCATTCTCTAGTTAATCCAAGTTTCATATTCACTAATCCTAGGCATATAGAAATGTGTTCACATAAAACATATGAGATAAGCAATTAAGAGATGTTCATGCAGCTTAATTACTTAGCAATTAATAGAAAATAGTTATGGTTAATGCATAAGGGTCTTTAACAAGCTTAAATTAACAAGATTCACCAATAACAATTAATCAAAATAGTAAATTAATCCATAGGAGCAAACTTGTCTACCCTAAACAGAAACTAACAAAATTAGTTCATAATTGCAGTAGATAACAAACTAAAAACGAATTCAAACAAGCTAGACATAGTTCTATTCAAAAGTGAAGTGGAAAATTAAACCTAAGTTGCCTTAGTCTTCTTAGAATTGAGGATTAGGATTCTTCTCACGTTCTTCAGATCTCCAGCAATCTCCTTGGTCGCCAAGTAAGCTTCCGAAAAGCCAAAGAGAGAGTCAATTCGGGTTTGTGGCTTCTATTTATAGATTTCTCAAAACAGGGGCTACTCGTCGAGTAGACAACCGACTCGTCGAGTCCCCTTGAGGAATCCGTATACGGCAAGGACTTTACGTGTTGCTTTGAGAATCTTCGTATGTACTCGTCGAGTAGACGTTCCTACTCGCCGAGTAGCTTTAGGATTTAGCATTTTTCTTCTTTCTTCAGTTCCCAAGCTTTCGATCGTACCTCCTGCTTCCTTTTACCTCCGAGCTTTTTTTTTGACCTGAAAATACAATTTGAACACTATTAAGTACCTTTTATCCATAATATGTAAATAATTAGCTAATAAATAATAAAAATCTATACTAAATATATAGCTAAATATGCATATATCAAGTATAACACCTCCCCCCCCCCCCCCCCCCCCCCGGCCGCCGGCGGAAACACTAAGGTGTGCGATGTAAATCAGTAATCACAACTATTGAACATACGTTGAACAGTACAAATATAATCTTCTATTATTACCGAAATAGAAATTACATTGACAATGACTATTGCTAAATCATGACACACGCCTAACAATCGGGCGTTTGCAAATGTATAATATGAATAATGAAGGGTCTTCTAAGCGAACACTTCTGACCTGCTAAATAACCTAAGAATACATGCATTAAGATACGTCAACAAAATTGTTGGTGAGTTCTACAGGTTTTGACAGAAAGTATTTTTATAACCAAAAGTGTGTTATAAAATTTAGCTGGTTGGCTAGCTTTTATAAATGTTCACTTTTCTATCAAAAGTATAAAACAAGTGAGTTATAAAAGTGTATATGGTCTCATTTAGAAACGTCATACGTTCAAATCCAAAAGTACAAAATTTGTCAAAATATATATAAGTAAGTTAGACTATATCAAAAATGCATTTTTATGTAAAAATTTTGAATATCTAATTATATAAAAATAAGATACGTTACCCTTTGTGAGAATATAAAATAACCAACTTTACTATTGAAGTTCATACAAGAAATGATATAGTTTATATGTAGAACTCACAAGTTTTGAATTTATGAATTTTGTAAAATCGTGTCGTGGCATTGATTAAGTGTTAACTACTTAATTTGGGAATCGACACTTAACCAGTGGGGCAGACTCCTCCCACATAAATATTATATTCTCATATAAAAACAAATGGTTTATAAAAATAACTTATTTACTGTAAGTTATTAAACCTTAATCAGGCATGTCATGCTATTAATTAAGTGTACTTAATTTATGGTATTGACACTTATCATTTTGAGTCCTAAACTATCCCATTACATACAGTCTCTTTCAACTAAAATAAGTGAACAAAAACCGCATATAAAACCAATATCGATTCTATACGGTAACGAAACAAAACTGGGATCTTATAATGAACTCATAACCGAATTCGTGACACTACACTTTTTGCACCGACTCCATAGTAGCACATGCTAAATTCAATCACCTCGTTATAGCACGTGGTAATGTTCAATGAAAGTTTAACGTCAACGCCTGAATTCGTCTCGTAAGACGAGGTTGTAGCTAGAAACCCCAGGCGGGCGGTCGAACCGTATAAGATCAATAGTATGTCACTTATACCTTTTGTTGGTCGTTCCTTTCGGATTAACGGTTATTAAAAATAGAGGTTTTTCACCAAGACACACAGTCTTAGTATACCCGACAACATATCCCAAATGGCTTAGGAAACGAACCTAAGTCATATGCCTTTTAGAAACAACGTGACACCAATAGAGAGACCCTAGAGTGTTGGATCCTAACAATGTGTCTAGGCATCCTAGTCCTAAACTTCCCATTATAAGATTGTTGAATATTTATGATTCTGTTGTTTAGAAATAATATTTGATGGAAGTCTATTAGTATTGAGATACACAAGACTTAATGGATTTCCAAATTTCTATTTTCTGTTATGACGAAATTTAGGCAGCATAACAACCGCTTTTATATCATTTACTAGGTTTCAACCAACGTGAAACCAACAATTTCCATAGTATTTATACTTCACGTGATTAATACTATACAATATTTCGCAAATAACGACTCTTAAGTCGTGAAGTCGATCATGTTATTTATTGCAATAAAATCCATAACTTAGTAAATTAGTTAATCTTTTATAATTGATATAAAAATATATTAATGGATTTTCCATTCTTTTTTACATCACCTTATATATTAAAAGTTAAATTTTATAATTTTAACTAATAATTATATAATTTCATAAACTTGGTCTTTCCATCAAATATGACAATGTACTTTCTTTTTATACGCGAATAATTATTTTCGTCATTTTTATATCTTTCCATGCTTTCATGGGATACTTTAACTTATATACACAAGACCATCATTTTTGTGAATTATAATATCAACTTGTATTATTATAGCAATCTACTTATAATCTTGTGATTTTTCGTAATAATTATATTCATATTTCGCATATGGTATAAATATATCGCTTTTTCACAATCTACTTTAACTTAATAGATTTACTGGTGATTTATCACATTTTTAGATTGCTATTTCATAAACATTTGACCAATAATAAAGCATGATGCGATTTTGTATATAAAACTTGAAAATCATCAAACTTTAATAGACGCGCATATATTCTCCCCAAAATATTAAAACAGTAAAAGATGGACCGTAGAAACTCACATTCGATGCATGATCTCGATCCATATTCGTTTTGGCGAAACTTTTCTTGAATAACCGCAAAATAACCGTTCATGGACTTTAAAACATTTCCGGGTTTTTTTTTTGCAATTTATTTTACACAAGGGACTGTTTTAAGATAAATTATATCCAAAAGGGACCATTTTGGTATTTTAAAACAGTTTAGGGACCATTTTAGTAATGCCTGGACTTGGTTTGTACAGATTTAGGTCAAAGGCTAATATTGATTTAAAGTTACAATTGCAGGGACTCGTTTTGTCAACCTGATACAAACTTTTGGTAAAAGGATCGAGGCGTTCATCTTCTTCTTCACTCGCTCATTAGATCAAGCAAAGGAATCATTCGATCGATGGGGACAATCGACAGGATCTTCATCGATAGTTAAGCAGAAGCAAGTCGCGAGGAAGGGAGAGTGTCACACCACCAAACCAGGATGGCGGAAACGTCTAGGGTGGATGACTTTCATGAACAATATCACAACATAATGTACAATAGTGATCAAAGCAAACACAACCATCATAAATATAATTAAAATTGTTAAATTGTTACCATGTATTGTATGTTTCAAACCAATTACATTACGATGACAAAAATAAATAATATGACGCTGTAACGTCCAATCCTCATAATCCTTGTGGTTACCTGTTTAACGGTTTCCTGAGAATACAAGTAGTTTTGAAAAGTTTCAACAATTAAGTTGGTGAGTTCATAAGAATTTTGTATGTGAAAAATATGTAACTCTTTCCTTTTAAAATGATAGTATTTGTTCCCAGAAAATCCAATATTTTCTTAAAAATGAGTTGTAGTCTTAAAAACCCTAAGACCAAAAATATATAAGTAATTCTACAATTAAAATAGTATTATGTAGTTTTATTCTTATATTAAAACATTTGAACGCATGTTACCACATAAACTAAATGTATTATTGATTCCCCATTTGAGTTATTACAACCATGCTAAAACAAAAAGTTGGCCTGCTACGACGTTCTTCAGGCGTTAGAATGTTAGACATTCGTCAATCTAGACCTGCCGGTCTAGCTGTAGCTAGCAGCTTAGGTGCATGATTGTCAGTCCCGTATAGATCTATACACAAGTGCCACGCTCTCTTACCGAGATTCTAGTTATAATTCAGGACTTTAGTGTGTAATCTGGTTGGTACGGTGAAGACTGTGTCTCACATAATTGTTTCAACAAGTTTACGTATAGTGTAATGAAAACACTTGTAAGTATAAATATCACTTTTCCATAGTATTTACATAGTGTTAAAATAATTATACTTTTATATAATCATTCGTATTGTATCAAAACGGTAAAATTAGTGTCAATGACCCATAAACTATATCTTTTATAGTTTATTATAAATGTTTTGTTGTGCCCGTATATACTCACATATATATAAGTTAACATGTTTAGATGTCACTAAATAACATATAATGTACATCTAACACAAGTAGATGAACATTTAGTATCGTGAAGCCAATTTGCTAGTTTTGGCCCTTTTTACGTAACCCAACGGTAAAAATTGAGTTATAAACATGGTAAAATTTATTTTTACCTTTTTGTGGATATTTAAGTCAAACTAAACTTATATGCTCAAAACAACATATTTTAGGTCAAATCTCACAAAAATGGTACCATAACCTAGTCATGTCCATTTTTCTAGAAAACCCTACTTTTACATAAAAATGGTGGGTTTTTAGGTTTTATTTTTGTTAAACCAAATCCTTGGTATTTCTAACTAGTTTCATAACACATGTCCAAAATAACATATTTTGATTTGTATCCCACAAAAATGATGTAATAAATTAGTTAAAACCATTTTTGCTAGAAAAATCATATTATGTTCATAAAAACCATAGTTTTTATAGTTTTGTTTTTGTGACTTTTTATCAAGAACATATATCATGTTTATACTCATTTTTCATAGCTTTGCATTTCAAACAACATACCACACATAAATGTTCATAATACTATGTAACAACATTATTTCATGTAAATAATACTTTTACACAACTTGAAGACAAAGCATGCATAACAACTAGTGTTATTGTATAAGTTTACTTGTATTCCCCCCCCTAAAACTTGGATAAAAATGAAAATGAGGGGTATGAAATCACATTGACTATGTTTCTTGCTGGATAAAGAGATGAAGATGAAGGTTTTCAAGCTTAGAACACTTGAAGACACTTGAAGATACTTGAAGATCGAATTATCCTATGGATATTAACACATGTTAATGTGTGTAATTGTAACAAAACTGGTATATATGTGTGTAGAAGCACTAGATTAGTAAGGAAAAACTTACCAATAGATCAAGAACCAACTTCTAGGAATTAAACTTGAGAGAAATGACCTTGTTCTTGAGAGAAAATGCAGGAGAATGAAGATGATAAAGAATGTGGAGTGAATGGGGGGGTGGGGTGGGTAGGGTATGGGTTAATAGGGGTGTAGGAGTTGACTTTATTAAAATAATAATTCTTTAATAAAGTGTATCATCGCCATATGAGACAATAATTGTCTCTTTTATTTTTATAAAAGAATGGAATTTTTATAAAAGTTGGTGATTTTTATAAAAAGTGTGGTAAAAATGATGTATATTTACTTAATTTGGATAATTTAAATTCAAATTATTATCATAGAAAATAATAACACATTACATGAGAGTTAGGATAACTACTAATTCTTTTCGTGAATGTTTGAGTGTTTAACCTGGGTATAGAATCTGTCGCATTTGGTGACGAATTCACCAAAAATTTGTATATGTATCCTTTGTTATGAATTTTGTCATGTAGTATAAGGTTTATGAACTCCACTAGCTCGTGTTATGAATATTATTTATACCTAAATAATATAAACTTGCCAATAGTACATTAGAAACATTAGGGAATATCACATTTCTCCTAATATTCTAATACAAGTTGAGTTGAACTGGTTGACTTTTGTTGACTTTGATTGGCCAAAATTGACGGTTGCCACATTATCCGCCCGTTAGAAGGAATTTCGTCCCCAAATTAGCACTCCGAGTGGGTTCTCAGGAGTTAGGGAAAAGATGTGGGTGTTTCTGTTTCATTTGATCCTCACGTTCCCAGGTGAATTCAGGTCCTCGCTTGGCGTTCAAACGGACCTTTACTATTGGTATGCGACTTTGCTTCGTTCTCTTGACTTCCCTGTCCATGATTTCCATAGGTTCCTCGACGAAGTGGAGACTCTCGTTTACCTCGATTTCATCAAGTGGAATGACAAGAGTCTCATCGGACAGACAGTTCTTTAAATTGGACACATGGAAAGTGGGGTGCACAATGTTGAGTTCCTGCGGTAGTCGAAGTGTGTAAGCTACCGGGCCACTCCTGGCAGGAATCTCGAATGAACCTATATACCTTGGGTTTAGTTTCCCACGTTTTCCAAAATGTATCATTCCCTTCGAAGGTGAGACCTTCAACAATACGTGGTCAGCAACCTGAAATTCCAAGGGTTTGTGTCGTTTATCCGCATATCTCCTTTGTCGATCACGCGATGCCTTTAGTTGTTCGTGGATCTGAACGATTGTAACGTCCCAAATTTCGAGTCCCAAAATTTCTTTTAAAAACATTACTAATTCATAGCGTTAAGTCATTCAACATACTAAAAGGGTTTATATGACAATTCATAGTTTCATTTCCAAAACACTTGTTTACTTATCAGAGTAAACATCCCAGGCTAACTTGTCATGGTGTGTGCACTGTAATCCTCCCGAGCTCCTCTTCTGAAAACTGAACACCTGAAACCAAAACTGAAAACCGTAAGCACGAAGCTTAGTGAGTTCCCTAACCTACCGTATACCATACATATCTACTGATCCATACATGTCATACATAATACTAAGCACATAACCACATACCGGGCTCCCGCCCGCTGCATTGGGCCTCGCCCGCTGTCGGACCCCGTCCGTCACCAGGCCCCACCTGGCTTCGAGCCTCGCTCGGCGTACAGATCTGTTTTCCTTAGGCCCCGCCTGTCTCCGGGCCCCGCTGGCTAACATATACTAGCATACAATCATATCACAACACATAAGTAACATACTCTACTAGATTACTGTGCTAAGGCCTCGCCTATCTTGGGCCTCGCCCCTGTCCTGCTACTGATGAATCATGGAACCCCGTCCACGCTCCTACTGATAGTGAGATACGGGCCCAGCCCACACTCACTCTTTTCCTAACTTGGGACTCGCCCCTGCTCTGCTGCTAATGAGGTATGGAACACCATCCACACTCTGCTATTAGTGAGATACGGGGCCTCGCCCACACTCACCTCCCTACCAGGCACATACATGTATCACACAGACAACAAGTATAACTATCATACAAACCATTCCTTGGGCACCCGCCCGCTAACATTGGACCTTAGTCCTGAATGTCATACTAGCATATTGTGCCTAGGGCTAACCCCCGGGTCTTCCTACTCATAACTACATGGGCCGGAAATGTGGCCGTAGACCCATTCACACAAAGGGAAACTCACCTGTACTGCTGAACTTTGCTGATAACCCTCTGGCTGCTGTCCGACAACTCTCTGAACCGCTGCTCCACTAGCTCCCCGAGCTACTATTATCAATATAACACTGAGTCCCATCTTGTCCAACTAACTGAGTCACCACTCAACTCACCGATATACGTCTTAACCAGAAGAGGTTGGGGGTTCTGCGACCTGACTCGTCGAGTCCAAGAACAGACTCGTCGAGTCCTAGGCAGTCTTCAACAGACTCGCCGAGTTGTTCTTCCAACTCGCCGAGCCCATGCACATATTCATACAACTCGTCAAGTACACCCATGTGACTCGCCGAGTCTCTCCAGTTCTCAATCCATACAGTGGCTTTTCGAGCCATGCAGGGGCTCCAATCCATAGATCCACTCTTCTACAGTCTATCCCCCACGTAAAGTTGCAAACTTTACGTGAAACCAAGGAGCTAAAGGCCCAAAACACTCTAGGGCTAGGGTTTAAGGCAAAGGGGCTTCACCAACAACTTATTGACATAATCTTTATGACCTTCTGGACCATCACAAGTCTAGATCTGAGGTAGCAACCTCAGATCTAGGCCTCTAACTCGACATAGATCTCAATCATGCCCAAAATGCCCCAAATCTCAAACATAAGATAGATCTATTTGCAATAAAGCCAAAGCAAAAGCTTATTACCTCCAATATATGCTCCAACTGAAGTAGATCCCGGATCTACACCACTCCTTTGCAGCAAGCCTCTTGATCTTCAAGCCCCTTTCCACCAAAATCACTTATCTAGGCTCTAAATTGCTTCCAAGGGCTCTCACTCACGATTTAGGGTTTTTGGATCTCAAAAGGGGAGTAAAGAGGCTGGGGAAGGGATGTAATGTTCTTTAAATAGGGCACAACCCCCGGGATTAGGGTTTTTCTCACCCAGACCAGACTCACCGAGTCCACTAGCTGACTCGCCGAGTCGGTCACTTTCTCTATACCCCGGATCCCGCTCCGACTCGCCGAGTTCCTCCCTGGACTCGACGAGTTGACTCATGACTTAGAGCTTTTCCTTTCTTTTCTTGATCTTTCTGATTCTGGGTATTACAACGATCTTCTCTGTCGTTTCCTGTATGATTTCAGGGTCGGTAAGTGTGTTGTTAGGCACTTGTCCTCTAGCTAGCTGAGTGTCACCCACCTCAGCTCAACACAGAGGTGATCTGCACTTGCGCCCATAGATGGCTTCAAATGGAGCAACTTTAATGCTAGAGTGATAATTGTTGGTGTATGAGAACTCGAAGAGTGGTAAATGGATATCCCATGCTTTATCTAAATCTATCACACAAGCTCTCAACATGTCCTCCAGCGTTTGAATAGTTCTCTCGCTTTTCCAGTTGGTTTGTGGGTGATAGGCTGTACTCATATCGAGTTTGGTTCCCAAGGACTTTTGTAGCGACTGCCAAAACCGTGAGGTAAACCTACTATCTCTATCAGAGATAATGGATATTGGCATGTCATGTAATCGTACAATCTCTTTGACGTACGTCCTTGTTAGTTTCTCCATTTTGTCTGTCTCCTTTATTGGCAGGAAGTGCATGGATTTGGTTAACATATCGACAATTACCCATATGATGTCATGCCCCCCCAGTTGTGTTGGGCAATTTAGTAATGAATTCCATGGTTACCCGCTCCCACTTCCACTCAGGTATATCTAGTTGTTGTAGCAAACCTGAGGGATTTTGGTACTCTACTTTAACCTTGGCACAAGTCAAAAACTTTCCCACATAAGTAGCAATTTCCACCTTCATGTTAGGCCACCAATATAGTTTCTTGAGGTCTAGATACATGTTGTCTGACCCGGGATGATCGGAGTACTTGGTCTTGTAGGCTTCGTTCATGATAATGTCTCTGTACCCGCTAAATCTTGGTGTCCAAATTCGATTCATGAGGTAACGAGCTCCATCATCTCTGACCTCAAGGTTTTTATCCATTCTTCACAAGGCTTCACTTGCGACATTCTCAGGATTCAAAGTTGCAAGTTGCGACTCCTCGATCCAGGTGGACAGATGTGAATGGATAATCATTGTTAACGACTTTACTTGGCAGCCCAAGTACTCCTTTCGACTTAAGGCATCTACTACCACTTTGGCCTTGCCCGTATATGTTAGGACATAAATTTGTTGTTTATACTTTGCTTCTCAAGGCTTTTAGAGTGCTCGGTTTAGGACCGAAATCACTATGATCTCGATGGTACTGTTGGATATAGTGTCTAAGTCCATAACTATATTTGGTATGTACTTGACCCGACCCGGCATGGTCCATTTGGGTTGCATGGCATCATGCACTTGGATAGACTAAATGAGAGAAATAAGACACTTATGGTTTATTAATATATTATAAGTTCTAATATATTAATAATAAGAATAATAATATTTAGTTAGTATTGATCAATAATTAATTTAGAATTAATTATGTGATCAAAAGAAGACTAATTAAATATATGGGTTGATTGTGTCAATCATCCATAACTTATGTAGTGGGCCAAGGCTCCATGGATTATCAAGTTGGGTTAAACCCAGAAGATGCTCCATGGATGCTCCATGGGGGTTACACAACCCATGGGTCATGGAAATGAAAGGTCATGACAATTAGGGTTTACATGGTGTAACCCTAATTGTAACATACTATATAAAGAAGCTATTATTCACCATTTTCGGCCACTAGAGTGAATCAAAGAGGGCTAGCCGAAAATCCAAGTGTTCTTATTCTCTTAGAGTTTATTCCAAGTGTACTTGGTGTTGTATGAAGCATTTAAGGCATCACACTTGAGGTGCTAGGCTCACAAGGTTTCAAAGGAATCCAAGCTACAAAGAGGTATGTAATTCTTACTAACTATTAGAATAAAAGATCCCCATGTATGCTAGATAGGATTATAAACCTTGGAAAATCATTTTGCATGTATCTTAGTCAAACATAGATCCAAGGTTTCTAGGGTTGCATGTACACCATAGGAGTGTTAGAATGCCCATAACCCAACAGTGGTATCAGAGCCTAGGCTTGTTGTTTGATACTTGATGCAAAATAGCTGAAAAACAAATTTTTTTATTCACTGCACGTATGAACTCGACGAGTCCATGAAGAAATGCATGCTACTCGTCGAGTCTGTTCATGCACTCGACGAGTAGAGGCTGCATTGTCTAGATTTTCGAGTTATGCTGCTGGAAATGGACTAGAAACATTACCCTAAACTGTTTTGGTATTTTAAAACGTGTTTTAGTTGGTGTAATGTTTATGCTAATCCATTTTCAATGGTTATTATAAAAAATTACAAGTTTTATATAAGTTTGTTATGATTCTTGAAATTCTTGATAATCATGTTCTTGAACTTATGAATTTAGATGATCATAGGAATTATTTGTAACCTCCATGTTAGTTAATTCTTGATCATTATGTGTTATAATAGAGTCGATAACTTGTCCTCAAGTTATGGAGAACCAAGAGTCACACTTGAATTAAAACCATTAAAAGAACACAAGAGTTATGAAAAATGAAGAGTCTTCATTTTAATACTCTAATAAAATCATAAGTTATGAGAAATGAAAAGTTTTGAAAGTTTACAAAACTTGTCCTCAAGTTTTGGAACAAGTAAAGTCATAATTAAAACTTTAGTTACAACCCTTAGAATTTTAAATATTAAAATTCAACCCTTATACTTTATAATATTATAAGTGAATAATAATTATATATGTATAAGATCAAGTCGTCTTACCTCTAGTACGCCTCATTCACGAAGCCGGTCTATAAGGGGGGTATAAGGTTGTTGCCTATAAAATGGCAACTTAATGGGTGTCCACTCTCACCCACCGCTTCCTTGATCGGTGGAGGGTCGTTAGCCGAACGGGTAGGACAAGGACTTATAAATTCTCATAGTAAGTATTATGAATATACTAAAGTAACTAAACATTTATTAATTCCCAACCTTAGTTACTTTAGGAAAATGTGAATAAGGTGCTAATCCATGAAATTACACTTTGCACTTTGATTAAGTCGTTAGTGGAGCGTGTGTGGTTAACCGGCACACTAACTTGGACTTATCAAGGTAGGCAAAGGGTGACTTAATGTTTATCATAGTATCGTTGGAGCGTGTATGGTTAACCGACACTTCGATTGAGGGGTAATACATTAAGTGTACCAAGTAATTTGCATGGTTACTTCACACCTTGTTTTGTGATCCTCGGCATCCCAGTCACAAAACTTGAAGGGCACACTCGAGATTGAAATATGCCATTGAAAAGTTCAATGAATCTCAAAGAACCTAGGAATTTCTAAACCAATTAAAACCTAATAAGATTTATTCCGTTTTATGGTGGAAATTGGTGAATCGTCATTCACCTACCTTCAAATATTTTATAGCTTGGATTACGGCATCCCTCTTCTAAGTTATAAAATATTGTGTTGGGTCCTAGCCTTAATATAGCATTTGGGTGCTTTATTAAGGACTATCCTGAAATCTAATCTAAACTTATTCTTTCATTTCAGATGTCTTCCAAAACCAATGCTTCTGGCTCAAACCCTACTGGCTCCTTCTCTCTCATGAACCTTTGTGGGAGAGTCATCTTTGATGGATCTAATTTTATGGATTGGATCAGAAACATCAGGATGGTCACTCGCTATGAGGACAAAGAATATGTCCTTGATAGGGAGCTGAAGGAGATTGATGAGTCAACTGCTACCCTAGAGGAGATTGCTGCATTTCAGGCACATGAAAGGGATGCTACCAAAGTAGCATGTATCATGACTGCCACAATGACAGCTGACCTCCAAAAGTCCTATGAGGACTATTACCCTTTTGAGATGCACATGGACTTGATGGAGCGATACCATCAAAGTGCTCGTCAAGAGAGGTATGAAATAATCTCCTCCATGATAACCACCCAAATGAAGGACAATGAGTCCCTCACGACCCACATGCAGAAAATGCAAAGATTTGTGGATCTCTTGAAGAAACTGAATGTTGACTTTCCTGAGGAGTTAGCAATAGATATCATTTTGCACTCCTTACCTTCATGTTATGATCAATTTAGAATGACATACTACATGAATAAGGAAGAAGTTACACTTAGTAAACTTCAAGGACTCTTAAAGACTGCAGAAAGTAGTCTTAATGGTAAGTCGGGTGTTACTACTCCTCCTACTCCTACTGTGGCTAATGTCTTGGCAATCGGGCATGGCAAAGGTAAGAAGAGAAAGAATCCTTCTAAGGGTACCAAGGGTAAGACCCTTGAAGGCTCCTCTTCAAGCAAAACCAAGAAAGGTTTTGTCACTCCTTCTACTAACCCTAATGAGGCTGAATGCTTCTATTGCCATGAAAAGTCGCACTGGAAGCGAAACTGCCCTAAATACCAGCAAGATCTTAAGGATGGGAAAGTAAAACCCAACCATGCAGGTATATACACTATATTGTCTAATAACTCACCTCATTCTAAGTCTTGGGTCCTTGATACAGGTTGTGGAATTCACATATGTTCTGATCTGCAGGGACTAAGAAGAAGTGAGGATTTGGAGCATGGAAAGATAAACCTAATCATGGCGAATAGGAAAGTTTCACCTGTCACCAAGATTGGAGTTTATTCCTTGTTACTAGATAGTGGTTTTACATTATACTTGAATAAATGTTGTTATTCGCCAGAAATGGCAAGAAATGTTATTTCCTTTCATGCATTGTATAAACAAGGTTTCACCTTTTATTTTGATAATAAAAGTGGTGGTATTGATGCTTTCTATAATAGTGTTCTTTATTTTAAAGCATTACCTTGTGATGGTGTGTATGAAACTGTATCTGTTGTAGATAACTTAGGAAATAACGTATTGTGTATTGATTCTTCCACTAGCTTAGATAAAGCATCCTTATGACATTGTCGTCTTGGACATGTAAGCAAGAAACGCATAGGCCAACTCCAAAAGGATGGAGTCTTGGAATCATTTGACCTAAAGTTGGATGATAGTTGTGAATCTTGTCTACTTGGAAAAATGACAAAGTCACCTTTTACTGGCACTTGTGCTAGGGGTGAAGGTTTGTTGGATCTCATACACACAGATGTGTGTGGACCCTTCAGAACCGCCACTAGAGATGCTAATCGCTTTTATGTGACTTTTATTGATGATTTTAGTAGATATGAATATGTCTACTTAATCAAACATAAGTCGGAAACCTTTGATAAATTCAAAGAGTTTAAGCAAGAAGTGGAAAAACAGTTGGGCAGGAACATTAAGATGCTTCGATCCGATCGAGTTTGTGAGTATCTTAGTACCGAGTTCCTTGACTATCTTAAGAAATGTGGGATAGTCTCACAATTGACACCTCCCAGAACACCACAGTTGAATGGTGGAGCTGAGCGGCGCAATCGAACCTTGTTGGACATGGTTCGTTCCATGATGAGTCGAGTTTCGCTACCAATCTCATTTTGGGGGTATGCCTTAGAGACTGCCGCCCATATCCTTAATCTAGTCCCTACAAAGAAGGTTGCCAAAACACCTCACGAGATGTGGACTGGAAAAGTTCCAAATCTAGACCACATCAAGGTTTGGGGTTGTGAGGCTTTCGTGAGACGCGAGACTCACGACAAGCTCGAACCTCGAAGTGAGAGGTGTATTTTCATCGGCTACCCACATAAATCTTTTGGTTATATCTTCTACAGACCCAGTGACAATGTGGTCTTTGTAGCAAGAAGAGGAGTCTTTCGAGAGAGAGAACTCATAAGCCAAGGAGACAGTGGGAGGCAAGTTGACCTTGAAGAAATTCAAGAGTCAAGCAGTGAAGGAACCTCAAACCCTAGCCCTCAACCTGAGGAGGAAACTCCTGTTGAGCCGACTGAAGAGTCCATACCTCTGAGGCGTTCCACGAGAGTTAGGAATGCACCTGAACATTATTATGGTTTCCATATTACTGCAGAAGGTGATACCCTTATTAGTGATAATACACTGATAAATCTGGAAGAGCCTAACAGCTACACGGAAGCCATGGCAGGCCCTGAGTCTGCTAAATGGAAAGAGGCTATGGATTGCGAGATACAATCCATGTATGACAATCAAGTTTGGAACTTGGTTGACAATGTACCAAGTCGTAAGACAGTAGGGTGCAAATGGATCTTCAAGAAGAAGACCGACATGGAAGGTAGTGTACACACTTATAAGGCACGACTGGTTGCAAAGGGTTATTCTTAAACTCCGGGAGTTGATTATGATGAGACCTTTGCACCAGTGGCCAAGATTAAGTCTATTAGGGTTCTGTTAGCCATTGCTGCATTTCATGATTATGAAATATGACAAATGAATGTCAAAACCGCTTTCCTTAATGGAAAGTTGGCTGAGGATGTTTACATGGTTCAGCCAGAGGGTTTTGTAAGTACAGAATACCCTAATAGGGTGTGTAAGCTTGAAAAATCCATATATGGGTTGAAACAAGCACCTCGCAGATGGAATCTTTGCTTCGATGAGAAAGTCAAAGAGTTTGGCTTTTGGAGATGTGAAGATGAATCTTGTATATATGTCAAGGCTAGTGGGAGTATAGTTAGCTTTTTGGTACTGTATGTGGATGACATACTGCTCATAGGAAATGACATCCCAACCTTGCAGGAAGTGAAATCCTGGCTTGGGAGGTGTTTCGCTATGAAAGAACTAAGAGAAGCTGCCTATATCCTCGGGATAAAGATTTTTGAGAAACAGGAGTAAAAGACTAATTGGATTTAGTCAGAGTACCTACTTGGACAAAGTGCTGAAGAGGTTCAGTATGGAAAATTCCAAGAAAGGAGATTTACCTATTCAGTGTAATGCCAGACTGAGTAAAACTCAGAGCCCGAGTACAGATGAAGAGATAGCTGAGATGAGTCGAGTCCCATATGCTTCCGCTATAGGCTCAATCATGTATGCTATGACTTGTACTCGTCCTGATGTTGCTTTTGCTTTAAGCATGGTTAGCAGATATCAGAGTAATCCTGGCAAGGCTCACTGGACTGCAGTAAAGAATATTCTCAAGTACCTGCGAAGGACTAAGGACTGGGTCCTTACCCTTGGTGGGAGTGATGACTTGAAAGTAGCAGGGTATAGTGATGCTAGCTTTCAGACTGATAGGGATAATTTCCGCTCTCAGTCGGGCTGCGTCTTTACCCTAAATGGAGGGGCAGTTACTTGGAAAAGTTCCAAGCAAGATACAGTGGCTGATTCCACTTGTGAATCAGAGTATATAGCAGCAAGTGAAGCAGCAAAGGAGGCTATATGGCTAAGGAACTTCATCGGAGACCTTGGAGTTGTACCAGCTATTAAGGAGCCCATGGAAATTTTCTGTGATAGTGAAAGTGCAGTTGCCTTAGCAAAGGAACCAAGGGATCACGGGAGATCCAGGCACATCGACAGAAAATATCATTTCATCAGACATCGAATAGAAGAAGGAATCCTCGTGGCAAAGAGGGTATCATCAGATGAGAACCCGACAGATCCACTCACGAAGGGACTGAGTAGGGTTAATCATCTTCAGCATGCTAGATGCATAGGGCTAAGAGATGATATTAGTTTTTAGAAGTTATATAATTTTGAAATATGTAAAATGTAATTGACATTTGATGATAAATAAAAGTTGTTATTTATGAGTAAAGTGTTGCTATCTCTTGTCAATCACTTACTAGTATTTCTTTTTGCATGTTTTGACTTCCAGAATAATTATGTTATGGTATATATCATATTATTCAAATTCTCCACAGTCAATCATATGTTGGAAGTACATATGAATCAAGACTGTCATGGGTTGGTTTGTAGAGGTCCAAGATGTTGGACAAAGGGGGCTACAACACACATGAGTGCTCATAAGTTCTGAGTATTGGATTCAACCCACGCTCACTGGTATCACTTCATGGAATTTATCTCGAGTGATCGTGAGACGGTAATATCATATAAGTCTTCAAACCTAGACATATGATTTGTTACCTATGAGTTGGTTATGCATTGATTGTACGAAAACACATTGGTAACTCGATGTTATAAAACGTACCTTTGTGTGTAATTCAACAAGTAGTAGAGCAAACATATGAGTCGAAGTTTATCTGTTCCTTCTTGGATTATAAGCGATATCTGGGTCCCTCGATGATTTTGTTTTGACCCATGTACCGGGCCCGATCAGAACTAAATTGATGTGTTCAATTAAGTTCTATGTCAAACAAATCGGAAATCGGGAAACAACTGCTAGACAATAGAAACACATTGTTCCATGTGTTTTTCCGGCTGATATCTAGAACAAAGGATTATATGATCACTTATCTAAAATGGCACACCATCATCTTCTCAGTTCCGA
Organism: Lactuca virosa; assembly: GCF_052849685.1. Taxonomy (NCBI): domain Eukaryota; kingdom Viridiplantae; phylum Streptophyta; class Magnoliopsida; order Asterales; family Asteraceae; genus Lactuca; species Lactuca virosa. The sequence continues at coordinate 388,826,396 of NC_136430.1, forward strand.
GAGACCTTGAAAGAGCTACGATTGCTGATCGGTTCCTGAAGTCATACTTGCAACTATAGTTATTAGACTTATCCAAGTGGGAGACTGTTGGATATAGTGTCTAAGTCCATAACTATATTTGGTATGTACTTGACCCGACCCGACATGGTCCATTTGGGTTGCATGGCATCATGCACTTGGATAGACTAAATGAGAGAAATAAGACACTTATGGTTTATTAATATATTATAAGTTCTAATATATTAATAATAAGAATAATAATATTTAGTTAGTATTGATCAATAATTAGTTTAGAATTAATTATGTGATCAAAAGAAGACTAATTAAATATATGGGTTGATTGTGTCAATCATCCATAACTTATATACTAGCCAAGGCTCCATGGATTATCAAATTGGGTTAAACCCATAAGATGCTCCATGGATGCTCCATGGGGGTTACATAACCCATGGGTCATGGAAATGAAAGGTCATGACAATTAGGGTTTACATGGTGTAACCCTAATTGTAACATACTATATAAAGAAGCTATTATTCACCATTTTCGGCCACTAGAGTGAATCAAAGAGAGCTAGCCGAAAATCCAAGTATTTTTATTCTCTTAGAGTTTATTCCAAGTGTACTTGGTGTTGTGTGAAGCATTTGAGGCATCACACTTGAGGTGCTAGGATCACAAGGTTTCAAAGGAATCCAAGCTACAAAGAGGTATGTAATTCTTACTAACTATTAGAATAAAAGATCCCCATGTATGCTAGATAGGATTATGAACCTTGGAAAATCATTTTGCATGTATCTTAGTCAAACATAGATCCAAGGTTTCTAGGGTTGCATGTACACCATAGGAGTGTTAGAATGCCCATAACCCAACAGGTACTTGGACCGAATTCACCATGTGATTTCGGTGGGCTTAATGATGTTTTCGGTTGGGCTAGGCTTTAGTAATTAGGCATTAGTATATAATGTGTTATTTTTAGCCGTGAATAGAGTTAGTCAATTAGAGAGTTAGTTATTTAGTTTTATCAATGAGAGGTTTAGAGAGCATTAACAGTTAGAGAGAAATCGTTTGATCTTATGTACACGACTATTGATCAATAATAGTGTGCATTGAAGATTCGTGTTTGTATTCTTGATTGGTATTTATTGTTTTGTCTTTATCACTTGATTAGGATTCCACACTAATCTCTTGTTTTAGATTGTTACCTAGATCGGGGTTTTACAATTGGTATTAGAGCTAGAAAACGGCTTAAAGCTGTTTTGGTATCAATCAGTTTTCAAAACAATTCATAAATTTTTTGAAGTTTTTGGGTCTCTTGTGGCGAAAAAACACCTTTGTTGCTCATAAGTGTTCACCGTGTTTGGAAATTGAGATCAGAATCATCGATTTCAGTTTAGCCTGGGTGATTTCGGCGGCTACTAGAGTTCTCGGTCAGCAACTAGCTCAAACATCTAGTTTTCGGTCAAACAGGGTTTCAGATCAGAGTTTTCGGTCTCACATTGTGTTCGGTCAACGATCTCGGTCAAATAGAGTATTCGGTAAAACTGGTTGACTTTCAAGGTATTCGGTCAAAGGGCATTTATCTTGGTCTTAGGTCAAAATCAAATTGCACAATCAGATTTCTACCGTTGGTAAGTAATGAGCTCTTACAACATTTCAATCACCACTTTTAGTACCAAGGAGGTAAGTGAAACCTCATGCTCTCAATCTTGCATAGATAAAGTTAATAAATATCGTGAGCAAAATGAGTTATTAGTTAGAGAAGTTTTTGATCTTAAAAATGAAATCTGTGAAATTAAAAAAGTAAACAAGCCTGTTAAAGAAAAACTAGATGCTCAAAATAAAGATCTAATTAGGATGAAGGTGGAATATAGCATTAAAAGTGTTCACCATCGTTATGCTAAAGAGGAAATTGCCAAATTAACTGTCGAACTTGAAGCGTTAAAAGCTAAATTTAAAGATGTTGAATTTAACTTTAAGAAATTTGATGTGTCAAGTGAGATAGTTGAATCTATGATCGAAAAACAATTGAAATGGAAAGATAACCAGAAAGAGGGTCTAGGGTATCACAGTGTACCACCTCCTTTCAATGATAACTATACTCCGGCCTCTGAAACCATAGAGACAGAAAAATCTGTTCAACATGGTCAGCCTACTGTAACTATTTCAGTTAAGACTAAACAATGCGGAAAAACTGAGAATATTGAGGTGAACGATACTAATGTTTCTACTTCATGTGCATAGAAAGTAACAGTGCAAGACGGATGCAAGAAAAACAAAGATAATTCTAGTTTTAATGAAAACACTTCAAAAACTAACATTTTATCTTCTGTTGCTTCAAAAGCTTGTGATAACGTTGCTAACAATTTTAAGCCACATAAAGTTGTGAATTTTTTTTTAAATGTGCTTGTACTTGTGGAAATTCAGTTGGACAGGGACCAAGTTCCGAATGTATTCCTTTTAAAAGACAAACCTGCTTTAACTGTGGAATTCCTTGTCACATTGCAAGAAATTGTCCAAATCGTGCATATATTCCCTATTATGCCCAAGGTAAGCAGAACATATCTCGAGGAAGATATTTCAAGAGAAACTCCTCGAGATCACGTGATGGTGACTGGAATACGACCATGACCAAAAATCAGACTCTCAAGAACAAAAAGGGCATGTCTGACAAGATATCTTATTTGAGAAATAGTTCAGTCAAACCAAGATCGGTAAGGTCGAAGTCATCTCGGCGATCGGTCTCAAGCTCCAAAACAAGTGTTGAACCGTCCATTCGATTAAACAAGAAAATGGTTAAACCTGACTACAGATGGGTACCAAAAGTTCCCACTCCCAAATCACCTAAAAATCCTAACATCTCTTCCTTTTATGTGTTTGATAAACATGATATGACTTGGGAACGCATATCACGCGTAGATGGCAAAGGTCAACCCAGTTTCAAAATTGATTGGGTTCCCAAAACCAATTAATCTCGCACTCTGTGCCGGAGCAGCTATGGAGGAATATCATCAGACTTCGGTATGTTGATAGTGGCTGTTCCGGGCACATGATAGGAGACATATCTCATCAGCATGACATTCAGAATTTTAATGGAGAGCATGTGTCCTTCGCGGGAAAGGAAAAGGAAATATAACAAATTGGGATTACATCAACTGCTGGATTATGGTTTGAATTTTCTTGACACTCCTATCTTCTGTGATAATGATGCTGATATTCAAACTGTTATAAATCCAGGTCAGCATTTTAAAACCAAGCACATACATATTAAAGTTCATTTTATACGAGATTGTTTTGAGCGTAAACTTGTTCATTTGGAACAAATCGACACTGATAATAATGTGTCCGATTTGTTTAGAAAACCTTTTGGAAAAGCTCGTTTTGATGTGCTCGTGAGTTTTCTTAAAATGATTTGTTTTGAAGACTGACAAAATTTTATTTGTACATTTTGTATTTTATTTTTGTTTTCATTAAATTTGTTCATATCTTTTTCCCTCTATGCACAAATTTAGGGGGAGAATTAAAATCAAACAAAAAATCATAAAATTCAAAAATTCCAAAAATATGTTTATTTCTGTTTTTATTTGTTTTTCAGAAAAATCAAAAATCCAAAAATATTGTATTGTTTTTTAGCGTATTTTAAATTTATTTTTATTCTTAGTTATTTTTATTTTTATTTTTATTTCTAATATTTATTTGTCTTGAAACGTGGATGAACAAGGAGAAGAGACCTGGAAAGGAATTGACGGACATTACACTTCACACTACTTTCACAAGGAATTGATGGCTTGCGGATCTAAACTGTTTAGGTTTCTTGATCTCGTTGTTACAAATTGCTCTGGATGTCCGAGCTTAATTGCCTTGGTTAATCCAACGCAACCGAAAGGCACACACTCACTCTCAATAAGCGAGAGAAGATGGGAACTTTTTAAATTCAAGTCGGTTTTGGCAGTATCTTCCTAAGAACTGTTATATTTAAGGAATTGAAGGCATGAAACTGTACAAATTGTCATGTCATACCCTGTTAAGACAGGTGTCGCCCTTTACAGGCTGACCATGTTCATTCAACGAGCAGTGGTTGGAAGTTACGCCTCCATGTCGGTCTTGTCAGTTCATGTAACCTAAGAACTGTTATGGCTCCAGGGCGATTCACCCAATCGGGAAATAGATATCGCTGAACATCCCGATAAGGGTCTTGACATTTTTTTGTCATGAAAAACTATGGAGACTCAAATGTATTCTCGGATACATTATCCGTAGTTAAGATATTAACGGTATTGGCACCAGGGAGATGCACCTCGCAAGGCACGATTATCGTTGAATGTCCCGCCAAGGGCCTTGACCTCGTGTCATGCTAAACTGTGGAAATATGTCTTCGGATACATTTGTCATAGGAAAGGTTTTGTGAGTTATTCCTCCTTAACTCTCACTAGCACTAGAATGGTACACTCAGCTAAGATTCAGAAACCATTGAACGTCTCGCCAAGGGCCAAGTTAACTTGTTAACTTGAAAAACTATATTGAGATCTTTGATCGAGGATATGCAGGGGCTAACATCAAAAATAGCCACGAGTAGTTCTCCGATACTTAAAAAATCACAGTGTGTTCCTCCGTATTCACACAGATACCGTAAGTAGTCTCCATCTAAGCCAAGGCTGGGTCCTTGAACAACTGTGGTGAGAAGGGTCTTTATGACTTTGTGATCCACAGGGACTTTTAGTCATGGTTACTTTTCAAGACGCATCTGTGATCGATGAAGAATATTCATTCGAAGGAACAAGAGGTTAAAATTATTTTTCAACACACAACCTTTCGACCCTAGAAGCAAGGTGAAGCTGTATTTGAAGTTATGTGACGAATTGCATTTATGTCTCCTCAATCAATTTGCTACTATCTATTATGACGACCCGAAGCTTTCATCTTGTGCTAATATTCAAATCAATTGAAGTTAGACTCGTTCTTACTACTTTCTAGCTTTATTTTGAGTCATTTGGGTGTCTAAACCTAGTAGATGCTAGTTAGAAGTTTGGATTGGAATTCCGTAAGCTCACCCGACATAAAAATTGGCCAAACGCTCCAACATAAGGAGTGTACGGCCGTACACTTGAGTGTGCGGCCGCACACCCCTCCTCCGGCAGCACACACTCTTCTGGCAGCACGCTCATACCTATAAGAAAGTGTCTTGGCCTTCATTTCACCCTTTTACACCCTCTTAGTCAAGAACTCGTTTTCTCTCAAGTGGATCCCGATTTTTCACCTAGATCTTCTAGTGGTAAGTGTTTCTAGCCTTTGATTTATAGATTCCTTACTCCATCTAGTGTAAATTACTGATTTTCAGCCATGAAATCAGCTCATTCTAGTGAATCTTCAAGTGTTCTTCAAGAACACCAAGAACACCTACTAAGTTCTTGGGCTCCAAACACCCCCATACGCTTCTACACTGTAAGTACCCTACTCCTACATGTGTTTAGCTATATTTGAGCCTTGTTAAAAGCCCTAAAACTCAAGCTGAAAGGAGTGTGCGGCCACACACCTTCATATGGCCGTACACCCCTTATTTTGGTGCTTTAAGGCCTTAAACTCATGTAGTATTCTAGCACATAATCAAAGACACTTAGGGGATGCAAGATATGACCATGGAATCTCGTTTTGGACCATTTTTGCTAGGAGTATGCGACCGCACACATCATGGCCGCACACACTTGGCCGCACACACCAAGTGTAACCGCACACACACTTTTAAGGGTCCAAAATAGCAACAAACTCCCAATCCGGCTAAGAAATGGCCAAAACACCTTCTTAGGATCATCACAAAGACTTGGAAAATCGTTTTGGACACACTTCTATGGGAGTGTACGGCCGCACATAGGCCTGGCCGCACACTCTGGCCGTACACCTGACCGCACACACATAAAAGTCGAGTTTGGTGGCCTTACACTCAAATCTAAGACCCTACCCTCATTTGGGGACTTCCATAGGTGTTTGTAACACTTAATTCTAAGTGTTTTCATGTCCCTAAGGCGTGTCCATGTGTCTATTAGTGGTTATATACCTTAAGTGTATTCATATATGTGTTATCACATGTAAAATAGGATTCGTTTGTGCTCAAGACTCCAATTGACACCCAACGATCCTATATCGATCTTTCATTCGAGTTACTCACTGCAGGTGAGTTCATACCCCTTAATCAACCTTTAAATGATTTTAAATGCTTTTAGGGGGGATACAAGTTGAAACATTCTAGCCATTGTTTTAATCACATATGATTATGGACTAAAACAAACAGAAAGAATTACTATTACTTTCAAGATTGTTATCAAACTTATGGATTTCAAACACCTCAAAACCTTTTACTAAACTCTTTTAGAAGCTAAAACTGTTTTCAAACTCTTTTAAACTCACATTATTGTCAAACTCATATCTATACCAATATATTTATATAAGTAAGGCTTGAAGGACTTAGGACTGATAGCTCACCTTATTTCTTGTTCCTTGTTTGGTTGTGGGCTTAGGGTGTCCTGTTATTTGTCTGACTGTCGTTGAACTCTTACTTATATATCTTATATATGTGGTTGGATATAAAACCTTTCTCCTCAGTTCAGTACCTCTGAGGTAATAGAGGCCTACAAACAACATTACTATTTAACTATAATAGGTATAGTTAAGGGTTTACTACTCACTACTACTATTGCAACGACACATACAAGAGTCAGTACAGTTATGAGTCAATACACACTATACACTATACAAGGGAACATACTATACGCTATACAAGAGAATATACTATATACTAGTACAGAGAAAACATCACTACACTAAGGTATACTATACAAACATTTGAATACGATAATCAGAATGTGACGTACTACTTCTTGATACGACACTTCATTGTGGTATCACTTTGTAACCAGAGTCTCCTGGAGGGAGAGCGGGCATTGTGTGTATAGATCTATATGGGACATACACTCCCACACCCCGACTGCTAGCTACAGTCCCATCCGTTAAGGCCAAGGGGTGACAGAATGTTACATTACTACATATGACACCGGAGGGTCATCAATTATTCAGCCTTCGATCAACATGGTTACATACGAGTTCACATTCAAACCTTTAATTAACCAATTAAGAATTAAAGGCAAAACAGACTTCTCGAGGCGTATTGTTCATTAAATACCACCTGGAGTCTGCATTTTATTACTTTAGACTCCCCGAGGTGTACTGTACATTTAGTACTACCTGGAGTCCGAATTTTCATCACTTTTGTCACAACTAGGAATTTTGATGCTTTGTAACTACAACAATTATACCAATTGTGAACCAACAATGTGAAAGCATGTATGATGCTTATTCAATAACAACAAAACTTCCATCAAACACCTCATACAAGCACTGCAATTAGTCAACAAAGAATTGGAAGCCCTAGAAATCCCGGTTTAAGTCCATTTTGGATAAGGATCTTCTTATTGGGCCTAATGAACCAATAAGCATCCAATTTAGCTATCTTGAACATAGAACTCTCAAATGGGCCCTAATTGGACCCATATACACGAAACTTAATATTTTGGGCCTTATAAGCCTAAAATGAACTAGGTTAACTTTAATGGGCCTTATTGGGCCACAACAAATTTATATAGCCCTAGTGGATCATAAAAATCATTCCTTAATTTATTTTAGGCCAAAAATCATCTAATTGTATCATAATATGGGCTTAAGCATAAAAAGGCCCAATCTCTCTTCTTTCTTCTCTTCTCTCGGCCCAACTACTCAAATGGAGGAAGAGTTGACTTCTATTTGCCACCTCTTTATTACCTTTTGGACTTCCATGCACTCATCTCATGTTCCCATGCACACATCACTTCACTCACTTCTCTTTCTCCTCTCTCTTTTTCTCTCGGCCAAAACTAACTCAAACACACACATACTCTCAAAAATCTCTCTCAAACACATAATAACTCTCTTCATTCTTCATCAAATTTTCGAGATTTAGGAGCTTTTCAAGGAGATTATTCCACAAAAATCATCATCTAAGGTAAGTTCATGCTTGGATCCATGATCTAGATTCTTTGTTATATCAAAAATCTCTTCCTAATCTATTCAAACTCATGATCACCATCTTAGAAACCTCTAAGTTCGAGATCTTCCAAGAAGGCTTGCTAGGATCAAATTTTCTTCATTTCTTCCTTCTAAACCGAAAACAACAAACAAAGGTGAGCTTCATACCCCTCTCTTTTCGGTTTTCATAAGTTTTATGGGGGAGAATACAAGAAAAATGTGTAGATCTATGTGTATGTGTATGCTATGTATGGTTTTATGCATGTATATGTGATTTTATTTGTTTTTGTGATGAACATGTAACCAAAAGGGATGATATCTCGAGATATATGACATAAGAAGGAAAACAAACATGATCTAAGTTATTTTACACTAAAAAAAGTCAAGAATAATAACTTATAAGATTGTGATAAACATATTTCAACATAAAACCCATTTTTGGGCTTAAATTGTCAAATAAACAAAAGTTGGGTCAAAAATTGTCATTTACGGATTTCTTAAGGGTCAAAGGAGTCAAAACAGTTACAACAAATGTTTTTATGAATATTATGCTCTTCAAAGGACTTGAAATGTAAATTATTAGCTTAATGGGCTAATTTTTGGGCTTTTCGGCCCAACAAGCCCAAAGTTGCGAAAATCATGAATTTAAAAGGGCTGAAATGGTAAATTCTTCAAAACAGGGGACAAAAAGGATAACAAAACTATTTCAAGTGTTAAAAATGCTTTTCTTTTCCAAAAAGGATCAAAAATGTAAAGTTTTTGGATTTTGGGCCGAAATTGTAAAAATTGCAAAAAGTTGGGCTTTAACCGAAAAATACTATTCTGGAATGGCTGAAACTGCCAAAGTATAAGTCTTGAGTCAAAAATATCATTTAAACAAGTCTATGATGCAAAAGTGTCAAGAAAATGTTTTAAGGGCTTAATATGTCCTTTCTTTTATATAAAGGACTAAAATTGTTATTTTTATAAAGGGAAAGGGGCTGAAAAGGTCAAACCACTATTTTTAGGCCTATTATTTTATTTATAGAATATTGAGTCAAAAATACTAAACTACGACTTAAGAGAAATCGTAAGATGAATACACGCATAAATCCAAATATCATCGTAAACGAATCCACCGGTCTCGAGTCGATACAAAAACAACAATCGTTCAATCGAACCCTCCAGTAGATGTGCGATACCTAAGACAAGTAAACATTCAAACTTTGGGCTTGAAAGTTTCAAATCATGCTTGTTGGACCTTGCAAATCCATTAACATGATCTTTGGGCCCAAGGGATAACGATTATATGTTATTGGGCCTTCTATGACCCAATTCCATATAAAGGGACCTTCAATGGCTTTTATGTGCTATTGGGCCCTAGTGGTCCATTAGTATTGCTAGTAAGGTCAAAGTAATCGAATGCGAGATGGGCCAACGTGTCCTTCGCATCCCCGACAGCCTAAGGTAACTCACGATAGTAGCAGGACTTCGTACTCCTCTTCTCTTCGTTTGCTAAGGCTTATGAGTAATCAAAGTAAACAGACTCAGGTCGTTAATCAATAGTAATCAAGGTGGTTTGGATTAAGTGAGCAACAACGGACGGCACCTCTATGGGTCGTTCGTAGTTGGCAGTTATAACCAGTCATTACCAGACCTCGTTATAACGACTCACTAGAATTGATAATATCCGACACCACCCGAGTAATCAAGGAAGAGTAATCAAAAGTCATTCGTTGTGGCGGTATAACAATTAGTAAACAAGTATATCTTTCGTCATTGGAAAACATCGGGTTTTTCGGGGAATTCAACAACACTCGCTTGTAATCTAAATAATTATAATACAAAACTCCCTTTTTATACACGTTTTGAAATCATTCATGCATCAACTTATGGATCTTCACACTTTGATAAACTATTGTCTTTTCAGAAAATATCGGATTTTCTGAGTTTTACGAACTACACAAATCATTTTATCACAACCCTGATTATGAACTCACCAACATTTCATATGTTGACGTATTTTCAAAATAACTTGTATTCTCAGGTAACAGGTAAGCGGAAGGGTAATACCAAGTATGTTAGGATGTTATGTTTTGAAAACTCTTAAACAATTTATGTTATGAATGTGTAATATTTAAAACATTGTACCGGATGTAAACGATCAGTTGTAATGTATTGATGCATGGGGATGTTTATGTTATGATTCATGTATATTCATTGTGATGATATTCAATTTAAGTCACGCGAGCCCCCGGACGTTTCCGCCGTCTGGTTTCGGGGGTGTGACAGGTTGGTATCAAAGCTTTTTATCACAACCCTGCTTATGAACTCACCAACATTTCATATGTTGACGTTTTTTCAAAATAACTTATATTCTCAGGTAACAGGTAAGCGGAAGGGTAATACCAAGTATGTTAGGATGTTATGTTTTGAAAACTCTTAAACAATTTATGTTATGAATGTGTAATATTTAAAACATTGTACTGGATGTAAACGATCAGTTGTAATGTATTGATGCATGGGGATGTTTATGTTATGATTCATGTATATTCATTGTGATGATATTCAATTTAAGTCACGCGAGCCCCCGGACGTTTCCGCCGTCTGGTTTCGGGGGTGTGACAGGTTGGTATCAAAGCTCTGTTTATAGTGAACTGGCATATCTAACCACACATTGTTATGCAACTATAAACCAAAGAGGGACTAAAACAACTCTGAACAAAACAAATAAAACACAACGATAAAACATCTTTACTTGTGTGATATAGGGAAAGAATATGATACCAAATCAAACAGGATAACACTGACATCTCGGCTAAGTCGGGACTGTTCATGGTTGTAGTAAGGGGTAGATGTCGCCTGATCAACAACATTTTCTCCGAGGTACAACTATCACATGCTCCGGGAAAGCCTCGATGGTAAGTAAACCTAAAAACATACCCCTTGTTACCAAGAAAAGAACATCAACTCAAATTACATAATAACTAAATCATATTAGGAGTTTTGATGTGATTAGCGGCATGGACTGGTTAAGCCCCCACCATGCTGAAATTATGTGACACGAGAAGGCCGTTCGCCTTCATCTCCCAAATCACGAAACCCTAGTTATTTACAGAGACAAACCCAGCACGAACCTTCGTCTTATCTCGTGCATTAAGGCACAAAAGTACCTACGAAAGAAGGACTTGACGTTCCTAGCTCATATAGTGGATAAGTCCAAAGAAGAGATCAATATTCGAAACATCCCTGTGGCTTGTGATTTCCCGGATGTCCTTCCGGAGGATCTTCCGGGGATACCCCCAGAAAGACAAGTCGAGTTCCGAATCGATCTAGTGCCAGGAGCTACTCCCATCACCAAATCGCCCTACAGATTGGCTCCTGCGGAGATGCAAGAGTTGTCCAGTCAAGTCAGCGAGCTTTTGGACAAAAGATTCATCCGACCCAGTTTCTCACCTTGGGGAGCTTCGGTTCTCTTTGTTAAAAAGAAAGACGGTACCTTCAGGATGTGTATCGACTACAAAGAACTTAATAAGCTTACTATCAAAAACCGCTATCCACTTCCGTGAATCGACGATCTATTTGACCAGCTCCAAGGAGCTAGTTACTTCTCAAAGATAGACCTGCGATCTGGATACCACCAACTCAAAGTCCGGGAGGAGGATATTCCTAAAACCGCCTTCCGAACTCGTTACGGACATTATGAATTTGTCATAATGCCCTTCGGTCTAACGAATGCTCCTGCCGCATTCATGGACCTAATGAATCGAATCTGCCGACCATTCCTCGATAACTTTGTCATCGTTTTCATCGACGACATCCTCGTCTATTCTCGAAGCGAGGAAGAACACGGCCGACATCTCCGACAAATCCTGGAAACCCTGCGAACCGAAAAGTTATACGTAAAGCTCTCTAAGCGCGAGTTTTGGCTCCGTAGTGTGAACTTTTTGGGACATGTTGTTAGTTAGGAAGGAATACATGTGGATCCTTCTAAAATCCAAGCCATCGAAGGATGGGCGATCCCAACAACACCTACCGAAATTCCCCAATTTTTGGGCCTCGCAGGCTACTACAGGAGATTCATTCAAAACTTCTCCAAAACAGCAAAGCCACTTACCTCGCTTACACAAAAGGGCGTACCCTTCGAATGGACGGACAAGCAAGAAGCTGCATTCCGAACTCTGAAGCAAGCACTCTGCAGTGCGCCGGTGCTATCGCTACCAGAAGGAACAGAAGACTTTATACTTTACTGTGATGCGTCAAATCAGCGTTTAGGCTGTGTACTCATGCAGCGTGGAAAGGTGATAGCTTACACGTCCCGACAACTAAAGACGCACGAGGTGAATTACACCACTCATGATCTGGAACTGGGAGCAGTGGTCTTCGCCCTGAAGATTTGGAGGCACTACCTTTATGGTACTAAGTGCACCATCTTCACCGACCACAAGAGTCTTCAGCACATTTTGAACCAAAAGGAGTTCAACATGAGGCAACGAAGATGGGTTGAACTGCTGAACGACTATGAATACGAAATCAAGTACCACCCAGGCAAGGCTAACGTGGTAGCTGATGCCTTGAGTCGGAAAGAATACTCGAATCTTCGTTTGAAGACCCTCTCCATAACCATTCGATCCCACCTAACCTCTCAAATCAGGGCAGCCCAGTTCGATGCCATGAAGGCAGAAAACAAAACAAGCGAAGCGTTGCGTGGAATGGAGAAGAACTTTGAAGTGAAGGAAGACGGAACAAATTACTTCATGAACCGCATTTGGGTCCCTAAACTTGGGGGATTCAGAGAAGTAGTCATGAACGAAGCCCACAAGATGCGATACTCCATCCATCCGGGTTCAGACAAAATGTACTTGGATGTTAAGAAACATTATTCGTGGCCTAACATGAAGGCAGAGATTGCCACTTACGTTAGCAAGTGCCTCACATGTGCTAAAGTAAAGGTGGAATATCAGAAGCCCTCCGGATTACTACAGCAACCAGTAATTCCCGAGTGGAAATAGGAAAGGATTACCATGGATTTTGTGACCAAACTACCCAAGTCGACGGATGGTTTGGATACCATATGGGTAATAGTTGATAGATTAACAAAATCCGCTCATTTCCTACCAATAAAAGAATCATACAAGATGGAACGCCTGACAAGAATCTACATCAAAGAAATCGTGAGACTCCACGGAGTGCCCGTATCTATCATCTCAGATAGAGATAGTAGGTTTACTTCACGCTTTTGGCAATCGCTTCAGAAAGCTATGGGAACACAACTTGACATGAGCACTGCCTACCACCCGCAAACGGATGGTCAAAGCGAGCGAACCATTCAAACGCTAGAAGATATGCTTCGTGCGTGTGTGATAGACTTTGGAAAATCATGGGATACCCACTTGCCTTTGATCGAGTTCTCATACAACAACAGTTATCACTCGAGTATCAAAGTCGCTCCTTTCGAAGCATTGTACAGGCGTAAATGTAGATCACCGTTGTGTTGGGCTGAGGTAGGAGACACCCAACTAGCAAGAGGGCAAACGCCAAACAATGCCTTAACGGGACCGGAAATCATACGCGAGACGACCGAGAAGATAATTCAGATCAGGGCCCGACTGCAATCATCACGAGACAGACAAAAGAGCTACGCCGATAAATGACGAAAGCCCTTGGAATTCAGAGTCGGAGATAGGGTGTTACTAAAAGTCTCTCCTTGGAAAGGACTGATTCGTTTTGGAAAGCGGGGAAAACTAAACCCTCGATACATTGGACCCTTCGAGATTCTTGCCCGAATCGGTCCAGTGGCTTATAGACTGCAGCTACCCGATGAGCTCAGCAGTGTACACCCCGTGTTCCACGTTTCCAATTTGAAAAAGTGCTTATCCGACGAGACTCGCATCATCCCATTAGAAGAAATCGAAATCAACGAGAATCTCCTGTTCATCGAGGAACCAGTTGAAATCATGGACAGGGAGGTGAAACGTACTAAGCAGAGCCGCATTCCGATTGTGAAGGTTCGATGGAACGCGAGACGCGGACCAGAATTCACATGGGAACATGAAGATCAAATGAAGCAGAAGTACCCTCACCTATTCTCACATTCTCAAATCTAGCTTTCAAAAGAATTTCGGGACGAAATTCCCTCTAACGGGGGGATGATGTCACAACTAGGAATTTTGATGCTTTGTAACTACAACAATTATACCAATTGTGAACCAACAATGTGAAAGCATGTATGATGCTTATTCAATAACAACAAAACTTCCATCAAACACCTCATACAAGTACTGCAATTAGTCAACAAAGAATTGAAAGCCCTAGAAATCCCGGTTTAAGTCCATTTTGGATAAGGATCTTCTTATTGGGCCTAATGGACCAATAAGCTTCCAATTTAGCTATCTTGAACATAGAACTCTCAAATGGGCCCTAATTGGACCCATATACATGAAACTTAATATTTTGGGCCTTATAAGCCTAAAATGAACTAGGTTAACTTTAATGGGCCTTATTGGGCCACAACAAATTTATATAGCCCTAGTGGATCATAAAAATCATTCCTTAATTTATTTTGGGCCAAAAATCATCTAATTGGATCATAATATGGGCTGAAGCATAAAAAGGCCCAATCTCTCTTCTTTCTTCTCTTCTCTCGGCCCAACTACTTAAATGGAGGAAGAGTTGACTTCCATTTTCCACCTCTTTATTACCTTTTGGACTTCCATGCACTCATCTCATGTTCCCATTGACACATCACTTCACTCACTTCTCTTTCTCCTCTCTCTTTTTCTCTCGGCCGAAACCAACTCAAACACACACACACACACTCTCAAAAATCTCTCTCAAACACATAAGAACTCTCTTCATTCTTCATCAAATTTTCGAGATTTAGGAGCTTTTCAAGGAGATTATTCCACAAAAATCATCATCTAAGGTAAGTTCATGCTTGGATCCATGATCTAGATTCTTTGTTATATCAAAAATCTCTTCCTAATCTATTCAAACTCATGATCACCATCTTAGAAACCTCTAAGTTCGAGATCTTCCAAGAAGGCTTGCTATGATCGAATTTTCTTCATTTCTTCCTTCTAAACCGAAAACAACAAACAAAGGTGAGCTTCATACCCCTCTCTTTTCGGTTTTCATAAGTTTTATGGGGGAGAATACAAGAAAAATGTGTAGATCTATGTGTATGTGTATGCTATGTATGGTTTTATGCATGTATGTGTGATTTTATGTGTTTTTGTGATGAACATGTAACCAAAAGGGATGATATCTCGAGATCTATGACATAAGAAGGAAAACAAACATGATCTAAGTTATTTTACACTAAACAAGTCAAGAATAATAACTTATAAGATTGTGATAAACATATTTCAACATAAAACCCATTTTTGGGCTTAAATTGTCAAATAAACAAAAGTTGGGTCAAAAATTGTCATTTACGGATTTCTTAAGGGTCAAAGGAGTCAAAACAGTTACAACAAATGTTTTTATGAATATTATGCTCTTCAAAGGACTTGAAATGTAAATTATTAGCTTAATGGGCTAATTTTTGGGCTTTTCGGCCCAACAAACCCAAAGTTGCGAAAATCATGAATTTAAAAGGGCTGAAATGGTAAATTCTTCACAACAGGGGACATAAAGGGTAACAAAACTATTTGAAGGGTTAAAAATGCTTTTCTTTTCCAAAAAGGATCAAAAATGTAAAGTTTTTGGATTTTGGGCCGAAATTGTAAAAATTGCAAAAAGTTGGGCTTTAACCGAAAAATACTATTCTGGAAGGGCTGAAGCTGCCAAAGTATAAGTCTTGAGTCAAAAATATCATTTAAACAAGTCTATGATGCAAAAGTGTTAAGAAAATGTTTTAAGGGCTTAATATGTTCTTTCTTTTATATAAAGGACTAAAATTGTTATTTTTATAGAGGGAAAGGGGCTGAAAAGGTCAAACCACTATTTTTAGGCCTATTATTTTATTTATAGAATATTGAGTCAAAAATACTAAAGTACGACTTAAGAGAAATCGTAAGATGAATACACGCATAAATCCAAATATCATCGTAAACGAATCCACCGGTCTCGAGTCGATACAAAAACAACAATCGTTCAATCGAACCCTCCAGTAGATGTGTGATACCTAAGACAAGTAAACATTCAAACTTTGGGCTTGAAAGTTTCAAATCATGCTTTTTGGACCTTCCAAATCCATTAACATGATCTTTGGGCCCAAGGGATAACGATTATATGTTATTGGGCCTTCTATGACCCAATTCCATATAAAGGGACCTTCAATGACTTTTATGTGCTATTGGGCCCTAGTGGTCCATTAGTATTGCTAGTAAGGTCAAAGTAATCAAATGCGAGATGGGCCAACGTGTCCGTCGCACCCCTGACAGCCTAAGGTAACTCACGATAGTAGCAGGACTTCGTACTCCTCTTCTCTTCGTTTGCTAAGGCTTATGAGTAATCAAAGTAAACAGACTCAGGTCGTTAATCAATAGTAATCAAGGTGGTTTGGATTAAGTGAGTAACAACGGACGGCACCTCTATGGGTCGTTCGTAGTTGGCAGTTATAACCAGTCATTACCAGACCTCGTTATAACGACTCACTAGAATTGATAATATCCGACACCACCCGAGTAATCAAGGAAGAGTAATCAAAAGTCATTCGTTGTGGCGGTATAACAATTAGTAAACAAGTATATCTTTCGTCATTGGAAAACATCGGGTTTTTCGGGGAATTCAACAACACTCGCTTGTAATCTAAATAATTATAATATAAAACTCCCTTTTTATACACGTTTTGAAATCATTCATGCATCAACTTATGGATCTTCACACTTTGATAAACTATTGTCTTTTCAGAAAATATCGGATTTTCTGGGTTTTACGAACTACACAAATCATTTTATCGCAACCCTGCTTATGAACTCACCAACATTTCATATGTTGACGTTTTTTCAAAATAACTTGTATTCTCAGGTAACAGGTAAGCGGAAGGGTAATACCAAGTATGTTAGGATGTTATGTTTTGAAAACTCTTAAACAATTTATGTTATGAATGTGTAATATTTAAAACATTGTACTGGATGTAAACGATATCAGTTGTAATGTATTGATGCATGGGGATGTTTATGTTATGATTCATGTATATTCATTGTGATGATATTCAATTTAAGTCACGTGAGCCCCCGGACGTTTCCGCCGTCTGGTTTTGGGGGTGTGACAACTTTATAACCAGCAGTGTCAGTGCTGAGGTAAAACACTATTTTCCTAGTATATTTACTTTGTAATCATCTCGCATCACTAAGGTCTTAAACTGTATTCTCATAATGATAGTTTCACTGGGAAAACTCTTACACTACAAAAGAACAAACGTACAAACAGTCGGGCCTCGGTAGAAGGCTACATCTTAGTAGAAAATATAGGATTTTCTAGGGAACTCAGACATTTACAAACATTTACAAATAAACATTTACAAACCGCTACGAGTATGTGTACTACGTTGTTACAAACATTTTCATACAAGCAATGACACTAAATACTTATGAACTCACCAGCGTTATGTTGATAAACTCTTTCAAAATAACTTGTATTCTCAGGTCATCAGTAGTCAGGTACCGATGAAGCTTTTGAGAAGATGGAGCACATACAAGACCCAACTCTTATTTTGATTATACATTTTTGGTGTCTTACATACTATACTATACAGAACACGCTTGTATTAAAATTATTCTATTAATCCAATGGATGTTGTTGCTTGTTTACTATTATGCTTTGTTATGATACTGTACATGACGTCCTCCACCCCAGAACGTTTCCGCCTTTCCGGTTTTGGGGTGTGACATATTGGTATCAGAGCTAGGTTTATAGTGAACCAAGTATATCAACCCATAAAAGATATACAAACTATAAACACATCGGGATTAAAACACTCTGACCAAGAATTTATACTTTTAAATAATAAAATATTTAACTAAGTATGTATACATCTATTCATACCAAGGTCAGTATCATACTAGAACATAACAAAAGTATTACGATTGTTGAACAACACGATTAGGCTTAGAGACATATAGTCAAATCTAGGGTGATATAGCCTGATCAACTATATTTTCCGAGGAGTGACTAGCATGTGCCTAAGAATAATTGTGGTGTTGCAACAAGTCTAAAAACTTAGCAACACTGCTACAACAGGAACATTAGAACATAACATAAACCTAAAATACTATAAGAGTACTTTGTCTTACTATAATTATTTATGTGCAAACTAAAAAGGATCATCATTAGTACGACTATTAACTATCCTTTTCCCCATTCTCGCGTAGATAAAATGGATGGCTTCCACTTCCCCGGCGATCCGTATTATCCCAACCAAGGCAATGGTGGATGGCTCGATGATGAGCCAAAAGAGGATCACCCAATCCCCTTGGATGATCATCGTGCAGAAGGCTTTTCGGGTGGCTCTGACTCCGAACCAGAGGTCAACAACCTACCCCCAGTAGCTCCAAACCCTAACCAACGCCCAACTTTTCAAGGCCCGACACATCTGTGGGTGGAGAGTTTGGAGACATGGAGTCAGGAACAAGACCAACCCATCCCATATAATGGAGACCAAGGTTTCTACAACGTGAGCGAAGGAAGCACAGCGGACAGGGTCCTGCCTATTCTGGTCCGCAGGGTTGCACGAAACGAAATTCAGGGTAGAACTACCCTTAACCGAATAGCGGAACTAGACGCCAACGCCAGGATGAGTAATGTCAACATCCGCCGTCTGGAAGATGCTAACGAGAGGGCTCGAGGAGACCGTGAGTCTCTACTCCAGGCATTAGCTGAGACTAGGGCTGAAGTCATAGAGCATCGCGTACGCCAGTGAGTGTACGAGCGGCGCCTTCTCGACATGGAACGCCAACTGGCTGACTTAAGGGTTCGCCCAAGGGATGCCCGTCGCCAGTAGGGGATTACCTGCTCATCCTTTCACTTATTAAAGGAATAGCCTTTCTTTTCTGTGCTCTATGGAGCACTTGTCTGTAAAATATTCCTAACTTTTAAAGTACTCTAACTAGACTGCTAATACTGCCAACATTTTCCCGTATGGTTTGATGTAAGACCTACTGTTAGGTCATTTTTCTCAGACTCATTTTACATCATTAATACCAGTACTATTGGCAGTTATCTAAATCTATGGGAAAGTATTTACCTTGTGTTTCCCTACTCTATTGTTATACCCCTATCTGATAGTTGGACTATGGCGATTTAGTCCATGAAACACTCTCATCATACTTACAATTGATTCTTACTATGATTATCATCCCTATCAACTTTCAGCAAAAGATGCCGCCTCGTCCGCGTCCGGCCAAGGGCAGACCTGCAAATCAAACTCCACCACCACCACCCCCTCCGCAGTTCGATGCGGTGATGTTTCAGGCAGCGGTGACCGCAGCCATGGCTCAAGTAAATTCTGTTGGTGTTAGTGGAACGGGGACTGGCACCAACTCTAGCCATGGTGAAATCCAACCTCGTGCACGGGAGTGTACCTATAAAGATTTCATCAGCTGCAAATCGGCATACTTCAACGGAACCGGAGGGATCATTGCGCTGTCCCAATGGATCGAAAGAACAGAAGCAATCTTCGAGATGTGCTCATGCTCTGAGGGAAGCAAGATAAAGTTCGCTTCTTGCACCTTCACCGAAAGGGCCCTGACGTGGTGGAATGGCCATGTCAAAGCACTCTCACTGGTAGCAGCTAACGCCACGGGCTGGGATACACTGAAGGACCTGATGACAAAAGAGTACTGCCCGAGAGGTGAAATTCAGAAGCTTGAAGAGGAACTGTGGAACCTCAAAATGAAGGGTTCCGACATAGTGGCTTATACAGCCAGGTTCTGCGACCTGGTGAATCTATGTCCTAACCTGGTCCCCACTGAAAGCAAGAAAGTTGAGAGATACATCCGGGGTTTGGTACCCCCGTATCGGGGGAATGTTCTAGCATTGAAGCCTGCGACCTTTGATAGTGCCAAGGAGTTGGCACAAAGGCTTATCGATCATGAAGTTCCTGCTACTCAAACAACAACCACAACTGTCGCCCCAGCACCAACCAAAGCAGCCGGTAACAAGAGAAAACGCTAGGATGGAAAGAAGGGCAAATCAACTCAACCCTCTTCCAAGAAACAACAGACGATGGCTGTCCATGCTGCCACAACTCCTGTTGCCCCTGTACCCGCCAAACCATATGCAGGGATCCTACCCAAGTGCATCAAGTGCACTTTCCATCATAACGACCCCTGCCGGGAAATGCACTGCACCAATTACGACCGGAAGGGCCATACCGCCCGGTTTTGCAGGGCACCACCCAAACCTAGCACCCAGGCTCCTGGTGCAGGAGTGAGCCAGGCCTGCTACGGGTGTGGCGAGACAGGGCACTTCAAAAGAAACTGTCTGAAAGCTGGGAATGCGGGAGGAGCAGGAAGACTACTTGCTATTGGCCATAATGAAGCCGTGGAAGACCCCACCGTAGTCACGGGTACGTTCCTTCTCGATAACTCATATGCTTGTATCCTATTTGATAGTGGGGCAGAGAGGAGCTTCGTAAACCAAAAATTTAAACACTTACTTAAGCAAGCACCACAAGCACTAAACGAAACCTTCGTCGTAGAAATGGCCAACGGAAAGACAGAGAGTTCTAACGAGATTTACATAGGTTGTACCCTCACACTAGATAATCATTCATTTCCAATCGACCTCATACCGGTGTCAATCAAGAGTTTCGATGTCATTGTGGGCATGGACTGGTTGAGTCTCCATCGTACTGATATTTTATGTTTCGAGAAAGCAGTCTGCCTAAACCTATCGAATAACGAAACTTTGTTGATCTACGGAGACAAACCCAGTACGAGCCTTCGTATCATCTCAAGTATCCAAGCCCAAAAGTACTTGCGTAAGGAATATCGTGCATTTCTTGCACACGTAGTCTATGCGAACCGGAAAACCAAAGACCTGGAAGACCTCCACGTAGTGCGCGACTTTCCTGACATCTTTCCGGAAGAATTCCCAGGATTACCCTCGCAACGTCAAGTCGAGTTCCGAATCGACTTAGTTCCAGGAGCTACCCCCGTAGCCAAAGCGCCCTATCGTCTAGCGCCAGCTGAGATGCAAGAACTGTCCAGCCAACGTAACGAACTGCTCAGCAAGGGCTTTATAAGACCAAGCTTCTCACCCTGGGAGCTCCGGTCTTGTTCGTCAAGAAGAAGGACGGATCGTTCCATATGTGCATCGACTATAGGGAACTCAACAAGCTTACAGTCAAGAACCGTTACCCTCTACCTCGCATAGACGATTTGTTCGACCAGATGCAAGGGGCGAGCTATTTTTCCAAGATTGACCTGAGATCCGGGTATCACCAGTTATGAGTGCTTGAGGAGGATGTTCCGAAGACAGCCTTCCGAACTCGTTACGGACACTACAAGTTCGTGGTGATGCCATTCGGACTGACCAATGCCCCCGCAGTATTCATGGACTTGATGAATAGGGTATGCCGTCCTTACTTGGATCAGTTCGTTATCGTCTTCATCGATGATATACTTATCTACTCTCGAAGTGAGGAGGAGCATAGCGATCATCTACGACAAGTCCTAGGAACCCTACGATCGGAGAAGCTCTATGCGAAGTTCTCTAAATGCGAATTTTGGATCCGAAGAGTCGAATTCTTAGGACACGTGGTTAGCGAAGAAGGAATCCACGTGGACCCATCCAAAATTAAAGCTATTGAAAACTGGTCAGCACCAAAGACGCCTACAGAAATTCGTCAATTTCTAAGCCTCGCTGGATACTATCGCAGATTCATACAGAACTTCTCTCGAATTGCGAAACCCCTTACAACATTGACCCAGAAAGGTGTGGCCTTTGACTGGGGAGGGAAACATGAGAAAGCATTCCAAACGCTAAAACGAGCCTGATGCACCGCACCGATACTGTCCCTCCCCGAAGGGACGGAAGACTTCGTGGTCTATTGCGATGCGTCAAATCAAGGGCTCGACTGTGTTCTGATGCAACGAGGTAAGGTCATCGCCTACGCCTCAAGACAGCTAAAGACACACGAGGTCAACTACACCACTCACGACCTCGAATTAGGAGCAGTTGTGTTTGCCCTGAAGATCTGGAGACACTACCTGTATGGTACAAAGAGCACTATCTTCACAGACCACAAAAGCCTACAACACATATTCAACCAGAAGGAGCTCAATATGAGACAACGACGGTGGGTCGAGCTACTCAATGACTACGAATGTAAAATTCGTTATCATCCGGGTAAAGCCAACGTAGTAGCAGACGCCCTAAGTCGAAAAGAATATTCTGGCCGAAGAGTCAAGTCATTAACTATGACCATCCATTCGCATCTATCCACACAGATTAAGGAGGCTCAGCTCGAAGCCTTGAAACCTGAAAACGTGGTGGGAGAATCCCTGCGAGGAATGGATAAGAACTTGGAAGTCAAGGGTGACGAAGTCTTATACCTCATGGACCGGATCTGGACACCGAGACACAGTGGCTTCAGAGACTTGGCATGAAGGAAGCACACAACACTCGTTACTCCGTCCACCCAGGTTCAGATAAGATGTATCTGGATCTTAAAAAGTTATACTGGTGGCCTAACATGAATGCGGAGATCGTTACCTTCGTAAGTAAATGCCTTACTTGCGCCAAGGTCAAGGTCGAATACCAGAAACCATCAGGTCTACTTCAGCAACCGGAGATACCTGAATGGAAGTGGGAGCGGATCACTATGGACTTCATAACCAAGTTGCCCAAGACAACGGGCGGACTTGATACTATTTAGGTCATCGTCGACAGATTGACCAAGTCCGCACACTTCCTGCCTATCAAAGAAACCGACAAGATGGAAAAGCTCACAAAAACATACATTTGAGAGATAGTACGACTGCATGGTGTTCCTATATCTATTATCTCCGATAGAGATAGTAGATTCACTTCGAGGTTCTGGCAGTCACTACAGAACTCCTTAGGAACGAGGCTGGACATGAGTACAGCCTACCACCCACAAACCGATGGACAAAGTGAGAGAACTATCCAAACCTTAGAAGATATGTTGCGAGCCTGTGTGATTGACTTTGGAAAGGCATGGGATACTCATTTACCCCTTGTCGAATTTTCCTACAACAACAGTTATCACACGAGCATAAAGGCTGCTCCATTTGAAGACCTCTATGGCCGAAAGTGTAGGTCCCCTCTGTGTTGGGAAAAGGTGGGTGACACCTAGTTAGCTAAAGGACGAGTTCCTGACAGCACTCTCACAGGTCCGGAGATCATTCGGGAAACGACAGAGAAGATCGTTCAGATTCTCGAACGATTGAAAGCCTCTAGAGACCGACAGAAAAGCTACACAGACAAACGAAGGAAACCTTTGGAATTCTAGGTGGGAGACCGAGTCATGTTGAAAGTCTCACCCTGGAAGGGCTTGATACGCTTCGGAAAGCGTGGAAAGCTAAACCCAAGATACATAGGGCCCTTCAAGATTCTCGCTAGAATCGGTCCTGTAGCTTACAAACTCAACCTTCCCCACGAGCTTAGTAACGTACATCCTACCTTCCACGTCTCGAACTTGAAAAAGTGCCTATCCGACGAGACTCTTATAATCCCACTCGACGAGATCGAAATCAACGAGAGTCTCAACTTCGTAGAAGAACCAGTAGAGATCATGGACCGAGAGGTCAAGCGAACAAAGCAAAGTTGTATCCCGATAGTGAAGGTTCGCTGGAACGCCAAGCGAGGCCCGGAATTCACTTAGGAGCGCGAGGATCAAATGAAACTTAAATATCCTCATCTGTTTACTTAGTTATTTGTAATAACTTGGTTGCTTGAACTCTAATTTCGGGACGAAATTCCCTTTAACGGGGGGATGATGTGACAACCCGAAGCTTTCATCTTGTGCTAATATTCAAATCAATTGAAGTTAGACTCGTTCTTACTACTTTCTAGCTTTATTTTGAGTCATTTGGGTGTTCTAAACCTAGTAGATGCTAGTTAGAAGTTTGGATTGGAATTCCGTAAGCTCAGCCGACACAAAAATTGGCGAAACGCTCCAACATAAGGAGTGTACGGTCGTACACTTGAGTGTGCGGCCGCACACCCCTCCTCCGGCAGCACACACTCTTCTGGCAGCACTCTCATACCAATAAGAAAGAGTCTTGGCCTTTATTTCACCCTTTTACACCCTCTTAGTCAAGAACTCGTTTTCTCTCAAGTGGATCCCGATTTTTCACCTAGATCTTCAAGTGGTAAGTGTTTATAGCCTTTGATTTATAGATTCCTTACTCCATCTAGGGTAAATCATTGATTTCATCCATGAAATCATCTCATTCTAGTGAATCTTCAAGTGTTCTTCAAGAACACCAAGAACACCTACTAAGTTCTTGGGCTCCAAACACCCCCATACGCTTCTACACTGTAAGTACCCTACTCCTACATGTGTTTAGCTATATTTGAGCCTTGTTAAAAGTCCCAAAACTAGAGCTGAAAGGAGTGTGCGGCCGCACACCATCATGTGGCCGTACACCCCTTATTTTGGTGCTTTAAGGCCTTAAACTCATGTAGTATTCTAGCACATGATCAAAGACACTTAGGGGATGCAAGATATGACCATGGAATCTCGTTTTGGACCATTTTTACTAGGAGTGTGCGACCGCACACATCATGGCCGCACACACTTGGCCGCACACACCAAGTGTAACCGCACACACACTTTTAAGGGTCCAAAATAGCAACAAACTCCCAATCCGGCTAAGAAATGGCCAAAACACCTTCTTAGGATCATCACAAAGACTTGGAAAATCGATTTGGACACACTTCTATGGGAGTGCACGGCCGCACACAGGTCTGGCCGCACACTCTGGCCGTACACCTAGCCGCACACACATAAAAGTAGAGTTTGGTGGCCTTACACTCAAATCTAAGACCCTACACTCATTTAGGGACTTCCATAGGTGTTTGTAACACTTAATTCTAAGTGTTTTCATGTCCCTAAGGCGTGTCCATGTGTCTATTAGTGGTTATATACCTTAAGTGTATTTATATATGTGTTATCACATGTAAAATAGGATTCGTTTGTGCTCAAGACTCCAATTGACACCCGACGATCCTATATCGATCTTTCATTCGAGTTACTCACTGCTGGTGAGTTCATACCCCTTAATCAACCTTTAAATGATTATAAATGCTTTTAGGGGGGATACAAGTTCAAACATTCTAGCCATTGTTTTAATCACATATGATTATGGACTAAAACAAACAGAAAGAATTACTATTACTTTCAAGATTGTTATCAAACTTATGGATTTCAAACATTTCAAAACCTTTTACTAAACTCTTTTAGAAGCTAAAACTATTTTCAAACTCTTTTAAACTCACATTATTGTCAAACTCATATCTATACCAATATATTTATATAAGTAAGGCTTGAAGGACTTAGGACTGATAGCTCACCTTATTTCCTGTTCCTTGTTTGGTTGTGGGCTTAGGGTGTCCTGTTATTTGTATGACTGTCGTTGAACTCTTAATTATATATCTTATATATGTGGATGGATATAAAACCTTTCTCCTCAGTTCAGTACCTCTGAGGTAACAGAGGCCTATAAACAACATTACTATTTAACTATAATAGGTATAGTTAAGGGTTTACTACTCACTACTACTATTGCAACGACACATACAAGAGTCAGTACAGTTATGAGTCAATACACATTATACACTATACAAGGGAACATACTATACACTATACAAGAGAATATACTATATACTAGTACAGAGAAAACATCACTACACTAAGGTATACTATACAAACATTTGAATATGATAATCAGAATGTGACATACTACTTCTCGATACGACACTTCATTGTGGTATCACTTTGTAACCAGAGTCTCCTGGAGGGAGATCGGGCATTGTGTGTATAGATCTATACGGGACAGACACTCCCACACCCCGACTGCTAGCTACAGTCCCAGCCGTTAAGGCCAAGGGGTGACAGAATGTTACATTACTACATATGACACCGGAGGGTCATCAATTATTCAGCCGTCGATCAGCATGTTACATACGAGTTCACATTCAAACCTTTAATTAACCAATTAAGAATTAATGGAAAAACAGACTCTCCGAGGCGTATTGTTCATTAAATACCACCTGGAGTCTGCATTTTATTACTTTAGACTCCCCGAGGTGTACTGTACATTTAGTACTACCTGGAGTCTGAATTTTCATCACTTTATAACCAGCAGTGTCACTGCTGAGGTAAAACACTATTTTCCTAGTACATTTACTTTGTAATCATCTCGCATCAGTAAGGTCTTAAACATATTTTCATAATGATAGTTTCACTCGGAAAACTCTTACACTACAAAAGAACAAACGTACAAACAGTCGGGCCTCGGTAGAAGCCTATATCTTAGTAGAAAATATAGGATTTTCTGGGGAACTCAGACATTTACAAACATTTACAAATAAACATTTACAAACCGCTACGAGTATGTATACTACGTTGTTACAAACATTTTCATACAAGCAATGACACTAAATACTTTTGAACTCACCAGCTTTATGCTGATAAACTCTTTCAAAATAACTTGTATTCTCAGGTCATCACTAGTCAGGTACCGATGAAGCTTTTGAGAAGATGGAGCTCATACAAGACCCATCTCTTATTTTGATTATACATTTTTGGTGTCTTACATACTATAAAGAACACGCTTGTATTAAAATTATTCTATTAATGAAATGGATGTTGTTGCTTGTTTACTATTATGCTTTGTTATGATACTGTACATGACCTCCTCCACCCCAGAACGTTTCCGTCGTTCCGGTTTTGGGGTGTGACATCTATGAAACTGCTGAAGTGATCAAGAAGCATCAAACTTTATGTAATTATCAAGGAAGAAATTTAAAGCTGCACGTGTTGATCTTGAAGAACCAATTCAAGAAGCCTCTACGCCCAGTTTGTATTAAAAGTCAAATTTTGAAGGATGTCCAACTACTAAATATGAAGTTATTCATGTATAAGATTCATATGTACATCTTGTAGTCAAGTCATTAAGAGATCGAGGAAAGAGCTGAAAGTCAAGGAAGTCTGAAAATAAAAGAAAGGTATAAACCAAGGGGGAGATTGTTAAGACATAAATTTATGGTTTATACTTTGCTTCTCAAGGCTTTTAGAGTTCTCAATTTAGGACGGAAATCACTATGATCTCAGTGGTACTTGGACCGAAATCACCATGTGATTTCGCTGGGCTTAATGATGTTTTCGGTTGGGATGGGATTTAGTAATTAGGTATTAGTATATAATGAATAGAGTTAGGTGCTGTTTGTTTTTTAAAAAAAACCACTTCAGACCACTTATTGCTGCGCCATACAGCACTTGGCCTTTCGCAGCTGTTTGTTTTCCGGAAGACTTCTGACTTAAAAACTGTTGCACGTGTGCTGCGTGGCGCAGCACTAAACCAACTGCTTCAAACCTCTTCGGGCCTTACTTTAACTTACTACAGCTGTCTGCGGACGTTAAAAAACAAACAGACTTTTTATTAAATGCTGCAGCCTTTTGTTCCACCTCTTCTGCTACAGAGGATTGCAGAGGTGGTCCGCAGACTTAAGACATTTTCGCTTCGAAAAAACAAACAGCACCTTAGTCAATTAGAGAGTTAACCATTAGGTTTTATCAGAAAGAGGTTTAGAGAGCATTAACAGTTAGATAGAAATCGTTTGATTTTATGTACGCGGCTATTGATCAATAATAGTGTGCATTGAAGATTCGTGCTTGTGTTCTTGATTCATATTTATTGTTTTGTGTTTATCACTTGATTAGGATTCCGAACTAATCTCATGTTTTAGATTGATACGGAGATCGGGGTTTTACAGGAAGATAACGGATTTCGCATTCGTAATCATTTAGTAACTCTATCCATCGTCGTTGCCTCATATTAAGCTCTTTTTGATTGAGCATATTTTGGAGGCTGTTATGGTCAGTGAAGATCGTACACTTTGTACCATAAAGGTAGTGTCTCCAGATCTTTAAGGCAAACACTATTGCCCCTAATTTAAGGTCATGCGTGGTGTAGTTGACGTCGTGAGTCTTAAGTTGTCTTGAAGCATAGGCAATGACCTTTCCCCATTGCATGAGTACACAACCTAGACCCTGCTTGGATGCATCACAGTAGACCACAAAGTCTTTCGTTCCTTCTGGAAGAGACAGGATCGAAGCACTGCATAAAGCTCGCTTTAGCATCTAGAAGGAAGTTTCTTGCTTATCTCCCCAGTTTAAGGTCACTCCTTTCTGGGTCAGGGAAGTAAGTGGCTTTGCGATGTTGGAAAAGTTCTGTATGAACCTTCAGGTAGCTTGCAAAGCCCAAAACCTGGCAGATTTTTGTCCGTGTTCTCAGCGCTTCCCAGGTTTCAATTGCTTTGATTTTGGAGGGATCCACATGTATCCCCTCTTTGCTGACCACGTGCCCCAAAAAGTCCACCTTCCGAATCCAAAATTCACATTTTGAAAACTTTTCATACAACTTTTCCGCCCTTAGTGTCTCCAAGACTTGTCGCAGATGTTGACTATGCTCTTCCTTACTTCACGAATAGATTAGAATGTCATTGATGAATATTATCACGAGTTTATCCAGGTATGGTTAGCATACGTGGTTCATTAGATCCATAAACACCGCGGGTGCATTAGTCAATCAGAAAGGCATCACAACGAACTCGTAATGTCCGTATCGAGTCCTAAACGCCGTCTTAGGAGTATCTTCCTCCTGTATTATGAGCTGATGGTATCCCGACCTTAGATCGATTTTTGAAAAGTAGCTCGATCCCTGGAGTTGGTCGAACAGATCACCAATTCAGGGTAGGGGATATCGGTTCTTGATGGTGATTTTGTTCAACTCCCGCTAGTCGATGCACATATGGAATGATCTGTATTTCTTCTTTACAAACAAGACCGGTGCTCCCCATGGTGAGAAGCTTGGTCTGATGAATCCTTTACTCAGCAGTTTGTTCAGCTGACTGGACAATTCATGCATTTCTTTCGGGGCTAATCGATATGGTGATTTGGCTATGGGGGTGGCTCCAGAAATCAAGTCGATTCTGAACTCAACTTTTCACACTGGTGGTATTCCCGGAAGGTCTTCTGGGACTATGTCGGTGAAGTTGCAGTCTTTTGGGAATAGTTCAGGAAAGTTGCAGACTTCTAGAATATCCTTGATGTCCTTCACTTCTCTCTTCTCATGAACAACGTGGGCTAGGAATGGATGGTACTTCTTGCGTAGGTACTTTTGAGCCTTGATGCAGGAGAAGATTCAGAGGTTTGTGTCGGGTTTGTCACCATAGATGAAAAGTGTTTCATTATTTGGTAGGTTAAGTCGGATGGCTCTTTCGTAACACATGATATTGGCATGGTGAGGGCTTAACCTGTCCACGCCAATGATCACATCAAAGCTTCCTATTGTAATCGGCATTCGGTCGATTTGGAAGGAGTGATTGTTTATGGTTAGGATGCATCCTATGTATATGTCTTTGGTGCTTTCAGTTTTCCCATTTTCCATTTATACCATGATTATTTCAATGAGTGATGGAGGTTTTTTTTTAGTATGTGTTTAAACTTATGGCTCATTAAACTCTTCTCCGCACCGCTATCGAAAAGTATGCATGCATATGAGTTATTGAGGAGAAACGTGCCGGTAAACACAGCGGGGTCCTTTATTGCTTCCTCGTGCCCCATTGTCAAGACCCTTCCCACGCCTCCGACATTCTTGTTCTTTGCCTTTGGGCACTCCCTCTTGAAATGCCCCGTCTCACTACATCCGTAACACGCCTGACGCACCCCAACATTAGTGGTTTGTGTGGTCTGTTGAGCTGGCGCCTTACAGAAACAAGTAGTATGCCCCTTCCTGTTGTAGTTGCTGCAATTCATCTCTCGTCAAGCTCCATTGTTATGGAAGTTGCACTTGTTGCATGTAGGTAGAATCCCACCATATTGTTTCACCGGTGCTGGGGCAGTAGGGATAGTGGCGACATGGACTGCCACAGTTTGTTGTCTTTTGACAGGCTCTTGTGTGGCTTGGCCCTTCTTGTTCCAGATCTTTCGCTTGTTATCTCCTCTTTTTGGTAGATCAGGTGTGGATGCCATAATGCCCTGGCAGAGTCCGTGGTCGACAAGACTTTGTGCCAAACGTTTGGCACTGTCGTAGGTGGTTGGGTTAGCAGATATAACCATTCCTTGAATCTGGGGGGATAGTCCCTAGATGTAGTGTTCCACCTTCTTGGCATCTGGTCTAACCATGCCAGGGCACAAAACTGCCAAGTCGTTAAACCTGGTAGTATAGGCGGTCACATCCGAGCCCGTCATGGTATGGTTCCAAAGTTCTTTCTCCAACTTCTGGATTTCGCTTCTTGGGCAGTACTTCTCCAGCATCATGACCTTCAGATATTCCGAACTCGTAGAGTTGGCCACAACGAGAGTCAGGGTTTTAACATGGCAATTCCACCAGGAGAAGGCTGAGTCTGCAAAAGGATAAGTTGCGTACTTGAATTTACATTCATCTAGGAATGAACAGACTTCAAACACAAATTCGGTTTTCTCAAACCATCTCGTTAAGGTGGTGACACCGCTGTCGCCATGGAAAGTCCTGGGCTTGCAGTTGATATAATCCTTGTAGGAGCACACTCGTTGGTGTCCTTGATTTTTTCCATGATTGGAACTGTTGGCACTGATCCCGTTTTCGTTTCCATTCCCGTTTCCCTTTGTGCCATTTGTGCTAATTTGCGCCATGGCGGTTGCTACTGTGGCTGCCACAACGGCTTGGAACATAGCGGGGTCCACTTGTGGAGTTGATGTTGGTGGAGCTGCTGGTGTTTCGCCGGCACGCCGGTTACTTCTGCGTGGTGGCTTTTTGCTGCCATAGGGATGAGAGGTGGAATGATGTTAAGTCGTCGTTAATTGTTATAAATCGGGTATTATCGAAATAGGACGTCTCAACTATATGTTTCTTATGATTTGCCTTTATTGCAACTTTTAAACATTTCAATAATATATATATATATATATATATATATATATATATATATATATATATATATATATATATATATATATATAATTACTATAAATAGTGAACAATTTCATAAAATTTTATGAACTTAATAGTAATACCTAATGAAATAAAATGCAAACCATTTCATTGACAACGTTTCATAGTGGTACATAGTTTTGGAAATTTTGATCTTCATGGAGGTCTGTAATACACTTGAACCCAAAATAAAATTTGGCAGCATAACAACCCCTAGAATAGTGTAATCACTTATTCGCAGGGTCGGACCTACATACATGAGGGAGTAGCCCCAACGCTTACTCACAAAACCTGGTCTACAACAAAAGTTAAGTATCATGAACACTACTCGTGGCGAGTGATATCCTGCTTCCTCTCTGGCCTGCCCTCGAAGTGTGGCTATGAATGCTCGCATCTGCTTTGCGTCCTCTCTGTCCTCCTCGGCACGACGCTCTGCCTCGACCACCCTGTGCTCCATGATGGTGTGCATGTCCATGAGCTCTCTAACCTCAGCTCGGGCAGTGGTGGCATCCTCCTGAAGCCAATCGATGATCCTGCATGTCTGATCATGATCTTCATCTAGACGACGAAAGCGAGTGGCGATAACCTCAACATTGGCACCGATATCTAGGATCTGGCTGGTGGACGCCCTAGACCGCTCGTCAAGGCGCGAGAGCAGTGAATCATGAAAGGGAGAGCCCTGTCGGCTGAACCGCCATTGCGGAGGTCGTAGAACCCTCGGCTCATACTGTATGGGGGATACTGGCCATGCTCCCAGCTCCATCGGTGTAGGTCCTCTGCCCAGCGGGGTGTCGGTCCCTGGAGTGGTACATCTGTCAGAAAAATCTCAAGTCTACGAAAGGGAGGTATCTTCTTACGAGGAGTGCGCATCCATAAAGGACCCCCTGGATGGCGGTATACCTGGAAGCTCGACTCGGGCATATGATCGTGCAGGTCGTGGACGGCATAGTGTGGGTTGCTAACCTCAGAGTCAACATCAGAGTCCTCCTCCTTCATGTCCTCGTCACTGTCATCATCATCCTCTTGACCCTCCTCCGGGTCCTCCTCAGCGACTGGAGCGTTAACCTCGGCCTGCTCCTCGGGCTCCTCCTCAATCCATCCACCATTCCCATTATTGGGAAAGTAAGGGTCTCCGGGTAAGTGAAATCTGGCCATGTCGACTATGCAAGAATAGAGGTATAAGAGGCATGTAAGGAGTCTAGGTGTATGGTTCTATAGTATCATAAAACACTCCTATAGTATCTTAAACTTTATGTTTGGTTCTAGAGTTTCTTTGTATGAGGTGTTGGTAAGTTTTAGACTTGTTTTTCACCACGACCATTCCCAAGCACATGTTAGTCACATCTTGGACGAATATAGTTGATCAGGCTATATCCATCCTAGATCTGTTTACATACTACCTAGGACTACTCGTAGTGTTCAACTTATCTTATTACTTTTGTATTGTTCTTGTTATGACACCGTTCTAGTATGTAGGTATGTACTTATACTTTATGAAAATATTATTATATTTTAAAAGTATACTTGTATGAAATGTTTTTGTCAGAGAGTTTTAGTCTCATTGGATTTATAGTTGTATATCTTACATGGTTTGATATACTTAGTTCACTATAAACAATGCTCTGATACGAATCTGTCACACCCCCAAACCAGGATGGCGGAAACGTCTGGGGGTGGATGACTTTCATGAACAATATCACAACATAATGTACAATAGTGATCAAAGCAAACACAACCATCATAAATATAATTGAAATTGCTACATTGTTACCATGTATTGTATGTTTCCAACCAATTATATTATGATGACAAAAATGAATAATATGACGCCGTAACGTCCCATCCTCAAAAGCCTTGTCGTTACCTGTTTAATTGTTTCCTGAGAATACAAGTAGTTTTGAAAAGTGTTCAACAATTAAGTTGGTGAGTTCATAAGAATTTTGTATGTGAAAAATCTGTAACTCTTTCCTTGTAAAATGATAGTATTTGTTCCCAGAAAACCCAATATTTTCTCAAAAATGAGTTGTAGTCTTAAAAACCCTAAGACCAAAAATGTATAAGTAATTATATACTTAAAATAGTATTATGTAGTTTTATTCTTCTATAAAACCTTTTGAATGCGTGTTACCCCGTTAACTAAATGTATTATTGATTCCCCATGTGAGTTATTACAACCATGCTAAAACCAAAGTTGACCTGCTACGACGTTCTTTAGGCGTCGGAATGTTAGACACTTGTCACCCCAGACCTGCCGATCTAGCTGTAGCTAGTAGCTTAGGTGCGGGATTGTCAGTCCCGTATAAATCTATACACAAGTGTCACGCTCTCTTACCGAGATTCTGGTTATAATTTAGGACTTTAGTGTGTACTCTAGTAGGTATGGTGAAGACTGTGTCTCACATAATTGTTTCAACAAGTTTACGTATAGTGTAACGAAAACCCTTGTAAGTGTAAATATCACCTTTGCATAGTATTTACATAGTGTAAAAATAATTATAGTTTTATATAATTATTTGTATTGTATCAAAACGGTAAAATAAGTGCCAGTGACCCATAAACTATAGCTATTATAATTTAATATAAATGTTTTTTGTGCCCATATATACTCACATATATATAAGTTAACATGTTTAGATGTCAGTAAATAACATATAATTTACATCTAACACAAGTAAATGAACATTTAGTATGGTGAAACCAATTTGCTAGTTTTGGCCCTTTTTACGTCACTCAACGGTAAAAATTGAGTTATAAACTTGGTAAAATTTATTTTTACCTCTTTGTGGATATCAAGTCAAACTAACATTATATGTTCAAAACAACATATTTTATTTCAAATTTCATAAAAATGGTACCATAACCTAGTCATGACCATTTTTGCTAGAAACCTTACTTTTACATAAAAATGGTGCGTTTTTTGGTTTTCTTTTTGTAAAACCAAATCCTTGGTATTTTTAACTAGTTTCATAATACATGTCCAAAATAATATATTTTGATTTCTATCCCACAAAAATGATGTAATAACTTAGTTAAAACCATTCTTGCTAGAAAAGTCATATTATGTTCATAAAAACCATAATTTTTATAGCTTTGTTTTTGTGACTTTTTATCAAGAACATATAGCATGTTTATACTCATTTTTCATAGACTTGCATTTCAAACAACATACCACACATAAATGTTCATAATACTAGGTAATAACATTATTTCATTAAAATAATACTTTTACACAACTTGAAGACAAAGCATGCATAACAACTAGTGTTATTATACAAGTTTACTTGTATTCCCCCTAAAACTTGGATAAAAATGAAAATGAGGGGTATGAACTCACTGTGAGTGTGTTTCTTGGTGGATAAAGAGATGAAGATGAAGGTTTTCAAGCTTAGAACACTTGAAGACACTTGAAGAACATTTGAAGGTCGAATTATCCTATGGATATTAACACATGTTAATGTGTGTTGTTGTAACAAAACTAGTATATATGTGTGTTTAATCACTAGATTAGTAAGGAAAAACTTACCAAAAGATCAAGAACCAACTTGTAGGAATTAACCTTAAGAGAAATGGCCTTGTTCTTGAGAGAAAAGGAAGGAGAATGAAGAAGATGAAGAATGTGGAGTAAGTGGGGGGGGGTAGGGTATGGGGGTGTAGGAGTTGACTTTATTAAAATAATAATTGTTTAATAAAGTGTGTCATCACCATATGATACAAAAGTTGTCTCTTTTATTTTTATAAAAGAATGGAAACTTTAATAAAATTTGGTGATTTTTATAAAAAGTGTGGTAAAAATGATGCATATTTACTTAATTTGAATCATTCACATTCAAATTATTATATAAATTATTATCATAAAAAATAATAACACATTACATGAGAGTTAGGATAACTCCTAATTCTTTGCGTTAATGTTTGTATGATTAAGCCGTGTATAGAATCTGTCGCATTTGGTGACGAATTCACCAAAAATTTGCATATGTAAACTTTGTTATGAATTTTGTCATGTAGTATAAGGTTTATGAACTCCACTACCTTGTGTTATGAATATTATTTATACCTAAATAATATAAAATTGAATTATTGAATGGTTACGTTACTAACCCTAATTAGGGTTTATATTCGACAATTGGCAACTAGAGAGTTGAGTTGACCTGGTTGACATTTGTTGACTTTGTTTGGCCAAAATTGACGTCTGCCACACAGAGTTGATCTCCGACGACCTTCAGTTTCGACTGGGTCACCTTCTTCGTCTTCTTGTCTGATCAGGAAGGAAGAGGAACGATGGAAGCATAAATCAGGGGGTTTACGGCGATGGTTGAATGAATCGCAAATAGGGCGGCATCGATCTCCGACGAGCTATTCATTGGTTCATTCGTTCCGTCGCCGACATCCATAGGTCACGGAGATGGAAGAAATACGGATGAAATCAGATGAAATGATGGTCGGTGGTAGTTCTTGTCAACAGAGGTGGTGCCAAGGGGTTGCTCAGACGACTTCCTCATTGTTTCTTCTTCTCCAATCCACCAGAAAACGTAAGGGAAGGGTTTTGTTCGGTTGTTGTTGTTCGAAAATCATCACTGAGATGTTTGGCGGTGTTTCTCGACCTCAGAAGGGGATGAAGGAAGGGCAGTTTATCTTTCTTCGGCGACCCTTGTGGGTCCTTTCGCTCGTCTCCGGTAGTCACAAATACAGGAAACCAAAGCAGCAGTAAGAGCGGGGCGTTTGGGTATTGATTCTTCAACAAATCATAGGGATGTTTGTGTTGGTTGTTTGAAGGTAGCAAGGAGGAAAATGGGGTTGTTTCCCCTTTATTCACCGGAAATAACAACACACCTCCTGTGTGTTCCTGGCAGCCCACAAATCAGAAAAGATAGAGAGAATGAGCAGGGAGGGTTATGAGGGATGAGTGAAGTAACAATAGAAATCATTTTCATCAGATTTTTGGGAGATGTTTAGTACTTCGAAATCTAGAAATTGATCTTAGATTACTTCTCATTATTGGTGTAAGGGCCGAAATATCTAACGAGGTGTCGAAGTACTTTTAGGTATGGGTAGTGTCGATGTCGAAGTTAAGTACTTCGATATGTATGTATTATGTATGGAAATTATAGATGTCGAAGCTTAAATGTCTAGTCCTTACTTATTTTTTTGTATGTGTTTGTATCACCCTATAAATAGGGTAAGTATAGGATTCGAGAGTAGCATTTTAAGATTTTGAGCTTTTGGGCATTTTTGTTCTTTACTCTCTTGTGTTCTTGTATACTTGTTCAGACGTAATCAATGGGCCAAACATAATTTATTTACATTTGTGTTCTTAACGCTTTCTGTTCTTGATTTTGTTCTTAATACTCGATTTAAACACACTACATTTGGTATCAGAGTAGGATACATTCAGTCAATTCTGGTTTTCTCGTTTTTTTCAAAAAGTTTTTGAACTGCTCTTTTCGATTCAAAAGATTTCCGCACTTTTGATTAAGAATGTAACAACCTGATTTTCATAAAAATTTTAAACTTTTAATTTCATAACCTCAACCATAGTAAATATAAAAATCTCAATATATATCAATATTATTTTGAAATTTCATAGTACATAGAGCTAAATGTGAAAACGCCGGAGAATGCATGCCACGTCATCAAGTCGGGCCCTTGCCTTTATCAATAGAAGTACCTGAAACATACAAGTAAACTGTAAGCACAAGCTTAGTGAGTTTCCCAATCACACAAATCAAATAACCACATAATGTCATGCTCATACATATACATACAATTTGCCATGGACTCCCTCCATGGTCTTCAACGGAATGCCATTGGCTACCCCCATGGTCTTATATCCTCATGCCATGGGCTCCCCCCATGGTATTCACATAAGCCTCTACGTAAATCAAATAACATACCATTTCCCATACAATAAAACCATATCATATCAAATAATGTGCCGACCTTGGTGCCTTCGACCTATGAGTGTGGTGAGAAGACTCGCCTCAAATGCTGACAATAGCTGAATAGGTCCCGGCTCCGAGTATTAGCTCCACTCAATCTCTAAACATAAGCAACTCCTTAGATTCAACACAAAACTTCAAACAATAAGAGTCAGCCTTGGTCAAAGTCAAAGTTAATGTCAAAGTCAACACCCCGAGTTGACCCAACTCGTCGAGTTCCCTTCAAAGATAGAATCGCGATATGGTGATCCAGATCGTAGAGTTTCCCTACAACTCGTCGAGTTTCCCCGTTTATCCGACAAAATCGTGACAAACCCAGACCAACTCGTCGAGTTCCCCTACGAACTCGTCGAGTTCTCCAGTCTGCCAACCCACTTAATGCATTAAGCCATTTTTCTTGAATCCAAGGATTCCAAATCTCAGATCCCTTCCATAATGTTGTCTAGAAGGGTAAAGTTTCCAACTTTACCCTTAAGAACCAACCATAAGGCTTAAAAAACGAAACCCTAGTTCTTTAAAGAGGGTCTTGACCCATTAAGCCCCTAACTTCCATTACAATGTTCCAAAATATATATCTAATGTCCCAAGGTGGACAAATCAGGTAAAGTTTCTAACTTTACGTCCATGCATGCTAGAAACACCCTATAAGGTTCATTTTTGGCTTCATAATGGACATATTTCATGAATGGGACATGGAGGCCATTAAAGTTTGCAACTTTAAGCCTAAAGAGGTCATGTAGGGGTCAGATCTACTCCCTCAACCCCTGGAAACCTCTTCTCCCTGGACAACTCAACCAAAGTCCAAAACTCAAGCTAAAACTTCAAGAAAAGAGATCTAATAAACTACATGCGAAGGTGATGACTTTATACCTCAAAGATGTAGCCTCTGATGAAGAGCTTATAGATCTAGAGTCACTCCTCCAAGCTAGGTGCTTCACTCTTTAAGACTCCTATCAAGAACCACCAACAAACACTCTTAAGCTCACACTACTCAATATGCAAGAAGGAAAACGATTCTAGGGTTTTCTCTGGGCAAGGGAGGCTGCTAAGGATGTCGGACAAAGAAGTTAAGTCCTTTATATAGGATGCAACCCCTGAAAATTAGGGTTTTTACCTCCTGCGCCAACTCGTTGACTTGGGACACCCCGACTCGTCGTGCTGGGTCATTAAAATGCACGACATGGGTAAACTCTACATGACGAGTTGGAGCCTCCCAACTCGTCGAGTTCCACTCAAGAATTGAAAATAAATAAATTTATTTTATACCTGAACCAAGCGTTACAAATATCCCCCACTTGAACTAGACTTCGTCCTCGAAGTCTGCTGATGCAAAAAGGTCCAGATAATGCTTCCTCTTTTCGTCCTCCGACTCCTAGGTCCATTCGGAGCCTCTTCGGTGCTGCCATTGCTCCTTTATAAGCTTCACTTCCTTGTTTCGGAGGGCTTTCATTTCTCTATCCAGAATCGCAATGGGATTTTCCACATAATGCGGACCCTCATCAATCTGAATATCATTAAGCGATACCACCATCGACTCGTCAGCCACACACTTCCGCAACTACGAATCGTGAAATGTACTGTGGATTTGCCTAAGCTCCTCAGGCAAGTCCAACTGATATGCAACCTTGCCCACCCGGGCAATAATCTAAAATGGGCCAATAAACCTGGGGCCCAACTTGCCCCGCCTCCTGAACCGGATAACACCCTTCCAGGGTGACACCTTCAGGAATACCATACCCCCGACCTGAAATTCTAAGTTTAATCTGCGCATATCTGCAAAGTTCTTTTGCTTCCTCTGTGATGTCTGAAGCCGGTCGCAAACCCGCTGAATCATCTCGGCTGTCTTAAGTACGACTTCAGTACTCCCCATAACTCGATGTCCGACCTCCCCATAGCAAACTGGAATCCTAAATCTCCGGCCATAAAGCGCCTCAAATGAGGGTCGGTCAATACTAGCATGATAACTATTGTTATATGAGAACTCTGCCAGTGGAAGGTTAGTATCCCAACTCCCTCCAAAATCTAATACACATGCCCTAAGCATATCCTCGAGCGTATGAATCATCCGCTAACTCTGACCATCAGTCTGGGGGTGATAAGTAGTGCTAAAATGCAACTGAGTTCCCAACTCCTCATGGAACTTCCTCCAAAACCTGGAGGTGAAACGAACATCGCGGTCCGAAACTACTGACACTGGTACCCCGTGGCTAACCACCATTTCCCACACATAAATATCTGCTAACTTCTCAGCGGAAATACTCTCGAAGATCGGAATAAAATGAGCACTCTTGGTCAACCTATCCACGATAACCCAGATGGAGTCCACACCCCGAGCCATCCTAGGTAGCTTCGTGATAAAATCCATAGAAATCTCCTCCCATTTCCACATGGGGATAGGTAGCGGCTGCATCTTACCGTGGGGCCAATGATGCTCGGATTTGACCTTCCTGCAGGTCAAACACCACTCAACAAACCAAGCAATCTCCTGTTTCATGCAGGGCCACCAGTAACTCAATCTTAAGTCTTGGTACATCTTCATGGCCCCCGGGTGGATAGAAAACTTGGATTTATGTGCCTCCTCCAAGATCTTTTCTCTCACACCCCCAGAAGGCGGTACCCAAACTCTACCACACTGGGTCAATAGACCCCGACCGTCTCGTACAAAAAGTCGAATATGCCCCCGAATCCGCTCCACCTTCCAATTCTCCTTCTTTAGTCCTTCAACCTGAGCCTCCTTGATCATATCCAATAGAGGCGAAATCACCATCATCCTCAGGCAAACATCTCGGATCGGAGCAGTTGCCGCCTTACAGCACAAGGCATCGGCCAGCACATTGGCCTCCCCGGGGTGATACAAAATCTCGCAATCATAATCTTTTAGTACATACAACCATCTCCTCTACTGCATATTCAGTTTCTGCTGATCCATCAAATACTTTAAACTTTTATGGTCAGTGAAGATTGTGCACCGAACCCCGTATAAGTAATGCCTACAGATTTTGAGGGCAAACTCCACTACCCCCCAACTCTAAGTCATGAGTGGGGTAGGTCGCCTCATGAGGCTTCAATTGCCTCGAAGCATACGCGATCACATGCCCCCTCTACATCAATACAACCCCTAATCCCAAAATAGACGCATCACAATACACTATCAAATCATCAAGACCCTCGGGCAGGGCTAGAATCGGGGCCTCGCATAATCTTTGTCTCAGGGTCTCGAAGGCCAATTATTGATTTGGGCCCCACTGAAAAGTCAAATTCTTCTTGGTCAACCGGGTCAACGGTACAACGATCTTAGAGAAATCATGAATAAATCTCCAATAGTACCCTGAGAGACCCAAGAAACCCCGGATCTCAGATGCGTTCTTCGGAACCTACCAACACATCATCGCCTCGATTTTGGCTGGATCAACCAAAATACCCTCCTGACTGATGATGTGCCCCAAAACCTGCACCACCCGTAACCAAAACTCACAATTGGAGAATTTGACATACAATCTCTCCATCCTCAAGGTCACCAATACCTCCCTCAAATGCTGCTCGTGCTGCTCCTTGCTCTTAGAATAGACCAAGATATCATGTAACATCCGGATTTCCAGGTATCATAATTTAAATATTTATTTTGAGTTGAGAAGAGGGACTTGACGAGTTGACGCCTAGACTCGTCGAGTAGGATCGCGATTGATGACTCGGATTAATGAATGGACTCAACGAGTCGGTGAGGCGACTCGACGAGTCCGCGCTGTTGACAGAAACCCTAAATCTTTGGGCATGAGCCCTATTTAAAGGCATTTATAGCCTTCAGTTGCGGCTACCTTCCCAAAAGAAAGAGCCCTAGCATATTTGAGCATGTGTAGTGAGAGAGAGAGCCATCTTGATCCATTTGTTATGATTTTGCTAAGAAGGAGAAGTTATCCAGCAAGAAGGACCAAAGGGGGTTGTTGTTCTGAGAATTTCAAGCAAGGAGGATTCACTTTGAGGTAGCAATTCGGACCTTTTCTTCTTTATTGTGTAAGCTTCCTGAATCAAGGGTTGCTTTAGCCTTTCTTGAGTTTGAATAAGAGCATGAGAGGTCCCAATGTGAAATGTACCTTAGATCTGGACCTTGAGAGGTCCAGAGAGCCCCAAACATCCAGCTTTATGCAGTCCCTTTTTGGTTTTTGGAACATGGTTGTCATTTTAGGGCTAAATCATCATATAGAGCCAAATGAGTGTTGCATGAGCGTAAAGTTTGGACCTTTACATAACTTTTGAGTGTTAGAAGGCCAGATCTATAGGTTATAGAAACAGATCTGACCTCAGAAGGTCGTTTGAGCATTCTCATGGAAGAAACTCGCCGAGTCCATGAGCGGACTCGACGAGTCGGATCGTGTTGCACCACGATTCGTGATCAGTGGTAACCCGTCGAGAGAAAGGTTAACTCGACGAGTCGAGTGAGGCCTTAGGAGGATTCAGAGGACACACATGGACTCGCCGAGTCACCCGAGTGCACTCAACGAGTCTGGTCAAAGTTGGACCGTTGACTGGGGTTGACTTTTAGGGTTTGGTCAACATCTGG
Organism: Lactuca virosa; assembly: GCF_052849685.1. Taxonomy (NCBI): domain Eukaryota; kingdom Viridiplantae; phylum Streptophyta; class Magnoliopsida; order Asterales; family Asteraceae; genus Lactuca; species Lactuca virosa. The sequence continues at coordinate 388,868,032 of NC_136430.1, forward strand.
ACATTGGACCATTGGAGGGGTAAAATGGTCTTTTCCCCTTCTGAGAGAATATAGGGAGGGATTAGTCTAGCCTTTGAGAGCCGTATTAATTAGAGATGATTACTTTATTTGATTAGGCGGAGGTTAGATCAGATATTCGAGTTCGAGACTTTCCGAGATTACCCGAGGTGAGTCTTCTCACTATACATTACCTAGAGTGGTAACTATGTGCACACCTGAGGGTCTTATGTGTTATGTGTATGTTTAGTTTATATGCATTGTGATATATGTATGCCATGTGTTATATAGACCGGACCGGAGGGTCCTACGATTTAGACCGGACCAGAGGGTCCAACGATTGAGACCGGACCAGAGGGTCCAACGAGCTAGACCGGATTGGAGGGTCCAACGAGCTACAGGACTGGAAGGTCCCGATGAGACACATTGACCTGAGGGTCATACCGAGTTATAGCCTCGAGTGGCTTATGTGTTGTATGTGGTATTTTGGGGAACTCACTAAGCATTTATGCTTACCGTGTTATGTGATATGTGTTTCAGGTACCAGCGAGGATCGCGGGAAGGCGCCGACATGATTTGTACACACTGGCAGAGGATTATGTTTGAGATTTTGGGATATGTTTTATTATGATGACATTTGATACATGAGATTTTGAAAATATTATATGAGTTTTATTATGTTGAAAAATGAAAATTTGTTTTAAAATTTACGTTGTTACAAGTTGGTATCAGAGCCTTGGTTTGAGGGATTCGGATGCACCTTCGGGCGTATCTGAACTCAAACTGAGGATTTGAGAAATTTTGCATAAAAGAAACAATTTTTCTAAAAAGAGAAAAAGATTTTTGAGAAACGCAGAACGGAACAGTGTGTATAGGCAGCCAGCACCCGAACGGTGATTTCCCAAAATACCCTTACATTATGTGTTATGAGATATTATGTGATATGCTATGCATGCTAGAATAGGCTAGGTATTCATAGTTAGGACTAGAGTGGGCCTGATTTGTGATGTCTTATCCTAAGAGTTACTGCTACTATAAGATACTTCGAGAGTGAGTAGGTAGCAGCGAGGAGCTTATGAGTGGTCTACTGGAGGGTAGCCTGAGTTTAGTGAGATATAGAGTACTTGTGATCTGGGATCCTAGGAGGAGGACTTGGGGTGAATACTGATGCATTATGGAAGGTAGTATAGGGCCCGTACTACTGGAAACACCGGATCGGTGAGCAGTCCAAGTAAGAATCCTTAGGGTACTAAAGAACAAGTAGGGTTGAGTATCGAGTGCGAGTATACTCGAGCGAGTCTCTGAATTCTTTTGTGTTGTATTTCAGAGACATCATGGTTGGGACGCGCCACCACCCAGGAGGCAGTGGTACCAGTGGTACCAATGATGAGGAGATCCGTAGGTTGATTCACGAGGAGGTGCTCGCAGCCATACGAGCGGAGATTCCTGAGATGTTTGGGTCTATCAAGACCACCTTGATTGAGACGTTTGACGAGCGGTATGCTTCTATTACCGAGGCTGCTGTTGCTGCAGCCACCGCAGCCGTCGCCGCTGCCAGGCCACAGGGGGTGACTCGTTGTTGTACCGAGAGTTCAGCAACATGAAGCCACCAGAGTTTGATGGGACTCAGGATCTGATAGCCGCGATGTGGTGGATCTATGACATTGAGGGATGCTTCTACACCTGTTCTTGTCTGGAGCATCTGAGAGTTCAGTTCGTGCTGAACCAACTTCGCTTGGGAGCGAAGGACTGGTGGAAGTTTGTTACGGTAGACTTCACTCCTGTAGAGATTACAGCGGTGACCTGGGAGAGGTTCACCACCATGTTCCGAGATGAGTATGTTCCCCCAGTGGAGAGGGAACGATTGGCGCAGGAGTTATTGTCCCTGAAGCAGGGCACGGAGTCCGTGACTGTGATTACACGGATGTTTCGAGAGAGGGTGTTGTATTGCCCTGAGCACGTGTCTACCGAGCAGGCATGTATGAGCCGATATCTGAGCATACTGAGGAGGGACATTCATGAGTTCGTGGCGAACTCGACATACCGGACATTTGCCGAGCTCCAGGCGAATGCCCGGAAGAGGGAGATTGAGCTAGAGACTCAGGCCAGGGAGGAGGCCGAGTCTCAGAGGAGGGATAGGCGGCCGGTACAGTCTCAGCCGGCAGCCAAGCGGGCAAAGCTCGCTGATTCGAGATCTGGAGGTCCGAAGGGCTGCATTTGCGGGAAGTGCGGCAAGAGCCATGATGGGGTGTGCAGAGCGGGTGTGTGCTACAAGTGTGGGAAGGAGGGGCATATCGCAAGGGATTGCCCCAAGGGATTTTCGGTTTGCTTTCACTGCAACCAGACAGGCCATCGGAAGGCCGAGTGCCCACAACTACTTCAGGGATCAGCACAGGGATCTGCATCTGCTGCTAGAGCTACCGAGGTCCGGCCAGCGAAGGCCGAGGCACCGAAGGCTCGCGGGAGAGCCTTTTAGTTAACAGCAGAGGAGGTCCGCGCAGTGCTCGATGTCGTGGCTGGTATGTATTCTTTTATTTACTTATATTGAGTTTGAGATATCATGCTTATTCTATGGTATGCATAGGTGCTTTTCTTGTGAGTTATGTACCTGCTTTGGTGTGATTTGACTCGGGTGCGACTCGATCTTTCGTGTCATTAGCGTTTAGCCAGCACATCAGTACCCGACGAGAAGCGTTGAGTCGACCTCTACGAGTTTCCATAGCTGACGAGCGAGCGGTTTATGCTACTGATGTGATTCGAGGATGTGTGCTCGAGATTTTCGGTGTTGAGTTCCCGATAGATCTGGTACCGATTGCGATGGGTGATGTATGTGTCATCGTGGGCATGGACTGGTTGAGCCGATTTGGATCTGTTATAGACTGCGAGCGGCAGTTGGTGACCATACGAGACCCTAGTGGGGGAGTACTTACGGTGTATGGCGAGGGTACCTGGTCTGGGTCAGCATTTTGTTCGGCTGCCAGAGCGAGACAGAGTCTACAGCAGGGCTGTAGAGGGTTTGTAGCCTATGTGATGGATACACGAGTTTCCGCAGAGAGGTCGAGTTCTGTCGGTGAGGTACCGATAGTGCGAGAGTTTCCGGATGTTTTTCCCGAGGAGTTGCCAGGAGTGCCTCCCGAGAGGCAAGTGGAGTTCCGCATCGATTTGGTTCCGAGGGCAGCACCTATTGCCAAGGCACCCTATCGCCTTACGCCAGCGGAGATGCAGGAGTTATCCTCACAGCTTCAGGAGCTGTTGGGGAAGGGATTCATCCGACCGAGTAGCTCGCCGTGGGGAGCGCCGATCCTTTTTGTCAAGAAAAAGGATGGTTCACACCGGATGTGCATTGATTACCGAGAGTTGAACAAATTAACGGTCAAGAACCGTTATCCATTACCGAGGATCGACGATCTGTTCGATCATTTGCAGGGGGCGTCTTGGTTTTCCAAGATAGACTTGAGGTATGGATATCACCAGATGAGGGTGCGTGATAAGGATATCTAGAAGACAACATTTAGGACTCGTTATGAGCATTAGGAGTTCGTGGTGATGCCTTTTGGGCTCACCAATGCACCAGCGGCGTTCATGGACCTCATGAACCGAGTATGCAGGCCAATGTTGGATCGATCGGTGATTGTGTTCATCGACGACATTCTAGTGTACTCGAGGACCAGAGAGCAGCATGAGGAGCACCTGAGGGAGATCCTTGGAGTATTGAGATCAGAGAGGCTTTATGCCAAATTCTCCAAGTGTGATTTCTGGTTACGAGAGGTCCAATTCCTGGGACATCTCGTTAATCAGAATGGGATATTGGTCGATCCGGCCAATATTGAGGCTGTCATGAGTTGGGAGGTACCGAGATCCCCCACCGAGATCAGGAGTTTTCTGGGGTTGGCCGGCTACTATCGGAGATTTATTCGGGATTTCTCCAAGATTGTCGTTCCCCTCACCAGATTGACCCGGAAGGGCGTTGCTTTTTCTTGGGGTCCAGAGCAGCAGACCTCGTTTGAGACTCTTTGCCAGAGACTATACGAAGCCCCAGCGTTAGCCCTTCCGGAGGGAATGGAGGATTTTGTGGTTTACTGTGATGCGTCCATATCAGGATTGGGTGTGGTGCTTATGCAGAGAGGGCACGTGATAGCATACGCATCGATGCAGTTGAAGCCTCATGAGACGAGGTATCCTACCCACAATTTGAAGTTGGGGGCAGTAGTCTTCGCCCTCAAGATATGGCACCATTATTTGTATGGGGTTCGGTGTACTGTATACACGGACCACAAGAGTTTGAAGTATCTGATGGATCAGCCCAACCTGAACATGCGTCAGAGGAGATGGTTGGATGTGGTAAAGGATTATGACTGTGAGATCCTGTACCACCCGGGCAAGGCTAACGTGGTAGCCGATGCTCTGAGCCGCAGGGTGGAGAGCGCCCCGATTCGAGATATATGCATGAGGATGACGGTGATGACTCCGGTATTAGATACCATCCGAGAGACCCAGGCAGAGGCTGTGAGACCAGAGAACCTCAAGAGAGAGCGGGTGGTTGGGCAGGTATCCGAGTTTATGACGGATAGCTGAGGGCTAAGGACCTTTCGAGGTCGGATATGGGTGCCTTATACGGGCGGGGCACGTAGCACTCTGATGGGATTCTCAATCCATCCCGGGGCCACTAAGATGCATTTGGACCTGAAGAGAGACTACTGGTGGCCATGTATATAAAGGGATGTTGCATGGGTAGTCGAAAGGTGCTTGACCTGTCGCCGGGTTAAGGCCGAGCACCAGCGTCCGCATGGTAACTTGCAGCCGCTAGAGGTTCCCCAGTGGAAGTGGGAACATATTTCTACGGATTTTATCACCAAATTCCCGAGGACCGCGAGGGGTATTGATGCAATTTGGGTGATTGTGGACCGGCTGACGAAGAGCGCTCACTTCCTTGCTATCAGTGAGAGCTCTTCTGCTGAGAGGCTTGCAGAGACATATGTGAGAGAGGTGGTGTCGCGGCATGGAGTGCCGATCTCGATTGTGTCAGACCGAGATGTACGTTTCACTTCTAGGTTCTTGAAGAAATTCCATGAGGAGTTGGGTACAAGATTGCATTTCAGTACTGCTTACCACCCACAGATGGATGGCCAGAGTGAGCGAACGATATAGACACTTGAGGATATGCTTCGAGTATGTGTTATGGACTTCGGTGGAAGTTGGGATACATACCTACCTCTGGCTGAGTTTTCCTACAACAACAGCCACCATTCGAGTATTTGTATGCCTCCCTTCGAGCTTTTGTATGGGAGGAGGTGTCGGACTCCCATCTGTTGGGGAGAGGTAGGGCAGCGAGTGATAGATAGCACTGAGATAGTGCTTAAGACGACTGACCAGATACAGCAGGTCAGACAGAGGTTGCTGACAGCCCAGAGCCGTCAGAAGAGCTATGCAGATAGACGGCGATCCGAGCTCGAGTTCCAGGTTAGAGATTTCGTACTCATGAAGGTGTATCCTTGGAAAGGAGTGATCCGATTCAGGAAGAGGGGCAAGCTGGGGCCCCGATACATTGGTCCATTCAGGGTGACCGCGAGAGTGGGTAAGGTAGCATACCGTTTAGAGCTGCCTGCGGAGTTGAGACAGATTCATGATACCTTCCACGTATCCCAGTTGAGGAAGTGTATAGCCGATGAGAAGGCAGTAGTGCCGCTAGAGGATATTCAGGTGGATGCGAGCCTGAATTACATTGAGAGGCTGATCGCGATCTTGGATCGGAAGATCAAGGTTCTGAGGAACAAGGAGGTGCCTCTGGTTCAGGTCCAGTGGCAACATCGGAGAGGGTCTGAGCTGACTTGGGAGCCGGAGACAGAGATGTGGGAGCAGCATCCAGAGTTGTTTGCAGAGTAAGACTCTGAGGGCGAAGTCTGATTCTAGTGGGGGAGAATTGTAACATCCGGAATTCCAGGTATCATAATTTAAATATTTATTTTGAGTTGAGAAGAGGGACTCGACGAGTTGACGCCTAGACTCGTCGAGTAGGATCGCGATTGATGACTCGGATTAATGAATGGACTCGACGAGTCGGTGAGGCGACTCGACGAGTCCGCGCTGTTGACAGAAACCCCAAATCTTTGGGCCTGAGCCCTATTTAAAGGCATTTATAGCCTTCAGTTGTGGCTACCTTCCCAGAAGAAAGAGCCCTAGCATATTTGAGCGTGTGTAGTGAGAGAGAGAGAGCCATCTTGATCCATTTGTTGTGATTTTGCTAAGAAGGAGAAGTGATCCAGCAAGAAGGACCAAAGGGGGTTGTTGTTCTGAGACTTTCAAGCAAGGAGGCTTCACTTTGAGGTAGCAATTCGGACCTTTTCTTCTTTATAGTGTAAGCTTCTTGAATCAAGGGTTTCTTTACCCATTCTTGAGTTGGAATAAGAGCATGAGAGGTCCCAATGTGAAATATACCTTAGATCTGGACCTTGAGAGGTCCAGAGAGCCCCAAACATCCAGCTTTATGCAGTCCCTTTTTGGGTTTTGGAACATGGTTGTCATTTTAGGGCTAAATCATCATATAGAGCCAAATGAGTGTTCCATGAGCATAAATTTTGGACCTTTATGTAACTTCTGAGTGTTAGAAGGCCAGATCTATAGGTTAGAGAAACAGATCTGACCTCAGAAGGTCGTTTGAGCATTCTCATGAGAGAAACTCGTCGAGTCCATGAGCGGACTCGACGAGTCGGATCGTGTTGCACCAAGATTTGTGATCAGTGGTAACCCATCGAGAGAAAGGTTAACTCGACGAGTCGAGTGAGGCCTTAGGAGGATTCAGAGGACACGTATGGACTCGCCGAGTCACCCGAGTGCACTCGACGAGTCTGGTCAAAGTTGGACCGTTAACTGGGGTTGACTTTTAGGGTTTGGTCAACATTTGGACATTGGACCATTGGAGGGGTAAAATGGTCTTTTCCCCTTCTGAGAGAATATAGGGAGGGATTAGTCTAGCTTTTGAGAGCCGTATTAATTAGAGATAATTACTTTATGTGATTAGGCAGAGGTTAGATCAGATATTCGAGTTCGAGACTTTCCGAGATTACCCGAGGTGAGTCTTCTCACTATACATTACCTAGAGTGGTAACTATGTACAGACCGGAGGGTCTTATGTGTTATATGTATGTTGAGTTTATGTGCATTGTGATTTATGTATGTTATGTGTTATATAGACCGGACCGGAGGGTCCTACGATTTAGACCGGACCAGAGGGTCCAACGATTGAGACCAGACCAGATGTCCCAACGAGGTAGACTGGACTGGAGGGTCCAACGAGCTACGGGACTGGAAGGTCCCGCTGAGACACATTGACCGGAGGGTCATTCTGAGTTATAGCCTCGAGTGGCTTATGTGTTGTATGTGGTATTTTGGGGAACTCACTAAGCATTTATGCTTACCGTGTTATGTGATATGTGTTTCAGGTACCAGCGAGGATCGCGGGAAGGCGCCGGCATGATTTGTACACACTGACAGAGGATTATGTTTGAGATTCTGGGATATGTTTTATTATGATGACATTTGATACATGAGATTTTGAGAATATTATATGAGTTTTATTATGTTGAAAAATGAAAAATTGTTTTAAAATTTACGTTGTTACATATCATCAATGAATACAATCACAGACCGATCCAACATCATTCTACAAACCCGGTTCATGAGATCCATGAATGCTGCTGGAGCATAGGTGAGCCCGAATGGCATCACCACGAACTCATAATGACCATAGCGAGTCCTGAAAGTTGTCTTCGATATATCCTCTTCCCTAATCCTCATCTGATGATACCCGGACCGAAGATCGATCTTGAAGAACCAAGATGAACCCTTAAGCTGATCCAACAAATCATCAATCCTCAAAAGCGGATAACGGTTCTTCAGCGTTAGCTTATTCAGCTCCCTATAATCAATACACATCATGTGTGACCCATCCTTCTTTTTCACAAACAGTATCGATGCTCCCCACGGGGAACTGCTCGGACGAATGAACCCTCTGTCTAGTAGCTCCTGAAGTTGCGTAGACAACTCCTGCATCTCAGGCGGAGCTAGGCCGTTTGGTGCCTTGGATATCAGAGCTGCACCCAGCACCAAATCAATACAAAACTACACTTGCCTCTCCGGAGACACCGCATACAATTCCTCAGGAAATACATCCTGAAAATCTCGAACAACCGGTACACTGCTCAAGTCTGACGCGGCCTCAATTCTCTTATCAGAAACATATGCTAAATATCCCGAACATGTGACACCAGTCAAATTTAGGTCAAAAATAAATTGATCAATAATCGTAATTGGTATGAACAAATTGGTAGAGATTGTAACAAGGTTTCCAAAAATATAAAGAACACTGAAATCCGAGTTATAACGAAGAAGTTTTGACCAATCGAAGATCCGCGACAAAACCGACAAAACACTATTCAGTGTAAAAAGTGAATTTTCGATAAAAGGCTTTTCAGCCTTAACAATCTAAATGAAAGTTGTGGAGTATGTTAAACCAAGAACTTTCATAAAAAGAACTTAAAAATCTGACTTCGTATGAGGAAGTTATGATTTTTCTAAGTTTCGGTTTAGCAGTAGACAGCTAAAAATTCAAAATATAAATCGATCGATATTTAGCCAACACAACTTAAACGAGAATCAAAGGTCTCGTCAAAAGTAGTACAACGGTAAAAAGACAGACGAAAACGGACGTCGGATGAAGAAGTTATGAATTTTTAACGGATTTTACTGTCCTGGTCTAGTAAAAATAATAATATTAAAAATAAATTAAAAATTAGCCGACAAAGTCTAAACGAAAGTCGTAGAGTATAATTTTACCTAAGCGTGCATATAAAGAATGAGAAAAACCGAGCTCGTATGCGAAAGTTATGAATTTCGCAAGTTTTTGGCACGAAAATCGAGAAATGTTGAAAACCGGGAAAAATCGCATGGACCCTCTTCGGCCACGTCACCCTCGCATGCGAGGCTTCCCCGTGTCCTCCACGTTTTCGCTTCTGATTGGATCGAAGTTATCGTGGCTTCTCCGGATTGGACCGAAGTTCGGTCCACTCCTGATCCGACACCACCGAGGAAGCTTCCGAGACCGCCTGCAGCTTCGCTTCTCCTTCTGACGCGTGGCTGCTGAGTCCTCATCCCCCTCGTATGCGAAGCTGATGCGTGTCCTGCTGACTCATTCCTCGCCTTCGCCACCTGTCCGATGACTAATCCCCTCGGCCGAACCCTCGCACCCCTATATAAAGGGTGCGAGACTTCTCGGATTAGAGAGGTTTTTCACCCAAAATTTCACCCTTTTTCACCTTTTCACCCCCTAAACTTTCTTACGACCCCCCCCCCCCCTTACCCCAAAGGCCCCGGTATCGTATCTAAAACCCAAAGCAAGCCCCGAAGCCCCGAAATTCTCGAGAAGATAACCTCTTTCCAGCCGAAGTGCTGCCCGCATAAAGCCCGGTTTTTACTCAAAAACTCGCGGTTTCTTCGAGAAAGATCATCTATAGAAACGAAACGCTGCCCAAATCACCACTTATCAAGTGAGTTCATACCCCTATAATCTACCTTTTTAATGGTTTTTAAATGCTTTTTAGGGGGGAAATACAAGTTTAACACAATATAAATTGTGTTAATAATTGTATGTGTTAGGTCATAATTATGTGGTGTGGGCTAGGCATCTTATTGTATAAGTCTTGATAGAGTGGTAGAGTATGGTTGTGGTGTTTGTAACATGTTTGTGGTGTGTGCTGCTATGCATGTGTGTGCGGCCGCACACACACACGTGTGTATGGCTGCACACTTGTGTGCTGCTTCAGGAGGTATAAATAGTCTAAGTCTGTGTCAGTTGTATAGTAACGTTTTAGTGACGTATGTGTGTGTTTTCCCAAGGTGTACCTGACATTTATGCATAATAGATGTGCGCATGCTTGGTTTAATTCTTCTTCTACTCCTTCTACACTCTGTTTGATTGTTTGCATTTCATTGATTACTGATTTGGATCTATAGATCGGGACTTACAATTGGTATCAGAGCCTATTCAGTGTCAATTTGAAGAATCATAAGAGTGTACGGTTGAAGATTGCTGTGGTTTTTGAGGTGCATTTATATTTTTATATTGAGAAATTACTAAGTGTGGAACCAAAATTCATTCAAGAATCTAGTACTTTTGGGTGTGCGGTTGAAACTTTGAAGGAGTACGGTTGAACGAGTGCTGCCAAGTGAAAGGTTGGTGTGTGCGGTTGAGTGAGCAGTTGCGTGTACGGTTGAGTGTGCTGTTGTGTGTACGGTTAGAGTGTGCTATTGCGTGTACGGTCAGAGTGTGCTGTTGCGTGTACGGTCAGAGTGTGATGTTGCGTGTACGGTCAGAGTGTGCTGTTGCGTGTACGGTTAGAGTGTGCTGTCTTAGTGTGCGGTTAAGTTTGTTGTAAGGGTGTACAGTTGGAGTGTGCGGCCACACTCAATTTAATTGAAAAAATTTTTGTTGTTCAAAAATGGAATCTCAAAGCATGTATGCCCATCACGAATTGGATGCTATTATGGGTACCACTTCTCGCATTCCTCGGTTGTTGTCGGCAGAAGGATTTCCTGAATGGAAATATCGGATTGAGAAGTACATCAAAATGAAAGACTTCAAGATTTGGCGCAGTATACTTAGAGGACCAATTCGAATTACTACTACAGTGAATGACACAATTGTAGATAAACGGATTGAAAATTATACGGATGAGGATTTCGAAAAGGTCGAAGAGCAGGAGAAAGCCCTTGCTACGCTTACAATGGCATTATCTCCAGAAATCGCTCAGGGTTTCCGTGAGTATACATCTGCGAAAGCACTTTGGGAAGCACTAATAGAAGTTTATGAGGGTAATGAGGATATGAAGCAGAGTCGTCAGGACATGCTTCGACAAAAGTTCAACATGTTCAACTATGTCCTGGGCGAAACTCTTGAGAACCAGCTCCAGAGGTTCATTACTCTCACCACATAAATGAGTTCTGTAGGTGTTTCGGTAACAAGATCAGAAATCAACAAGAAGTTGTTAAACTCCCTTCCAAAATCCTGGGATATGAATGTCTCAATGATAAAGAAAACAAAAGACTTAAACAGGCTGAGTCTGGCAGAAACTATGGCTATCATCAAGGCTTGTGATCTTGATGACAAGCAGAGGGAGATTAATCATGTTAATTCTTATTCCACTGCAAATCTAGGAATCCAAGCCACAAACAACAATGCCTTTTCAAGCTTCACTGTTGCGCAAGCTCCTTAAGTTACCCCAACTCCACATGTTTCACAAGTTCAACCTTTCATGACTCATCAACCGATTCAACCTATATCCTATGTTATCCCTTCCATGCAACAAGTTCAAGTCTATCAACCACAGATTACTTCTCAACAAGTTAATCCCAGTGTTGGCTCATCTAATGTTGTACCTCCTCAGTCTCATGGTTTCAGTTCTCAGATGTCAACCATGAAAGAAAAAGAAGAAAATACGGCTCTTGCCACGGGTTTGGTAAATTGCTACAATGCTTTTGTGGCTGGAGAACTCTCCCCACAACTTTCGTTTGCCGACCTTGATCAGATTCATCCTGAAGATGTAGAAGAGATGGATATAACCTGGCAGATGGCCATGGTTGTGTTCAGGGCAAAGCAGTTTTCTAAGAAAACTGGCAAAAACAATTGGAGTGTGAATTCCGACAAAAAGGTCGGATTCAACAAAGGCAAACTTCGCTGCTACAATTGCCATGAGCCAGGGCACTTTGCTAGGGAATGTCCAAAGCCTGACAGAAGGGAAAATACTGATCGAACCGTGGTGCCAGTTACCTATGTCCACAACAACAGCAGAGGATCCTCATCAACCAATCAACCTGCAAATCTGGCAATGGTGGCTCAATCCTTTGATTGGGAAGATCAAATTCAGGCCCTGAATATTTCAGGACCTGAAAATACTTTTTTGGCCCAGATCGAGGATTGTAAAGAGAAAGAGGCAGAGATAGATCCTGAAGAAGATATGATGAACCTCCAGTTTGCCTTCATGGTGAAAACTACTTCTGAGCCATCTAAGCCCGAGGTAAGTGAATCTGGTTGCTCTGCATTTTGTGCTAAAACTATAAAATTTTTGCGAGAATCAATAGAGTTAATCAAGAGAGAGAACGAGGACTTAAAATATGAGGGATACACACTTAGGAAAAACCAAAAGCCCTTAAAGACTCAACTAGAAAATAAAATAAAGGACTTTAGAAAATTACAAGAGGATTACAGCAACAAATGTGAGAACTATGACCATATCAAACGAAAATTTGAAGCTGTGACTGCTGAACATGACTAATTGAAAACACGTTTTGAAAATGCTGAATTTGATTTTAAAAAATTTGATGGGTCAAGCGAAGTTGTTGCGAAAATGATAGAAAACCAAATGCAGTGGAAGGATGTCACTTGTGGAAACCAAAAGAAAGTAGGACTAGGTTTTGAGAGTGTCCCTCCTCCTTACAATCACAATTATACCGTTATTCTATTATCTCATGAAGAAATAGATCGAGAACCTTTTCTTGTATATGGAAAACCTGCTTCTGAACAAGTTACATGTTCAAACGAAAAGGTTTTGGATACTAACGTTTCAAATTTGAGTGCAGATAAGTCCATAGCTCAGGGGAAGCAGAGAGATGAAAAGTCTAATGTTCTTAAGTCTAATAATGATGATGTGTCAAAGTTTGGTGTCAGTTTGTGTAATGAGTCTGCATTAAATTCAAATTTTAACAAGTTTGTGTCTGGTGGTATTGTTTTTTCTGATGATAAGATTGCATCTGATAATGCTGTTAAATCTCATTCGAGTACTTCCACATCTTCCACGTTTGCTACACAATCTAGTGCTTGTGCCTGTTCATGCAAATGTGAAAATGCTAGAAAAGATAATAAACGCAAGAAATCTGACAAGAGCAGTACCATTTCCAATGATAATAAACAAATTTGTTTCAATTGTGGTACTACTGGTCATATTGCCAGAAATTGTCCCAACCGGATGTTTATACATCACATGTTAAAAAGGGGAGAGAATGAGTCTAGAGGACGATCTTTAATTAGAAAATCCTCCAGAACTCGCTCTCGAGATGATGACTGGAAAACAAATCAAAACAAGAAAAAGGCAGGTTTTCAAAAGAGCAAACAGGTTTTCAATAAATTCACAAACAGTTTGCCAAAATCGACCCAAGCTAAGCCAAAGTCGATTTCATCAAAGAGTAGGTCTGGATCTTCAAACTCTTCGAGTAGAAAATCCACCGACTCAAAGCAAACTCAAACGAAAAATGTTTCAAAACCTAACTTTCAGTGGAGGCCAAAATTAAAATCTGATCAGTCATCATCATCCTCTGTACCTATTGAAAAAGAAAAATCAAAAGAAAAATCTGTGAAAGTAAAGGGCCAACCCATGACTATGATGACCCGGGTCCCCAAATCTAAATGATTCCGCTCATCGTGCAGGGACAGTTGTGGAGGAATGTCGTCAGACCATGGTATGTCGACAGCGGCTGCTCCCGGCACATGACTGGAGATATATCCCAACTGCACGACATTCAGACATTTAATGGGGGATATGTCTCCTTCGCGGGCGGAGAAGGCGGAAAGATAATGCAAAAAGGAACGGTGACGAACAGAGTGCTTAGTTTTGAGAATGTCAACTACGCACCTGAGCTGAAGCATAGTCTGCTGAGCGTTTCTCAAATCTGTGACAAGGGTTACTCGACACACTTCACAGATAAAGAATGTCTGATCTTAAAGCCAGGCATTGTCATTCCGGAGGAGTGGATTCTCGTAAAATCAAAGCGGGATGGGAATGCCTATATTATCGACATGAACAGCAATGTACCCGATGAAGTCACTTGTCTCTTTTCCAAAGTCTCAGAACAAAACGCAATGTTGTGGCATCGTCGACTTGGCCATGCAAATGCAAAGAACCTGAACCGGCTTGCCAAGAACGAAATGGTCCGCGGTCTGCCTGTCAGAGATTTTATTACTTTTGAAAAATGTGTTTCCTGCGCTCAAGGCAAACACCATCGAAAACCACATTTGCCAAAGCAGGTCAACTCCATTAATCAAGTGCTCCAGTTGTTGCACATGGACTTGTTTGGTCCGGTCAACGTCCTCAGTATCAACCGAAATTCATATTGTCTCGTTGTGATAGACGATTTCTCTCGTTTCACGTGGGTCTTCTTTCTGTCCAACAAAGCTGGGATTGCTGACCTCATCAAGAAGTTCATTGTAATGATTGAGAACCAAACCAACCACCAAGTGAAAGCGCTACGCACAGATAATGGAACAGAGTTCAAGAACGCTGTTCTTGCTCATTTTTGCGCTGAGAAATGGATCGTGCGTCAATTTAGCTCTGTTCGCACACCACAACAAAACGGTGTTGCTGAGCGGAGGAATCGGACACTACAAGACGCCGCGAGGATGATGCTTTGTGATTCTAAACTTCCAGTTTTCTTTTGGGCGGAGGCGATCAACACAGCTTGCTATGTTCAAAATCATGTTCTGATCAACAAAGCCCAGATGAAAACACCGTATGAGATTCTCTATGGACACAAGCCATCTGTCAGCCACTTCCGAGTATTTGGCTGCCCTTGCACCCTTCTCCACTTGGAATCCAACCCAAAATTAAATGCAAAAGCTGATGATTGTTACTTTGTCGGTTATGCTGCTCGTACTGCTTACCGGGTATACAACAAGAAGACGAAACAAATAGTGGAGTCTTTCGATGTTCGCTGGCTTGAAGAGAATGAAACGGACGCTAGGGTGGGTCCGGATTGGCTATTTGACTACACATCGCTATTCAAGTCTTTTAGTGTGTCGTCTAATAACCAAGCTGGGTCTACCTCTTGCTCGAAGACTATTATTGAAGAAGAAGATGAAGAGGTTGTCTACATACCACCATTGGTTTCTGCTACTGATTCTCCGGTGGTGTCCACTGTTCCAATCGTTTCTCCTGAGTCATCAATGCAACAATCTGCTCCAGATGCTGATGCTACTCCTCTAACTCCGGTTGAAAGAGAGTTCATGAACCAAGATATTTCCGCTGTCACTCAAAATCTTATGGATCTTCTCTTTCCCGAACAAATCGCTGATGAGTTTGTAGCAAATCCACCAAACGAAGCTGGTACATCTACCGTGGATTCTTCAGCACATGAAGGAGCTATTAATATCCATAATCTTCCCATTTCAGTCAATGACATCAGTCACGAAATCCCCTCTCGCATACAACGCTATCACCCGATAGAGAATGTTATTGGCCAGCTGGGCGACGGTGTTCAAACGAGAAGTCATAGTGGAGACGTCAACACATGTCTTTATTTTTGCTTCATTTCTCAAATAGAGCCCAAAAACGTCGAAATGGCTTTGAATGAGCCCAGATGGGTGGATGTCATGCATGACGAGCTGAATCAGTTCGAAAAGCTCGGGGTTTGGAAGTTGGTGGAGCTGCCTAAAGGCAAGAAATCTCTCGACACCAGATGGGTGTTTCGGAATAAGTAGGACGATTCGGGTGTCATTGTTCGAAATAAGGTGAGATTGGTGGTCCGTGGGTTCCGGCAAATTGAGGGTCTTGACTATACAGAATTCTATGCTCCGGTGGCGCGCTTGGAGGCTATCCGTATCTTCCTCGCCTATGCTTCCTACATGAACTTCACCGTATACCAAATGGACGTCAAGATGGCTTTCTTGTACGGCAAGGTGAAGGAGGAGATTTATGTTGACCAACCTCCTGGGTTTGTTAACTCAAAACTTCCTAACCATGTCTACAAGTTAGACAAGGCTTTGTATGGGCTGCATCAAGCTCCAAGAGTCTGGTATGCTACCCTAGCACAACACTTGCTCAATCATGGCTACTCACGCGGCACTATTGATCAGACCCTATTCATAAAGCATGTCGGTCCAGATCAAATTCTTGTTCAAATCTATGTGGACGACATCATTTTCGGGTCGACGAGTCCTTAGCTATGCACGGAGTTTGAGGACGTCATGAAAAAGCGGTTCGAGATGAGTTCATTGGGGGAAATGACCACGTTTTTGGGGCTTCAGGTCAAACAATCTTCAATCGGAATCCTTATTCACCAAGAAAAGTATGTACATGATATGCTGGAGAAGTTCGGGTTCCGAGACGCGAAACCTGCTCTTACACCCATGGCGGAGAGACCTTTACTGGCTCCTGATCTTGAAGGCGAATCCGTAGATCAGACGTACTATCGATCAATGATCGGATCGCTCATGTATCTGACTGCTAGTCGCCGAGATGTAATGTTTGCGGTCTGTCAATGCGCACGCTACCAGGCCAATCCTAAACTTTCTCATCTTGTTGCTGTTAAACGGATTTTTCGGTATCTCAAAGGTTGCCCAAAACTGGGTCTTTGGTATCCGAAAAATCCCGAATTTGACCTTTATGCTTTTGCAGACAGCAACTATGGCGGGTGCGAGCTTGATAGAAAATCAACTTCAGGAGGATGCCAATTTCTGGGAGATAGACTGGTCTCATGGCAGTGCAAGAAGCAGCATACCGTCTCAACCTCAACAACAGAAGCAGAATACGTAGCTGCGTTTGCCTGTTGTTCTCAAGTCATATGGATCCAACATCAACTGTTGGATTACGATTTGAACTTTCAACAAACCCCTATTTTTTGTGACAATGAGGCTGCGATCCAAATTGCTAAAAATCCGGTTCAACACTCAAAAACCAAGCACATCGACATCAAAGTTCATTTTATCAGAGATTGTTATGAGCGCTCGCTCATTCGGCTAGAACAGGTTCACACTGATAATAATGTGGCAGATCTGTTCACCAAGCCGTTTAACAAAGCTCGATTCGATGTGCTGGTAAACTTTTTGAAAATGATTCGCTTTGAGGATGAATTTTTGTTTAGGTTAGGCTAAATTTGCGCATTTCATTTTCATTCTCACCCATGCACAAATTTAGAGGGAGAAATAAACCAAAACCAAACAAAAATTAGAAAATCAGAAAATCCAAAAACATTAGAAAATTAGAAAAAGTAAACAAAAATTAGAAAATCAGAAAAATCAAAAATATTATTGTGAAGTGATATGATGGGAAGTGATATCAACAAGTGATAACAGACAATCTGAGTTTGTGTAAAGAACCAAAGCTGAATTGTCTAGGCTCTGTGTGTGATGCGCTGGTAGGCACGAAAAGTTTAATGGACTTGACTAGGTACAGATGAACTTAAGGAATCTAGAGACTTGATAAAACTCTGACCTAGATAGTTCCATTTAGCCTGACAATACGACGCTCGGATAGGTTGAGCAGGGAGATATACATGAGAATCCACCAGTCACATTAAAGAACCCGTATCTAGAACTATGGTTTAACTTTTCCTCGATGTACGGACTTTGTCCTTAATTCCGGTATTGATGGGGTGACTGGGGAATTCCGATAAAGTAGGTCTGTAGGAAATTATTTTCTTTCTTTCCAAACTGTTAGACATATGTTTCCTCCTCTGTGTGATCGAAAGATCCGACCTGGACTGCAGCATATGCAACTCTATCTCTCTGCATCTTCTATCTATGCAATTCTTCCTATCTGTTAGCCATATGATGTCTCCTCTCCGTGACTAACAATCCGACCTGGTACACAGCATATGCAACCTTCTAATTCTCAATCCCTCTGAAATTCTAGTCAGCCATATGTTTCACTCTCTGCGTGATTGAAAGATTCGACCTGAGTGTACAACATATGCATTCTAAATCTATTCTTTCTTTGAATAATCGTCTGCTCACCTAAAGTAAGGAGTATCTCGGAAGTTCTTGATTATTGGGGTATGTCCGGAAGCGGGAAACATGTTCTAGTACACTTAAAATTGAACAACTCTAGATTGTCTGTAGATATCGCTGCTCAACTTAGGTGACAACAATATCCTTGGTCGTCGTCAGATGAATGGTCCTTAGGAAATATTATCTAGGAACATAGGATCAACTTGTCTTGTCATCTATAGCAGGTCCATAATTTGTCATAATTTTTCGTGTTTAAGTGGACCACAATACTGGTGATCGACCAGATCTATTCATGAAAGGAGAGGTACTGATAAATTGAAAATGATTGTCCAATAACTTTGATCCCATATCACAAAAGGATAATCAAGTTCAATAGAGGAGTAAATTTTATTTTTATTTTATTTTTATTTTATTTTTATTTTTATTTTTATTAATTGATAGGTAAATCTTAGATTTTATTTTTAATTTTATTTTTTATTATTATTAATCCTCAAAGTGATTCCTTTTTAAATGTTTTTGAGTTTTGGGTCTTTATTGTCAAAAAGGAAAAGATAAAGGGGGGCGCAGTATATTGGTTTGTATGAAAGGGATTTTGTGCGGTCAAAATAACTTTCTTCACTTTTTACCTTGACCGCACACGCTTCTATTCACTCTCTCTCTAAATCTTCAAGAACACATCTCTCTTTTGTGAAATTAAGACTTAATTTTTGTAAGTATCATGAAATCGACTTCCATAATACAGTTCTTGAGCAAAATCGACATTGAATCGATGGTCATTTAAAGGATTCTGTATCAGCTGTGCATGTGCGGCCGCACACACTGTGTGCAGCTGGCAGTGTGCGGCTGACTGTGTACGGCTGGCTGTGTGCGGCTGACTGTGTACGGCTAGCTGTGTGCGGCTGGCTGTGTGCGGCTGGCTGTGTGCGGCTGGTCCCGGGTGCGGTTGCCACATGTGCGGTTGCCCCGTGTGCGGTTGGACCCGTGTGCGGTTGGAGTCATTGTGTAACAGTACACCATGTGCGGCCGCACACCTTGTGTGTGTGGCTAAATTTAGGTGTATGGTTGCATATCTAAAATTGATTTTAATCTTTTAATCATTCTAAATGATTTAAATTTATTTTCTCAGGAAAAATCATGGGAGACTCTGAGTTCGCAAAGGTGCACAACTTGGCCATTTTTCTAGAAGATCCTCCTGTGGCCCAGAATGATCTCAAATTTATTG
This sequence comes from Lactuca virosa, assembly GCF_052849685.1. Classification (NCBI taxonomy): domain Eukaryota; kingdom Viridiplantae; phylum Streptophyta; class Magnoliopsida; order Asterales; family Asteraceae; genus Lactuca; species Lactuca virosa. The sequence continues at coordinate 388,887,018 of NC_136430.1, forward strand.
TGGATGGTTTGAGAAAATGCTGCTTGGTCTCCGCTTTCACATTCAGTCCAACAATTTATCAAAATCTGATTAAGGAATTCTGGAGAAGTGCTTCTGTGAAAAGGGACAATGACGATGAGAAGTATCTTGAGGCATATGTTCAAGGAAAGAAAGTTTTAGTCTCGGAAGACATCATTCGAGAAGTCCTACAAATTGGTGATAAGCCTGAATATCCAAGGGAATTGATGTCAACCAGATTCAAAATGTCCTTGGACAAATGGGCTATGAAGGAACCTTTCCTCCTACCCACAAGAAGTTATTGCCACCTTGTTGGAAATATCTGGCTCATGTCTTTGTGAGTTGTATTTCAGGACGCAGATCTGGTGCTAACGAGATATCCCTGGCAAATACTGGTGCCATCACTGCTTTGGCCTCTGGAGTGAACTTTAATTTTTCAAAATTGATCTTGCATGAGATGATTCTGAATATTGAAGGAAATAAAAGGGACAAATTTTTGATGTATCCAAGATTTATCCAATTGATACTTAACATTATGCATCCTGAAATAGAAAGAAAAGGAGAGACCCTGGATATCAAATCAATCGGCCCAAATGCTTTTGGTTTAATGAAGCAGAAGAGATCAGGAAAACTCAACTTTGAAGGAAATCATCCTTTAATCAGATTTGGTATCTTTACCGAGGAAAGTGATCAGTCAGAACCAAATGAATCCTCTTGCCCTACGGAGAGTGACGATGTGGTCATCTCCACTTCTGAACACGATACTGAAGAAGGCTTAAACTCTCCTGTGGCCAGAGTTGCATCAGAACATGAAATGATACAGAATGTGGAGGATGAGAGTGATTGTGATGGAGATAGAGGAGAACGTGAAGGAAGTGATGAATTTCTACATGAAATGGACTTCTCAGGGCTTGATAATGTTGCCATTCCTCTCAACTTCGATTTTGAACATGAAGTTGAACATGACACATGTCTGGATTTCTCCGATAGATTCTTCGAAAAGGTCGATGAAGTTGCTCAAACTGCAACAGAGACTAGGGCTGCAAAGAAGACTCTCAAAACTATACCTCCCTCGTCTACCCAAATGGAAGAAAATTTAAGTCAAAAGGGTACAGATTCTAGGATTCCTCCTCTAGATTCTGCTATTCCTACAACAGTTCCTCTTTCAAGTATCTCGACACAGACGCAAACCTCTCTGCCTCCTGTACAGGAAAGTCATTAACGTTTGAGGTAGAAAGTGTTCTCTCAAAGCCAATCACCACCTGTTTCAGCCACTGTTATCACCACAACTGTTGCAACTCCACCCCTCCAATCCCATGAAGGTCCAAGTTCCATGCTTGAGACAGGAGGACCATCTAATGTTCCAGCATATTCCCTATCAAGACCGTCACTAGATGATGCTTCAATCAGACTCGCTATGCACTTGTCTCAACACCCAGAATCTTTCTCCCGTGGAAAAGGAATATCTTTCGAGGAAGGGCGCTCAGGGGTTGATAATCCTCAAATGACCAAACTTCAAGAAGAAATTGGCATTCTGAAGCAGCAAAACATTGAAAAGGACATTTTGTTGGAACAACATGGCAACCTTATTGCTGAGCTTCAGGCAGAAGTTGCCTCAAAGTCAAAACAGATTACTGACCTGCAAACTAATCTTGGGTCAGTAACTGCTTTTTACTTTGACTTGAAGAACAAGCTTTTTGATGCTTTTGGGGATAAGCTCAAATCTTTGTTTCAACAGCCCCATGGTATTGAAGATCCTCCCACTGCTTCCTCTCAACCTTCAGAAAGCGACCTTCCTGCTAATCCACCTCCTCCAAGAACAACAACCGTTGTTAATCGATTTGAAAAGGAACCTGAAGGTGCCAGACCTCGGATCACAATCAAACATGGAAAAAGGACCGTTACTGCCAATAGAAGTGAAGGATTACTTTTTATGAAAAATTCAAACGAAAATCGCAAGTCAAAGGATCCTGAATTGACAGTGACGGATCTTAAAAAACGAAAATTTGGTGACGAGTTTGGAGATCGCGCCGGGATCAGAATGTGGGGTTATGATCCTTAGTCTAATCTATGGGTGGTTAAGAGGAATTCTGGTCATTCAGAGTACTACAAGAACACCCATGATTTTAACTCATGGACAAAGGTCGATCTCTCTGAGCTCTCAAGAGCTCCATTCCACAATCCTTCTAACGCTCCTAGTGCTACGAGCTTCAAGCAGTTTCTGGACAGACAGGTTAGGGATAACTTCCCATCAATGAAGACGGAAAAAGCGCTGGTTATGAAGGATAAGGATATTATTGATCCTGAGACTAACCGACCAATGAAGATCATGCTGTGGCCTGCTACAAATCAAGTCAAGGACATTCCCATTCCACAACATTTTCATGATGGATATCTTGACGATATGGAGTTTTGGGCTTTTGATGACGAAACGGCAACTGCGGCAATAAAGTTCAAAAACAGCGACACTGTTCTGAGGCTCGTCTGCGCAAAGGATCTTCTGAGATTCAAGGAGAGAGACATTCATACCCTAGCTCGTCACCAAATTATTTGCAGAAAAGATGTTATGGAGGTTGTTGCAAAGGACTTCACAGGAATGGTCGCCACTATCATAAATGGAAAGCTTTGGATGGGATCCATGGGAAAGTCTGATCTGAAGCTATTTGACAAATCTGTAGAATGAAGACCATTTCTATGCTAGCCACAAACCAAGGGGGAGATTGTTAGGTCATAATTATGTGGTTTGGGCTAGGCATCTTATTGTATAAGTCTTGATAGAGTGGTAGAGTATGGTTGTGGTGCTTGTAACATGTTTGTGGTGTGTGCTGTTGTGCATGTGTGTGCGGCCGCACACAGTGTGTGCGGCCGCACACGTGTGTATGGCTGCACACTTGTGTGCTGCTTCAGGAGGTATAAATAGTCTAAGTCTGTGTCAGTTGTACAGTAACGTTTTAGTGACGTATGTGTGTGTTTTCCCAAGGTGTACCTGACATTTATGCGTAATAGATGTGTGCATGCTTGGTTTAATTCTTCTTCTACTCCTTCTACACTCCATTTGATTGTTTGCATTTCATTGATTACTGATTTGGATCTATAGATCGGGACTTACAGTATGTGATAATAATCACACAAATGGTTTCCTTATGTTTTTAAGGATTACCAAATACTTCCAAAATGACTTAAAGCCATGTTAAATCTTTACAGTCATGTAAACTCCGTTAAATTCTTTGAAAAAGGTTTTATAAACTATTTCAAATTATAATTGCCAAAATCATGTTTATATATGTATAAATATATAAATAAGATTTGAAGGGCTTAGGACTAATGAATTATCTTATTTTCTTTTCCTTGTTTGGATGTGGAATTAAGGTGGTGTTATTTGTCCGAAGGTCGTTTCCTTCTTAGTTATATATATATATATATATATATATATATATATATATATATATATATATATATATATATATATGAATATAAAAGGTTACTTCATTCGGTATCATTACCTTTGTATCATGCTGAGCAAAGGTGTTCATCCATGAGAAATCATGCTAATCAGATAGAACATATAAATTATAATAGGTATAATTTATGATTCAAAACTAAATATACAAGTATGATTCACGATTGAATACTTTCCAAGGAAATTACCAAAATTCATTTATCTATACCAGGATATGTATAATACCTTTAGTATATGGATAACATATTAAAGAAGTAATAATACATCATACCGGGTTTGCATAAACAAGGGTACAATACAACGTACCAGGGTTAGCAATCACGGGGTAATAATACATCATACCGGGTTTGCATTAACAAGGATACAATACAACGTACCAGGGTTAGCAATCACGGGGTAATAATACATCATACCGGGTTTGCTTTAACAGGGGTACAAATACAACGTACCAGGGTTAGCAATCACGGAGTAATAATACATCGTAAATCTCGTTGCAACAATAAATTTGTGAGACTCTTCATGGTGTACTTATCTAAGTACGACCTTAAGTCCTGACTTATTAACCAGAATCTCCTGTAGGGAGGGCGTGAATTTGTGTATAGATCTACATGGGACTAACAATCCCGCACCTTCGCTGTTCGCTACAGTTTGGCCGGCAGGACTAGGGTGTCATATATCATATCGTTTCCAACGCCTGAAGAACGTCGCATCAGGCACATCAGTCATATTAGTATGGTTAATAGAACTCACATGGATAAAACAACGAGTAAATTACTCCGTAATATACTTCTCTTAAAACAGTAAGAAAACATAATTACATCCTCACCAAATATACCTTCTGTTAGTTTTTACTTACAGTAAAAACTACGTATCATGAAATCAAGTATGGCAAATATACTTGTACCTCTGGTTTTGGAACATTTAAAACCACAAAGCAGTATTATGGATAATATAATATTTTTCAGGATTAATACTAATGTTTTACTGTAGAACGGATATAACTAAGAATACTTTTACAAATGAAACGGTTTATGGGATTAAACTGCTTTTACAAAAGAAACGGTTTATGGGATTAAACTACTTTTACAAATGAAACGGTTTATGGGATTAAACCACGTTTACAAATGAAACAGTTTATGAGATTAAACTACTTTTACAAATGAAACGGTTTATGGGATTAAACTACTTTTACAAATGAAACGGTTTATGGGATTAAACTACTTTTACAATTGGAACTTAGTCATTCACTCTCTGTAAACTAGTATAACATAAAGGACCTTTAGTGGTTAATTCTATAATTCCTTAGTTTTTACATCATAGTTATACATAAGTAATATCCGATTGACAGTGAAATGTGTGACTTCCGCCTTACTTCCTGTTCCTTGTTTGGTTGTGGGCTTAGGGCAGATACACCCATTTAACTGTCCATTCGATATTAGGTTATATATAATTAGTATAAACTAAGTAATTGTAAAGGAAACTATTGAGGTTATCAGTTTATCACCTCAGGAAATATAGGATTTTCTGGAGGAACCAACGAACTTTTCCAAGAACTTAGAGTATACTTATATAACTAAAATACTTATGAACTCACCAGCTTAAATGTTGATCTACTCTTTCAAAATAACTTGTTTTCTCAGGAATCCAATAGACAGGTACACTCCTGAAGCTTTTGAGAAGACTACCTAGTACCGTACCGTGACTCGTGTCTTATACTGTACCTACTTTGGTGTTTGAATATGTAATGTTTAAACACTTATGTAAAACTTATGCTTATTAATGCAATGGTTGTTTGTACTTTGATTACTATATTGCATGTGTTGTGATACTTACTTGAAGTCCTCCGCCCCCGAACGTTTCCGTCGTTCTGGTTTGGGGGTGTGACAGATGGGTATCAGATCAATGTTTATAGTGAACTCAGTATATCAGTCATAAAAGATATACAACTATAAACCCATTGGGATAAAAACACTCTGACCAAGAGTTATACTTTAAAAATATAACAATATTTTATAAAAGTATAAGTACATGCAGAATATATACTAGAATGAGTATCACAAGAAGAACAAAACAAAAGTATTTGGATGTTGGACATTACAGTTAAATCTAGACAGTGACGTAATCATATATGGGATCAATATAGCCTGGTCAACTATATTCATTTGAGATATGACCAACATGTGTTTGGGAGTGATTGTAGTGTTGCAACAAGTCTAAAACTTACCCAGGTACCAGAAGAATTCTAGAACCAAACATAAAGGTTAAAATACTATAGGAGTATTTTAGGATGCTATAACAAGAAAACTGAAAACTTATCAACTTCTTATATCTCAAAGTCCAAGAATCAAACTTATAATTAAAATACTATGGAAGTATTTTAGATACCATAAATAACTTTGGGGAAATGTTAAAAAGATCTTTTCCGATAAGTCTATATGAATATGGTAAGGTTATATATAGTTGAGATTTTATAGACTTAGAATATGTGATTTTCACTCTACTTCCTTTTCCTTGTTTGGATGTGGTTTTAGAGTAGGAGTACTTATTCGAATGTCTATTTGATTTGGATTATATATAATCGGTACACACCATATGATTATAGAAGGAGCAGAAAGGATCACCTTTGTAAAAAATTAAATTTTCTCATAGATTCTTTAGACATTTCCCATTCTCGTATAAACCCCTTAGATAGATGTAGTCACTCCAGCAACCAATAGAAGAGTCAAGGAGGATCTAACAGAATTTCATTAGGAGAATTCCGAGAAAGAAACAGATGAGAAGTAAATAAACTATAGAAATCATTTAGTGCCCTTACCCTATTAAGGACACCAATGATAGATTCGCATGAACTTCCGAGATTCAAAATCTTCATTACGAAATAATGGGGATCAGTGTCAGAATCAGAAGTAAGATAGCTCGGGAATTCAGTATACCTACGGAGGAGAAGGACGCCCTATAGATACCAGGAGAGAACAAATCATTACCACCCAGAATAGAACAGAGAACAAAGGAAAACCACGTGTGATTCATGTGAAGTGTTTAAGCACCTTTTCATCTAATTAATAACTAGTAAATCGATTCAACCTAGTGAGTTAGTGATTACATTACTCACATTAGGTTTTGAGCTTATCTTCTTTTCCTGTCACGACTAATAACAATAAATCAGATCACGAAATCTCAATTGATAGTGATTACTTCTCAAATTCATAAGTCTATTTTATGTAGACTTTATTATGAATTGTTTTCAAATCATTTCGAAAGTTGGAAAACGATATCCACCAATCGATGGTAACTTAGTTCGGATGATACTCGGTTCATAACCATTCTAGAAACTAATTTCTATTCCTTACCAGGACAGCATCATAGGGATTCAGGTCGAATCATTAAGAACAATATAACAAAACTAAAGAATTATACATAGATAGTAATGGTTAGAATACATCTAGAGCCAACGATAGTCGCTCACGAGCTCATTTTCTTATCATGTAACAGAATCATGCCTCCGAAGAAACGTAACCAACCCACCAGCAAAACACCAATCCTTCAAATAGATGCGGCTACATTTCAAGCTGCAGTCACAGCAGCTGGAGCAGCTGTCATGGCACACCTTAATGCTAACAACACAAATGTTAGTAGTAATGCTATCGGTATGTGACAACCATCAAAATTCGAGTCGGTTCTAGATTTGACTAAACTTAGTTGCACGTACAGGCACGACACATACTAGACTTAGTAACTAGAAGCTAAGTTATAACCTACTAGGAACTTGGAAACAATTAGAAACAATGGATAATGTACTTAGATTTCATATTGATATGTGAATTCTACAACTACTTAACTGTAGAGGCTATCCATATTCGGGTTACTCTTTGACTCGAACACCTTTTCATGAATCATATACACACATTATGCACTTGACCTAGTGGTAAAAATTAGGTCGGAGTCTCGTGGAACTTAAGTCAAAGTTGAAACTATGACTAGTATACTTGGTTCTTCAAGTTCACTTGAATCTCGGAACCACTACATATAAATGCCAATAAACCGACAAAAAGGAATTAAAAACATTATTTATAACTATAAAAGAGTTATAAGACTCAAAAATAATTTGATGCCTCCAAAATTCAATCTACCTTGATATCTAAAGTTTAGCAAAATCCGAAAAACCCTAAAAACCCTAAAAGCCCTAAAAACTCATATTTATAAACTTTAACCTTAAAAATCCTATAAAAACAATTATGAACCTTATAATATTATCTTATCATAATAATTATTATGAAATACAATCATTGAAAAATAAAGATTTAGTTATTAACATTTACCCTTGATTTATAAGTCAAAAATCAAGAGTTTTATGCATAAAAACTAGGTTAAGGTGCACATTTTATAAAAAGTTGGATATTTTTTATAAAAGATTTGAATTTTTATAAAAGAAACAAGAGAGAGGGAGCCTCTCCTCCCCTAAAATTCGTTCTCTCCCTCCCCATATCTCTCTCTCACACTCTCATTCTCCAACATACACACCTCTCTCTTCTTTCTCTCTCTAGAAAACTCTCTCTACCTTCTCTCTAATTTTTTTTCTCCAAACACCACAACCACAGCCTCTTAACCACGAAATTATGGAGATTCATAAGGGGTTTTCAAGCCACAAATAAATTTAAGGTAAAGAACATACATCTCTTGAAGATCCACAACAATGATTTAAGCCATGCATGTGCATTTTACTTCAAAAACCGACTTCTACTTCTTCATCTTCTTCAAACTTGTTTTCTTTTTGTTAAAATGGTTTTTAGAACATCATGGATGTGTTCTAACACCATGCATGTATGATAAACAAGGTTGCATGTTCATGATCTTAGTGCAAAAATTGATTTTTAAGGACTAAAACATTAAACTCAAGTTAAGAGTTTTTGAGAAACAAAATTTTGTTCATAAATGCATGTATACATTTTGATAAGTTTTAATCTTTTGATCTCTGGAAACATGACTAAAATATGAGTTTATCATGATATATTTAGAATATTTCAAAAGATTTACTCAAGGAAATGATGAAAACTCACTTTTCTAACCAATCATCATGCATGCAATCTGCCAGATTTCTTTACCTGACTTTAAACTGCCATATCTCACTCATTTCTTAACCAAAATTCGTGATTCTTTTTCTGAAATATAATATTTTGAGTTAGCTTTCAAACCCATCTGATCTCACTGGAATATTCCAATATTTCGATTTTTACCAATTTTTACAAAACGGTTGCTCAAACACACTTTCCTTATGAACATTTGTTTTGTGTTGCATGTTCAAAGGACTTATTCATCACTAAAAATCATTCAAAAATTATTTTGAACTCTTAATATCATGTATTAATAGGTACAAAAAGATCTTGATTCAGAAGTCTTTGTAACATGTTGCAAAAATTCTCAAAGTAACATCAATAATCTTTACATAAATCACAAGAACCAAGTTTTCTCTATAATTTATTGAGCCTTTAGGCATGGTTTGCAACATCAAAAATAAGAAAACAATTTTTCATTGTTATTAAATTGTATGAAGATGCATTCTGGAAATTTTCAGCTCAATATATATTTTCTTTATTTTTATATGAAAATAATAAGAAAATAGAGTGTTAAATCATATAAAATACTTACACTAGTAAATAAATTCTGTAAAAATTATTGGATGATCCTTTAAGTTAATAAACATCTCCCATGAAGTTTCAATGACTTTTGTTACTGTTTAATATGGTTTTGAATTTTCTTTTTGTTTAGCTCTAATAAATCATAAAACCACATTAGGGAATATACAAAGAGTATCTAATAATTTTCGCAGCTTCTACCCTATGTGGAAGACTCAGGAAAATATTTTGGGAATTTTTCAAAATGTATATCTATTTTTCATGATTTTTTTGTGTTTATAATGGACTAAAAACAGGAAAAATAGTTTTACTCATCCAAAATTTATGAAAATTTACCAGAACACCTTATAGTATATTATAATGCTACATAAAAATTTTGATAATTTTTCACTTCTGTATGCTATTTTTCATCTATTTTCCCAAGATTAAATACACCTAAATCCATTTTTATTAGAATAAATGCACAAAAATCATAAAATTGGGTTAAACAGTTTAGAAATTCATTTTTATATTTTTCCCGGCTTAAGTATGTCTAATGGCAGTATTATAAAAAGTTTGGGAATTTTATTATCTGGATCCTATTTTTCACGAATTTATATTGTTATGAAGGTTTAAAAATTGGGAAAAATAGTTAATTACATCAAAAATTCAAGGGAAAATTTCTGGAAGACCTCTACTGTGTTTAGAATGAAAATGCAAAGTTTGAGAATTTTTGGGAAATTGTTTGATAATATTTTGGCTTTTTAAGAGCTTAAAACACATTTAAATGTGTTGAAATACCCTCAATTAATATTACAAAAATCTGGAAATTAATATCCAAAATTGTCTTAATCACATCAGCTATAAAATTTCACCATTTCAGAAAAATGTTTGTAACTTATCAATATTAAATTTTAACACAATATTGGCATAATTCTATTGTAGTAGTAAGTATACTAGTGTTAGATTTCGATTAGAGACTCACTAGCGAATACCATTATTGTAGGAATCGGTAGTGGTACACGTGGAACGTAGTTCAAGGCATCATTTTCATCATCTCTATGCGTTGTGAGTATTCACGACTCCCCCTATTTTCGGTTTTTATGTTTTGGGGTGGAAAAGCATGTCTTAAACTATTTATGTTCGTTGTATTTAATTTGACTTGTATCAAACTTGGTTGCTAAATGTTGCTATGTATGTGTATGCTATTGTTAATTCATGAGGCCTTATCGCGTTTAAGTCCCTGGAATCAATTCACACAACTCATTAACTCATTTGAGCCTATGGTTATTATGGATGGCGCTATTAGGAGGTAGACAACTCCTCACTCGCACGATTCGCTTGAGTGCATTTTACCATATTTCCCTATGTTAGCGATAGACATAGAAGAGGGCACCTTCGGTCATTAGGCTTGGGATGTGAACTCATGGTATAATCATTATGCACATACGAACCTTGTATCTCGTTTTAGCAACAAACTTTATTTCCCATGAGAATATGAACGTTGCATCTTATTTGGGCAACATACTTTATCTCTCATGATGACAACGGACTTTGTTTATGTAAACTTATTTACTCATTTGCAATATATTTCTATTTATGGAAACTTTATTTCCCATGAGAATATGAACGTTGCATCTTATTTGGGCAACATACTTTATCTCTCATGATGACAACGAACTTTGTTTATGTAAACTTATTTACTCATTTGCAATATATTTCTATTTATGGAAACTTTATTTCCCATGAGAATATGAACGTTGCATCTCATTTGGGCAACATACTTTATCTCTCATGATGACAATGAACTTTGTTTATACAAACTTATTTACTCATTTTAACAATATACCTTATTTATGGAAACTTCTATTAAAACTTTGATTACGATTCATGAAACCAATATTATTTTTAACCTGTGAGTACTCACCAACTATTTTTATAGTTGACGCTCGTTTTACATGCTTTTTCAGGAATCATCGAGTAAGTGGCACTTAGGGATACATCACTTTTAGGAGCATTCGCATGTGTTGTATTTCAGTTTACATTGTAATTTCTTTTAAAAATTTGTTCAAACCCATTGTAAATTTGTAATGATTTTTAAACTATGGTTGGTGTTGTCTTTTAACTTTTGCTATGAAACCCTTTATACTGCCACGCCTCGTGTTTCCGCTTTAGCGGGGTGTGACACGGTAGCCCAATCTTGGTGAAGGCCAAGTACAGCAACGAGTACCTATTTGTAAGGACACTTCGAACCTTAAGCCTAATATTCTGAAACGAAAGTTCGAGAACAAGAAAGGGAGTTGTTCAACTCAAGAACCTAATAGAGGGCAACGAACTGGGGCAGTTAATACCCCCATCAGCCCTGTTTTTCCAGTACCGAACACGCCGTACTTAGGAAACCTCCCACACTGCAACAAGTGCAACTAACATCATCATGGAGTTTGCCGAGAGCTGCATTGCAATAGATGCAACCTGAAGGGGCATACCGCCCGCATCTATAGAACTCCGGTTGAGTTCATCACTTTAACTACCAATGTTGGAACCATTCCCATATGTCACCTTTGTGGTGAAATAGGACATTACAAGAGGGACTGTCCAACAGAGAAGAACGACGGGAGAGCAGGAGAGGTTTGACCCCAATGCATGGGAAGGCATCAAAGAACCCTGCTATATTTTGGTACGCTTCCAAACCCTGATAATTATCTATAATTATGATTACTCTCCCGTTCAAATTAAATCACAACATTCGTATAAAATTTGAAACCCTAACAGGTAAGCAACGATGACTTAGTGTATACATAAGGGTCATTTATAATTAAAATTTGTAAACTTAGAGTGAGTAATCCCGCCTCATTTCCTGTTCCTTGTTTGGTTGTGGATTTAGGGCAGGGTTGCTCAGTCAAAGGTCTTATCAATCTTAATTATACATAACTTATATACGCCAAGCGATTATAGAAAGGCCTAGTAAGGATCATTTCATGGAAGTTCATAATTATCAGAACCCTCGTATTGGTAGTACCCGCCAATTTCGAATCAAAAAGGGGATTCGTAACGGTAATAACAAAATAAAACCGGAAGCGCTGAAAACGTAGGTACATAGGATATCATCCTAGTAATCATTCCTCCCAGAACGACTTAATATCTATTTCGGCGAGAAAATTTCGTCATCCTCATTCGACATGGTTTGGCCTGGCCCTTAGCATGTGAAAATTATTATGCTGTGTAAGGGAACTTTTTCCTTAATCAGCCGTAAGATGAAATTCTTCCAATCCATAACGCAAACCCTTAGGTTGTCTCTCATTTCAAAAGTTCAGAAGTACCCATGCGAAGGTTACGACGCCCTTTTAGCCTACTCAGTAGACAGGAAACTTCAAACGAAAATCACCGAAGTAGTCTTAGAAGTCAATAACCACCAAAGTACCCAATAGATCTCGTAGGAAAATCATTGTACCGCAGGTCAAGTTCAAGAATAGAGACTAAGAACTCATTAGGTTAATCTATCGCTGCTAAGTGTATATATGAGAGTGGTATATAATTTAGACTTAACAAGATTTAGGATGTGTAATTTTTCCCTATCTCCTGTTCCTTGTTTGGTTATGGACCTGGGGCAGAGTCACCCATCCGAACGTTTTATGAAATCTAAATTATATACGACTTGTATACATGAGGTGATGGTGGATCAGCCAAATATGAGTCTTATCATGAACTTCGGAGCAAAAGCCTTCATCATATATCCTACCAGGAGGAATTCAACGTGAGACCACGACAGTGGGTCGAGCTACTAAATGACTACAAATTCGAAATTCGTTATCATCCCGACAAAGCCTACATAGTAGCTGACACCCTAAGTCGGAAAGAGTACTCGGGTCGTAGAGCCAATCATTGACTATGATAACCCATTCAAATCTGTCCACACAAAGTAAGGAGGTTCAACAGGAAACCTTGAAACCTGAAAATGTGGCAGGTGAAACCTTGGGAAGAATGGATAAGAACGTATGTGATCGACCTTGGTAAAGCATGGGATACCCAGTTACCAATTAGTTGAGTCCTTTATCATGCTAGCATTTAAGTTGCTCCATTCGAAACCACTACAAATAAAATGACATTTAGTGGCACAGAAAAAATGCCACTAAAAACCGAAAAAGTGCCACTAAAGGCCTCCTAGGCAATCAGCGGCACAAAAAAAAGTGTCACTAAAAACGCTGCCACTAAAGACCTTTAGTGACACTTTCCGGTTGTGTCGCTGCAGCCTTATTGGGTTTTAGTGTCACTTTTCGATTATGCCACTAAAACACTTCTACGTTTTAGTGGCACTATTTTTATGCCACTGTTTAACCGATAAAATAAATGTTATTTTCATATTTTTAGTGGCATTTTTCACATAAAATTATATTAATAAATTAGCCATGATTTTATTTTAATTTTAAATGAAATATATAATAATAACAAGACAATAAAGATTAATAAATGTAAACACAATATTATTACTTAAAATAAAAGTTTATTTATCTAACAGTATAGCGGTTCTCGTGTAATCTATTACATCCGACTATACTACATTCCAATGCATTATATTACAGTACACTCATACTCTATTCCAAAACTATTCCTATACACTAGTGTAGCCATCCATTTTTCCCTTTCCCTTCTTTTGACCCTCCATTCTTTTAGTCTTGCAGTTGTAGATTAGAGGCACGTCTTCACGACTCAAATACACAAAATTATATCACTTTGTAGTGATATAATTTTGTACCTGCATATTTAATAATAATCACTTTGTAGTGAATTGACATTATTACACTCTAATAAAATGTTTATGGGTGTGACCCCTTTTGATGTAACCAATGGTAACTTACAAGTTACAACCTACTATATTGTCACATAAACAACCATAACGAACTGTATAGTTGCTCATTATTTGTTCATAATGATTGGTATATTTTAATATATATTATCATTTTATTCACCAAGTACACAACTATAAAATGAAGACATTGGGGAATTAAAAGTATTGTCTAAGTACCTTCATTTTCTAAGTACATGCAGATCTTGTCAACACCCAACGAATCATCCTATGAAGCACAAAGGAAACAAAAATAACTTAGAAAGTAAGTTTATGTAAAAAGTGAACTCATTGGTAAGTGAGGATAAATATCAAAACAAGTAAGCTTCACTAATAATATGAACGAATGTGTTCAAACAGTTATATTAGATGCAATCTTCAAAAAAAATAACATATTGACAACCATTTCATCAAACCAAGTCTGAACATAGTAAAAAAACAGAGGAAAAGGTCAAATTACATCTTTTTCCAAGAAAATCTTTAATATTAAGATATATCCTAGGATTAACCATAGCAAGGTTCATCAACAGAAAAACATAAAATCAAAATTATAGTCAACACCATAAATTCAAAAATGATGAATCAAGAAAAAAAATTAATTACCATACCTCATCCTGTCGTTGAAAATGATAGTGTGCAGTTCATTACTTCAATTAATGTAACTTCATCCTGTAAAACTTTAAAAAACAATCAATATAGATGAGAAAAATACAAAAAAAATATTTGTTTCATATAGATTCAAAAGATTATGTATTCTATAAGGTCTAAAAAAACCGAGCGATTGTGAAGGTGTAACGATTGGGAGGAAGATGCAGTGGTAAAGGAATGACATTAGGGAATCGTTCTCATTGCCGAAGACCTTTGGGTAAATAATTTTCATTGTCGTATGTGATAAGTATCTGCAGAAACATCTTGGATGGTCGGAGCCATAGATTTCGTAAGGAGAGTTAGGGTTTTGAAAGGGGGAGACATATAACAAAGGTAACAAAGGTACCTTCTGTGGTCGCAAGTGCAGATCCTATCTGCACTGGACTAAATTAGGTAATACGCAACTAGCTAGAGGTCCAATTTCCACACAGCACCTTCGCTGATCTGGAATTCATCCGAAAAACTACCAAAAAGAAAATACGAATCAGGAAGCCACATAAAGCTTCCAGAGTTAATTAGAGAATCTACGACTTCGATAAAAGAAAACCCTTGGAATTCCAGGTTGATGACCTTATCATATGAAGGTCTCACCCCGGAAGGACAAGATATGCTTGAGAAAGCGTGGAATACTAAATCCAAGGTACATAGGACCATTCGATATTCTTACTAGAATCGGTCTTGTAGCTTATAAACTTAACTACCACAAAAACTTAATAACATTCATCCCACCTTTCACATATCTAATATAAAGAGGTGTCTATCCGATGAAACACTTGTTATTTCACTCGATGAAATCAAGTTAAATAAAAGTCTACACTTTGTAAAAGAACCAATAGAAACCATGGATAGGGAAATCAAAAGAACCAAGCAAAGTCTTACCCCGTTAGTGAAGGTTCGTTAGATTACAAACCGGGGACCTGAATTCACTTGGGAAAGGGAAGATTAGACGAAACGAAAATATCCACATCTTTCCCCTAGTCCATGAGTATCACTTTAGACTTAATTTCGGGACGAAATTCCCTCTAGCGGGGGGATAATGTGACACCAATCAAATTTAGGGAAAAAATAAATTGATCAATAATCATAATTGGGATGAACAAAGTGGTAGAGATTGTAACAAGGTTTCCAAAACTATAAAGAACACTAAAATCCGAGTTATAACGAAGAAGTTATGACCAATTGAAGATCCGCGACAAAACCGGCAAAACACTGTTCAGTGTAAAAAGTGAATTTTCGATAAAAGGATTTTTATCCTTAACAATCTAAATGAAAGTTGTATGATATGTTAAACAGAGAACTTTCATAAAAAGAACGTAAAAATCTGACTTCGTATGAGGAAGTTATGATATTTCTAAGTTTCGGTTTAGCAGTAGACAGCTAAAAATTCGAAATATAAATCGATCGATATTTAGCCCACACAACTTAAACGAGAATCGAAGCTCTTGTCAAAAGTAGTACAACAGTAAAAAGACAGACGAAAACGGACGTCTGATGAAGAAGTTATGAATTTTTAACGGATTTCCTATCCCGATCTTTTAAAAATAATAATATTAAAAATAAATTCACAATTAGCCGACGAAGTCTAAACGAAAGTCGTAGAGTATAACTTTACCTACGCGTGCATCTAAAGAACGCCAAAAACATAGCCGTATGCGAAGGTTATGAATTTCGCAAGTTTTTGGCAGGAAAATCGAGAAATGTTAAAAACCGGGAAAAATCGCATGGACCCTCTTCGGCTATGTCACCCTCGCATGCGAGGCTTCCCCGTGTCCTCCACGTGTTCGCTTCTGATTGGACCGAATTTGTCGTGGCATCTCCTGATTGGACCGAAGTTCGGTCCACTCCTGATCCGACACCACCGAGGAAGCTTCTGAGACCGCCTCCAGCTTCGCTTCTCCTTCTGGCGTGTGGCTGTTGAGTCCTCCTCCCCCTCGCATGCGAGCCGCGTGTCCTGCTGAGTCCTTCCTCGCCTTCGCCACCTGTCCGATGACTCATCCCCTCGGCCGAACCCTCGCACCCCTATATAAAGGGTGCGAGACTTCTTGGATTAGAGAGGGTTTTCACCCAAAATTTCACCCTTTTTCACCTTTTCACCCCCTAACTTTCTTACGACCCCCCAAGGCCCCAGTATCGTATCTAAAACCCGAAGCAAGCCCCGAAGCCCCAAAATTCTGGAAAGATAACCTCTTTCCAGCCGAAGTACTGCCCGCATAAAGCCCGGTTTTTACTCAAAAACTTGCGGTTTCTTCGAGAAAGATCATCTATAGAAACGAAACGCTGCCCAAATCATCACTTATCAAGTGAGTTCATACCCCTATAATCTACCTTTTTAATGGTTTTTAAATGCTTTTTAGGGGGGAAATACCAGTTTAACACAATATAAATTGTGTTAATAATTGTATGTGATAATAGTCACACAAAATGTTTTTAAGGATTACCAAATACTTCCAAAATGACTTAAAGCCACGTTAAATCTTTAAAGTCATGTAAACTCCGTTAAATTTTTTGAAAAAGGTTTTATAAACTATTTCAAATTATAATTGCCAAAATCATGTTTATATATGTATAAATATATAAATAAGATTTGAAGGGCTTAGGACTAATGAATTATCTTATTTCCTTTTCCTTGTTTGGATGTGGAATTAAGGTGGTGTTATTTGTCCGAAGGTCGTTTCCTTCTTATATATATATATATATATATATATATATATATATATATATATATATATATATATTATACATATATGAATATAAAAGGTTACTTCATTCGGTATCATTACCTTTGTATAATGCTGAGCAAAGGTGTTCATCCATGAGAAATCATGCTAATCAGATAGAACATATAAATTATAGTAGGTATAATTTATGATTCAAAACTAAATATACAAGTATGATTCACGATTGTATACTTTCCAAGGAAATTACCAAAATTCATTTATCTATACCAGGATATGTATAATACCTTTAGTATACGGATAACATATTAAAGAAGTAATAATACATCATACCGGGTTTGCATTAACAAGGGTACAATACAAGGTACCAGGGTTAGGAATCACGAGGTAATAATACATCATACCGGGTTTGCATTAACAAGGGTACAATACAACGTTCCAGGGTTAGCAATCACGGGGTAATAATACATCATATTGGGTTTGCATTAACAGGGGTACAAATACAACGTACCAGGGTAAGCAATCATGGGGTAATAATACATCGTAAATCTCGTTGAAACAATAAATTTGTGAGACTCTTCATGGTGTACTTATCTAAGTACGACCTTAAGTCCTGACTTATTAACCAGAATCTCCTGTAGGGAGGGCGTGAATTTGTACATAGATCTATATGGGACTTACAATCCCGCACCTTCAGTGTTCTCTACAGTTTGGCCGGCAGGCCTAGCGTGTCAAATATCATATCGTTTCCGACGCCTGAAGAATGTCGCATCAGGCACATCAGTCATATTAGTATGGTTAATAGAACTCACATGGATAAAACAACGAGTAAATTACTCAGTAATATACTTCTCTTAAAATAGTAAGAAAAGATAATTACATCCTGACCAAATATACCTTCTGTTAGTTTTTACTTACAGTAAAAACTACGTATCATGAAATCAAGTATGGAAAATATACTTGTACCTCTGGTTTTGGAACATTTAAAACCACAAAGCAGTATTATCGATAATATAATATTTTCCATGATTAATAATAATGTTTTATTGTAGAACAGATATAACTAAGAATACTTTTACAAATGAAACGGTTTATGGGATTAAACTACTTTTACAAAAGAAACGGTTTATGGGATTAAACTAATTTTACAAATGAAACGGTTTATGGGATTAAACCACTTTTACAAATGAAACGGTTTATGGGATTAAACTACTTTTACAAATGAAACGGTTTATGGGATTAAACTACTTTTACAAATGAAACGGTTTATGGGATTAAACTACTTTTACAATTGGAACTTAGCCATTCACTCTCTGTAAACTAGTATAACATAAAGGACCTTTAGTGGTTAATTCTATAATTCCTTAGTTTTACATCAGAGTTATACATAAGTAATATCCGATTGACAGTGAAATGTGTGACTTCCGCCTTACTTCCTGTTATTTGTTTGGTTGTGGGCTTAGGGCAGATACCCCCATTTAACTCTCCATTCGATATTAGGTTATATATAATTAGTATAAACTAAGTAATTGCAGAGGGAACTATTGAGGTTATCAGTTTATCACCTCAGGAAATATAGGATTTTCAGGAGGAACCAGCGAACTTTTCCAAGAACTTAGAGTATACTTATAGAACTAAAATACTTATGAACTCACCAGCTTAAATGCTGATCTACTCTTTCAAAATAACTTGTATTCTCAGGAATCCAGTAGACAGGTACACTCCTAAAGCTTTTGAGAAGACTACCTAGTACCGTACCGCGACTCTTGTCTTCTATTGTACCTACTTTGGTATTTGAATATGTAATGTTTAAACACTTATGTAAAACTTATACTTATTAATGCAATGGTTGTTTGTACTTTGATTACTATATTGCATGTGTTGTGATACTTACCTAAAGTCCTCCGCCCCCGAACGTTTCCGTCGTTCTGGTTTGGGGGTGTGACAAAACACCCCCGCTGGATAAGTCTCCTAGCCCTCGCAGCCGAACAGAGGGTCGGCCCATGTGAGGTTCTCTCCCCGTGAATAATCAGTTCTCCCCCATTGGGGGTTCGAACCCTCACTAACTGATGCTCGCAGTCTATCATGGCCGCATTGGGCCACAACCAATCCATTCTGATGATCACCTTTAGCCCTCGCAACAAGATCATAACCAAATCGATGTGAAACCTCTCCCCGAACACATTCAGCACACTGTCTCGATGTACCCTCGCAGAACTCACGGTGCGATCGTCCGCAATCTCCACCTCGACCGGGGAATCCAAAGTCTCCGGAGCGTCCCGGAACTTCTTGCTGAGCGCAAGAGATACAAACGATCGGGTAGCCCCCGAATCAAAGAGAACATGAGCCGAAAAACCATTGACCAAGGAGGTCCCTATACAATATCATAATAGCATAAGAAAAATAATACGGTGAACAAGACAAGAATTTGATAACATACGAGTCACGACGTCTGGCGCTGCTCTGGCCTCCTCAGTAGTCAGCTGAAATGCGCAGCTCTTCATCGCAGGAGCTTCCGCCTTGACGGGGCGGCCATCAGTGATCCTCATTGTGGCGGGCGCAGGCGCCACCACAGCTCCTCCTCCTCTAACCAAGCTCAGAGAGTCGGCCTTCTTATTACCGATCTGGTTGTAGTGGAAACAAATCAAGCCCTTCTTGGGGCAATCCCGGCTCATGTGACCCAACTGGCCACAAGCGTAAAATCCAGAGCCCTCTGGTCGACAGGCTCCACTGTGCGGCTTACCGCACTTGGCACAACGGCCACGACCCTGCGAGCCCCTGCTCGGAGGATCGGAGGTCTTAGGCTTCTTGGCCTGACCTACTGCTGCATGGACCTGCTCCGGCTTCCGCTTCGTGCGGAGCTCCAACTCAATCTCCTATTCTCGGGCCTTCTCCACCATCTCGTTTAGGGTCTTGCACCCCGAAAAACTCACAAACTCACGAATATCATCTCTCAACATGGAATGATACATAGTCTTCTTCATCTCCTCATCCGCAGCGTACTGCAGAACCAAAAGTGCCCTCTCTCGAAACTTGGCGGTGATCTCCGACACAGTCTCGGTATTCTGCTGTAAATCTTGGAACTCACTCACCAAACGTTGCACCTTAATGGGTGGTGCAAACTCCCGATCAAACCTCCTCACAAACTCCTTCAATGTCATCTCAACCACCCCGACTGATCCCACCTCATGAGTCACCTCCTCCCACTAGTATCGTGCCCGATCCCTCAACATACATGATGCGAACCCCACCTTGACCACATCGGGGCAAGAACTTGTGCGCTGGGCATTCTCCATGTCTCCCACCCAGCGTCGACTAATGATGGGCTCCCGGACCCCGAACAACTCAGGCACTCCACATGACTTGAACTCCCTGAATGAGGGAGCTCGGGACCCAATCTGGCCTGTAGTAATATCAGCTCGGAAGGACCTGAGCCTCTCCTCCATGAAATCCATGATGCCCTCCTTGACGGTACTGAAAATCACCGAGGTAGCATCAAGGATTCCACGAGTAACCTCAACTGCGATAAGATCGCACAACCTCTCATCCATGGGCTCTGCATCGGAGCCTGTACTTCATCTAGATCCCGATCCTGAACCTCGCGTGATCATCACCATCCTCAACTGAAAATATCACAAATAACCAATATAAGGAAATTGAAAGGGATTTCTCCACACCATCCTCCTAAGAGCCACCAGGTCTGTCATTGTTCGGGTACAGGTCCTGTGCTTTCAGTATTATGGGCCTAATACTACCTTCCACACCTACATGGACCTTCCCCAAGGCCATACCTGATATCCTTAAATATCGAAATCACAAATCATAAGCTCAACACTGACTCTGATCCTTGTCTGCCCTAGGATTCTCAACTCTCACTAAACCAGAAATCCAGATTAATCATAACAGGTTGCCCTATGCATGCAAGTTATACACAAAGAGAATCACAATGACAGTCAAATAAAGCTTCTACCCTAAACCACAACCAAAGAAGGAACATAAATAAGGCAGACTCCCACATTCTAGGACTATGCAATCCTAAACATGTACAACTTTGAAAGCATATGCTTAGCAAATAATCCATAGAAGCATATCTCCATATATATAATAGCATTACTAAAACATTGGTAATACTTACTTGAGCTCGGCCAATTACGTGAATTGCATTCTCCCCTTTTCTTATGAAAATTGTTTTCAAGAAATTAAACTTTGGTTTCTTTTTTTGAAAAGGAGTTGTTACCATTCCCTCCGTTTTAGTTCTGACACACTCAGAAGTGTGTCTAAATCTCTCAAACCAAGACTATGATACCAAGTTGTAACAGCCATATTTTCATAAAAATTTTAAACTTTTAATTTCATAACCTCAACCATAGTAAATATAAAAATCTCAATACATATCCATATTATTTTGAAATTTCAGAGTATAAAGAGCTAAATATGAAAACGTCGGAGAATGCATGCCACATCATCAAGTCGGGCCCTTGCCCTTATCAATAGAAGTACCTGAAACATACAAGTAAACTGTAAGCACAAGCTTAGTGAGTTTCCCAATCACACAAATCAAATAACCACATAATGTCATGCTCATACATATACATACAATTTGCCATGGACTCCCTCCATGGTCTTCAACGGAATGCCATGGGCTACCCCGATGGTCTTATATCCTAATGCCATGGGCTCCCCCATGGTCTTGACAAGTGCCATGGGCTCCCCCCCTTTTCACATAAGCCTCTAAGTAAATCAAATAATATACAATTTCCCATACAATACAACCATATCATATCAAATAATGGACCGGCCTTGGTACCTTCGACCTGTGAGTGTGGTGAGAAGACTCACCTCAAATGTTGACAGTAGCTGAATAGGTCCCGCCTCTCAGTATCAGCTCCACTCAATTCCTAAACATAAGCAACTCCTTACATTCAACATAGAACTTCAAACCATAAAAGTCAACCTTGGTCAAAGTCAAAGTTAACACCCCGAGTTGACCCAACTCGTCAAGTTATCCTTCAACTCGTTGAGTTCTCTTCAAAGGCAGAATTGCGATATCGTGATCCAGCTTGTCGAGTTTCCCTACAACTCCTTGAGTTTCCCCCTTTATCTGACAAAATTGTGACAAACCCAGACCAACTCGCCGAGTTCCCCTACGAACTCGTCGAGTTCTCCAGTCTGCCAACCCACTTAATGCATTAAGCCATTTTTCTTTAATCCAAGGATTCCAAATCTTAGATCCCTTCCATAATGTTGTCTAGAAGGGTAATGTTTCCAACTATACCCTTAAGAACCAACCATAAGGCTTAAAACCCCGAACCCTAGTTCTTTAAAGAGGGTCTTGACCCATTAAGCCCCTAACTTCCATTACAACGTTCCAAAATACAGATCTGATGTCCCAAGATGGACAAATCACGTAAAGTTTCCATGCATGCTAGAAACACCCTCGAAGGTCCATTTTTGGCTTCATAATGGACATATTGCATGAATTGGACATGGAGGCCATTAAAGTTTTCAACTTTAAGCCTCAAGAGGTCATGTAGGGGTCAGATCTACTTCCTCAACCCCTGGAAACCTCTTCTCTCTGGACAACTCAACCAAAGTCCGAAAACTCAAGCTAAAACTTCAAGAAAAGAGATCTAATACACTACATGCCAAGGTGACGACTTTATACCTCAAAGATGTAGCCTCTGATGAAGAGCTTGTGGATCTAGAGTCACTCCTCCAAGCTAGGTGCTTCACTCTTCAAGACTCCTTTCAACAACCACCAACAAACACTCTTAAGCTCATACTACTCAATATGCAAGAAGGAAAATGATTCTAGGGTTTTCTCTGGGCAAGGGACGCTGGTAAGGAGGCCAACCAAAGAAGTTAAGTCCTTTATATAGGATGCAACTCCCGAAAATTAGGGTTTTCAGCTCCTACGCCAACTCGTCAAGTTGGGACACCGCGACTCGTCGAGTTGGGTCATTAAAATGCGCGGCTGGGGAACACTCTACGCAACGAGTTGGAGCCTCCCAACTCGTTGAGTTCCACTCAAGACTTGAAAATAAATGAATTTATATCATACTTGGACCAATCGTTACAAAGAAAACATGTTCTTATTGATTGATTTGTTTCGATTCTGCAATCATTTGATATATCGAGTGTTTTCTGAACAATTTCTGATAGATTCATCCACTAAATCTCTTTTTCTAAATCTTATTGTCATTTTTGTCCGTAAAAAAATGGAGAATTTCAACATGAACACAATGTCTAGCTTTTCTCATCTGCTTGGATCTTCCACTAAGATTCCAATGCTTATTCTAGAGTACTACAAGCAATAGGCAGAATGCATGGAGGATTACCTCAACGGAATCGACGAGGATCTATGGAGATGTGTTACTCATGGGAATTGCCATTCAGATATGTTTGATCAAGTCAGAAATGTAGGTTCAACTTCTGGTATCTCATCTCAAAAGTATAAGTATGAAGCAAATGATAAGAAATGCATTCCTGAACTTCGTGGTGCACTTCCACCAGTTGTTTACAATTTTGTTCGAGGTTACAAGAATGCTAAAGAGATCTGGATACTTTGAAGGAAAAGTATCAAGGAAGTGAGAAGACGAAGAAGAGCTCATTGAAGCAGTGTTACTGGAACTAGGAGAATTCAATAAAAAGGAAAGTGAAACCATCAAACTCTACTACGATCACTTTAATTGTTTGATATTCAAGCGCAACCGCTATGGATTTACACGCTCAAATCTTGAATGCTATCTCACATTTCTGATGGGATTTGTATAATGTGATCAAAGCTCATGAGAGCAAAATAAAGCATCGTTGGCTATTCATTGGGAGACTTGTATAATGTGATCAAAGCTCATGAGAGCAAAATAAATGAGATTGATGAAGAAGGGAAGATGAGTCAGGGAAGTCCACTGGCCTTGATGTCGAAGGTGTCAACAAAGGACTCTGAGATTGAAGTTGCTGAGAAAGTTGGTTCATAAGATGAAGGATTCTTGATAAATTCGGAGGATGAGGTTGTGACTTACTATTCCAACAATAAACTGAAAAAGTTCTTTAAGAAGCCTTTCAATTTTAAATACAAAAGAAACAATGAATTCAAGGGTAACACTTCATTTGGGAAAGGAATGAGAGTGGATTCGAAGGAAGAGAAGAAAGAAAGCAAGAGTGTTGTTGAGAAGGCTGAGAAGAAGTTGAAGGGAGATTCAAGGTTCGAATATTATTATTGTAATGGTGAAAATCATCTTGCAGTAGATTGCATGTTGAGAAAGAAAGAGGAGAAGAAGGATAGAGTTAAAGACGAAGCATATTGTGTTGAAAGGTTGGAAGAGGTGAGAGCAAGGACCAAAGGATCGTCACTGGTCGTGAAGGGATGTGTTGAAGGGGATGGAACCTACCAGATATGGTCATCTGGTTCCAACGATGAAGATATGAGAAACCACACCCATGGTGCGATGTATGCACGATTCGAAGAGGGCAGTTAGAAGAGGAAAACATAACTAGGAGATGTTTAGTGTCAACAGGAGAAAACAAGTCTCCTATGACATCGAAGATACGTTTTGTTCTTAAATCTTTTAACATTCATTCAAGTTCTTAGCTTTCTGTTTTATCTTATTTTGATGATACTCTATCTTATGTTAATGATATGCTAATCTCTGTTAGTAGCAAAGCTGAGCGATCTAAAACAATTTTGTTAGATGCTCAAAGCGACTTGGAGTCTAAGTACAGTCGAATAGATAGTCTAGAGCTACAACTGCATAATATTACTCTAGATAGGGATTCGGTTAGGGCAGGTAATATTTTGTTAATGAAACAATGAAATGTTTACTATAAAAATGCTAAAAGATTGTATGCAAAACTAACTGAACTTCATCATTCTTCGTACATATGCAAAGAGAAACATAGGAAGTTATTGCCTTTCTTAGTATACGAAAGAGAGAAAATTGATGCACCCTCCTATGATTGCGAAAAGAAAATATCAGAATTCGATAAAGTACCTAATGATTCTTATGCTTATGGAATTGTTAAAATTGATAAATGTTTGAATGTTTATCATTTAGTGCACATCATTAATGAAACTCTTTCTAAAACTGAAGAAGTCAAAATTTTGAACATGATTGAGACTTCGACATTAGACTCTCAGCAAAATTTTGCTGATATCGAAGATGATTCTGACAAGATCAGTGAAATTGAGGAAGAGGAAACTGTTGATTGTTCTTAATTATCTGTCATTAATATCACTTCGATGGCCAATCACAAAGAAATTTGTTATGATTCAATGTAGAAGGTAAACACTGACCAACCCTCCACATCAAAAGTTCATGTTTATGACCAAGTGGTTGTCGAAGACTGTGATGCTAATAGTGATGAGGATGTCGTGTTGATTGAAAAGCCTATTCCCAGAGTTGTTGTCGAACAGCTTTATGGAGAAATAGAGCAGTACGAAAAGGTTATGAAAGATAAAGGTCCTCATTATCTTGAATCCAACCCAGTTGTATATCATTCTTTCAAATGCATCGATGCAGTTATGTTCCCAAATCAGGTGTTTGTCACTACATGAAATGTTGACAAGGTGAATCATGAGATAAATAAAATTGTTGAAGAAGATAACAAAGGTTTGACAAAAGAAGGTTTCTTCTCGAACCATAGCACGGTAAAAATAATTTAAATAAAAAATCAACGACTTTTCAAAGGCAAAAACCGAAACGTGTTTTGGAAGTTAAATCTGAAAAATCAAAAGTTGATGTTCAAACAAATTAAACTGTTTTGCAAAATCAAAAGACAAAGTCACCAATTTTCAATGAGAATGTTCAAAAAGTTGCAAAAGAGGAAGGTGTTTCGATGTCAAAAGCACGAAACAAAGTCTATTGGAAAAAATTTAAGACTTTTCAAAAACAAAAAGTTTTTAAGCAGAAACCATCTAAACAAGTTAAGACGTTTTCTTAAAATAACACATTTTTTCAAAATAGGTTCACTCAAAAGCAAAATGATTTTCCAAAAGGTCAATCTAATGTTCACAAAACAGTTCGAACTCCAATTATTCAAACACAAAGAAATGGGAATTTTTTTCAAAATCAACGACCAAGGACTTTTGTTTCAAATCGTCAAATTGAGAGGTTTTCTCAATACAAAATTCAAAGAAATGTTGGAAAAAACAATGTACAAAGAAATTTCAATCCATTTCAAAGTCAAAGATGTTTTCCAAAAGGACATAAGGTTTTTAATCGAACATCAGTTGGTTATAATAAACAATATCAAAATTGTTTTCACAATTCTCCAAATCTATCTTTTCCGAAACGAAATTTTGAAAATTGGAAGTAAAAGGGATGAAAAATGAACCATTTAAGCCAACAAAACCTCACTTTCCAAATCCGGAATCAAAGCAGAAATTCAAAGATTCTTTTGTGAGAGGGAAAAACGATGTGAAGAATATTAACTATTGGCTCGAAGGAAAAGGGAAGCAATACCAATCGGGAAAGTTCTATGAAGAGAAACTTCAGTATGCTTACGAAAGCTACTTGAATGAGGCACACAATGGTAGTTCATCATTATTGGAATCGAATCCGTCAGTGAAACGGTGGAAAGAAATTCCCAAGATAATGTTTGAAACACAACGAAATGTTGATGGAAAAGGTAACGTTAGTGTTGCACCTAAACCATTGAATGATTACATTTTAGTGCCCAACTCTGTCGAAGTTTACTTAATAGATATTTTAAAGTCAAAAGTTCGAAATTGGGTACTAGGTTCTTCATTCCACAATGCATTTCAAACTGATATCCAAGGACCCAAAAAGCCTTGAGGACCTAAATTCTTTTAATTGATCGCATGTACTTTGTGATGAGGAATACGATAACACATTAGTATATAGATAGTGGTTGCTCTCGTAACATGACAAATCGAAAGGAGAATCTGCGAGAATATAGAAGTTTAGACAATGCTGGAGTTGTGAAGTTTGGAAACAATAAAAAATAAAAAATGAAAGGTTATGGCAAAGTAACGAATGGGAAGTTTACATTAAACATAGTGGCATATGTTGAAGGCTTACAACACAACTTGATATGTGTTTCACAACTTGTTGTGGGCACTAGCAATCAAATAGTCTTCGATAAAGAAGGAAGTGTCATCTCAAACAAAGAAACAAAGGAAGTTTTTCTTAAGTCGAAAATGAAAGGTGACATGTTCACACTCGACATGAAGCCTATTTTTGGTGTTCCCTCTGTCTGCTTACTTTCAAAAGCCTCATCAGATCGCAACTGGTTGTGGCATCGTTGACTCTCCCATCTGAATTTCAAGAATCTTAACAAACTGGTTATACATGATCTTGTTCATGGCTTACCTGTATTAAAATTTGATAAAGATTCGTTATGTGTAGCTTGTGAACAGGGAAAGCAACATCGTCAAGGTCATTCCATCGTCATTGACTCAAAGATCATCGAACCTCTGGAACTTCTTCACATTAACCTTTCTGGACCTTCGAATGTTCAGACTCTCAATAAGAAGAAGTACATATTGGTCATTTTTGATGACTTTTCAAAGTTTACTTGGGTTTTATTTCTTTGTCAGAAGTATGAAACAGCTCAAGTGATGATATACTTCAACAAGCAAATCGAACTAAGTCAGATAAATAAAGTTAGAAGAATCGAAAGCAATAATTGCTCAGAATTCAAGAATCAAACTCTTGATTAGTTCTTAGCTGAATTATGGATTTCGCATAATTTTTCATCTCCTTACACACTGAAACAAAATGGTTTTCTCGAAAGGAGGAATAGATATCTATGCGAAGTAGGAAGAACAATGCTGACGTATGCGAATTTGCCTCAATATCTCTGGGCAGAAGCAGTCTTGACAGCGTGTTTCACACAAAACCATTCATTCATTTATCATCGTTTTAACATCACCCCTTATGAAATCATCAAAAAATGAAAGCCTAATGTCAAAATTTTCCATGTTTTTGGTTGCAGGTGCTTTATCATGAATCTCAAAGATAATTTTTTGAAATTTCAGTCAAAAGCTGATAAGGAATATTCTTGGGATACTCACACAACTCAATGTCATATAGGGTGTTGAATAAGAGAACAAGGAAGATTGAGGTAACATTCAATCTAACTTTCGATGACTATCACGTTAAACATGTCGAACAAACTTTCACACAAAAGCCAATTATTTCTGAAATGAATAATGAGTCAGCAATTGTGAATTCTTTTGATATTGATTATGATTTAATTTTTGGTGTTCCAGATAGAGGCATAGATGCTGAAGTTCATGCTGATGATAATCAAATTCCTGAAGCATCGAAGCATTCTGATGATTCGACGGTGACTAAGGAAGAAGATGATTCTCATTCTACCTCAACCTCACAAGTAGATGTTAAACGTCTACCTGTTTTTTAGGGTAGTTAAGTGGAGGGGGAGCCCTTGTGATCGATGTCATAGGATCATATTCGTGATTCAACTGTTGAGGGGGACCATGATCAAAATACACATCAGTTCGGGGGGATCAAGGATAGAACAATGTTGATGTCGAGGGCCAGCATCACAATCCAAATCGATTAGTCGAGGGGGAGCTAAATAGATCACTATCTCATGTTTCTACTCATCAAACTAACAAATTTCATGATGTTTCTGATAATGTGTCGAATGCACGTGAAGGTTCTAAAGCGGATGAAATATTCGAAGACACACCTTTGGATTTTGATCCTGCATATCTACCGATGGACAAATGGACACGAAACCATCCAAAAGAACAGGTTCTTGGTGATCCTCAAGCTGGAGTTATGACGTGTGCATAAATTCGAGCTAAGAATGAGATACTAGATGTTCACCAAGAATGATGTATGTTTAATGTGTTTATTTCCAAAATGGAACAGAAAACAGTTAAGGTTGCATTGGAAGATCCTGATTGGATTGTTTCAATGCAATATAAACTTGCTAAATTTAAACTAAATAAGGTTTTGAGACTAGTTCCAAAACGTGATGATGTTTCGGTCATTGAATTAAAATTGATTTTTAAAATTAAAACGGATAATGAAGACAATGTTGTTCGAAACAAAGCAAGATTGGTCGTTAAAGGATATTCGCAACAAGAATGTATTGACTATTATGAAACCTTTTCCCCTGCCACAAGACTCGAGACTATTCGAATATTTCTTGCATATGCAACACATAAAGACTTTGAAGTGTACCAAATAGATGTCTAGTGTGCTTTTCTCAATGGATTCTTAGAAGAAACTGTTTATGTCGAACAACCACCAAGTTTTGTAAATGAAAAATTTCCTGATCATTGTTGTATACTTGATAAGGCTGTTTATGGCTTAATACAAGCACCTCAAGCCTGGTATGCTACTCTTAACAATTTTTTTAACTCTCTAAATTTAAACAAGGATCAATTGCTCCTACTCTATTCCGAAAGAAAGTAGGGGATCATCTTATGTTAGTTCAAATTTATGTTGATGATATTATTTTTGGCCCAACTGACCCTTCGTTGTCTACGAAATTCGAAAATATGATGAAAATCCAGTTCAAAATGAGCATGATGGGTAAGATAAAAAAGTTTCTGGGATTGATTATTAGTCAAAATAAGAGAAGGTATTTTCATAAATCTAGAGAAGTACTCTCGTAAAATACTTGAGAAATTTGGCATGACTAATAGTTCAAAATTGAAAGTACCGATGGCAGTCGGCACATGCTTAGGTCCTTCATTGGATAAGTCTGTTGTGGATCTCACTTTGTACAGAAACATGATAGGTTATGTAGTGTACTTAACTGCTACTAGACCTGATATCATTTTTGTTATTTGCAATTGTTTCAGGTATCAATCGAATCCCAGAGAACCCCATATAACAGCCGTGAAAAACGTATTTTGATATCTCAAAGGAACTGTTTCGTTGGGATTATGGTACCCTTCAAAGACTGGGTTTTTCATACAAGCATTTTCTGATGCAAACCTTGGTGGGTGTCAACATGACAGAAAAAAGCACAACTGGTGGCTATCAACTTTTAGATGGGAACCTTGTAAGCTGGCAATCGAAGAAACAAACATGTGTTTCGATTTGCACAACAGAAGCAGAGTACGTTGCTGTTGCAGCTTGCACTTCTCAAATCATATGGATTCAAAGCCAACTTCGTGATTACGCAATCAATATGAAGAAGATCCCTTTATATTGTGATTCACAAAGTTCCATTCGTATTTGTGATAGTCCTGTTCAACATTCAAAGACAAAACACATACCTCTTCGCTATCATTTTATCAAGGATCATGTCGAAGATGGTAACATCGAGGTGCACTTTGTTAAAACGACAGATCAACTTGTAGACATATTCACAAAACCTTTGGATGATAAATCATTTCTAAGGATCTTGAATGGTTTAGGAATGATTGATCCAAGCTCATTTCTTGGTTCGTCATCATAGTGAATCAATAGATGTTGAAGTATTGCTTAAGTGTTCAGAGGTTACTGTTCACTATTCAACTTTCGACTACCATCTATTTCGAAATTCCTCTGAGTGGTTCGAATCAACCTGCTTTATCTAGGAAGAAATGTTGTTCGATGTACACTGTCTCTAGAAGTTGGTATTTCTTAAATCGACCGTCTTTGGTAACATTTATTGCTTTATTTTTGTCTTTAAATTTCAAAAAAAAAAATAATAAGTAAAAAAATAAATAATAATAAAAAGATATTCTTATTTTTGGCTTTAAATTTTCAAAAAAAAAATTTCCAAAA
Source organism: Lactuca virosa (assembly GCF_052849685.1). Classification (NCBI taxonomy): domain Eukaryota; kingdom Viridiplantae; phylum Streptophyta; class Magnoliopsida; order Asterales; family Asteraceae; genus Lactuca; species Lactuca virosa. The sequence goes on from NC_136430.1 coordinate 388,917,968, forward strand.
ATATTTTCTTATTTTTGTCTTTAAATTTTCAAAAACAAAAAAAGAAAAAAAAATCCAAAAAGATTTTCTTATTTTTGTCTTTGAATTTCAAAAACAAAATTCCAAAAAGATTTGCTTTATTTTATTTTGTGTGTTTAACCTTTTCTGTGTCTCGGTATCAACATACAGTGGTGGCGAATGCTCATTTGATTACTTTCAAAGAGGGACATGTATGATTTCGAACTACTATACTAGTTAGGTGTCCCTATAAGCATGATGTTGTATATTGACCTTAAGCCTCAAACACTCTATGTGTTTCGAAGCTTTAATGGATCTCTCACTACGAGTGTTCCTTCGCAATCAGGCTATATTCACATTAGTCGAAGAGCTACCTTTCTTTTCTCATTTTGAAGTTAAGAGATTTCTACAAAGTCCATATCATTCGCAGAGGTACAATGCGTTTTCTTAACCAAACTTTTCACCAACATATTTCTTCACAATCACACACTTCACTGCATATCCTCGACATCTCTGGTAGAAACCAACCAGAATGTAGATATTGCACAAGTTTGTTTTTATGATCCTGATTCATTTTTCCATGATGATGGTGAAACTCAACAATCCCAACTCTTATGGAATTGATGGTGAGCTTTATGTTCAAGATTTTAACAAAATATTTGTTTTTGTACCACATTTTGATATTCAAAATCATATTATTGTTGTTATGCATGATCTTGATAAAATGTTCTTTAACCAAGACATTTTTTCCCAACAGGATCCAGTTCTTAATTTTGTTTGGAATATGATTTCCATCTAATTATCTTTTCCAACTCTTGTCACTTTGATATATTCTTCAACCTCACACTTGTTCTTGACTACACTGGTCATACAAGTAATTTTGTTCAATCAATCCACACTTATGTTAAGTTGTAGTATTGAACAAAATTATGCCTACCTTCGAAACCGGCATCCAACTTCTTTTACATCAGATATTCTTTGATGTCACTATATGCACATTTTTTTATATTAATTCCTGCTATTCCTTTGGCACACATTCGCACTGGAATCCTCGAGGTTTTGGGTAATACCAACTAAAACCTAGATTTCGCAAAGTGTGGCATATGATTTCTCTTTACAATCCCAAAAGCGAATGAGCCTTACCTCATAGCGAAGGCCAAGTGTTCTTTTGATGATGAAACTCTATGATGACAGTTCGAAACAAGTGACGGCTCTAATCTCATTGGGATCAATGAAACATTCGACGGAGGTGACGGTTCAGTTTTTCACGGGTTTTTAGGAAATTATGATGATCACTTTATCTGGCATGGCGACTTTTACGGAAACCGACCCAATAAACAAGGCAACATGTGGCAGGATATGATTGGTTAGCGGTTCAAGTTCAAATTCTACGTTGATTATAAAAAGATTTTGGTGGAGTAAATTGAAGACTTTATGCTCTTTGGTCAAAATTTCCTCAATATTCTTTCACGATAATCGTAGCTACATAATTCTCACAAACCCTAATCATGGCGGCACCAACTGGTCATATTGATCCATCAATCACTACCACTGAAGAAACAACTTCCCAGCCATTGATGAGGATTCAAATCTCAAATATTCGTGTACAAACAGATGTAACGCAATATCCTGAACAGTTGTAGATGTTGATTGTAGCCCTAAATCACTCTGTTCTTTCAACTGTTATGTCGTGTTCCGTCTTTTCTCATATGACCTTGTTATCACTGGCGGTATCAACGGTGGTGTTTAACAAAATGATAAAATTGGTTACACACCAACTGATAAATGACAAACTGTATAAGCTTACCAAGCGGCAGTTTGCTTAAATCATGAAGCTTCTATATATACAGCTCTGTTCTATGACGTAACGAATGAAGAAATTGTTTACATGTTTAATGACATGGATCATCAACCACCTCTAACTGGAATCAGTCAGTTTTGAAAGTTTGCTTTGCCCTGTATGTGGAATTTCTTATTTGGTATTTTTCAATGATGCTTGACTGGTCGTAGTACGGGCTTGATAAAGAAAAGTTAGAGGTTCATGCAAAGATTGCAGGTCTTAACTATGATCTTAATGTCGATTATGTCACACAGCTTTGGGAAGAATTTGGTACAAGAATTTCTCACACCAATGTCATGAATGGTGTATCTTGTTCGAGGTATTGGAGCTTGATATTAAAGGATGTATATGAGAAATAGGGTATTTTGGTTCCATCGGAGGATGCAAAGGCAGAGTTTTCGACGTATCAGACTCCTAAAGTTGTTACTAATGATCCAGTTCCGTTTCCGAATGTGGATCGAATTCCTTATGCCATGTTACGAAGCATTGATCCGGCCAATCCGATTCTTGTTCAATATTTGACAACTGTTAACCCAAATGTTCAAGTTGGGGTTTTATTGCCAAATGGGGCTGAAGGCACATGGAAGGTTGTTAAAGCCTCTAAGAAATCGAAGAAGACTGAACAAACTAAATTTGTTCCTGAACAAGTGGAGAACGAGGTTACAGAAGCTATTCACGAGAATGCTGAAAAAGAAGTTTCTAAGGAGGTTGTTCCATCGAAGACAAGTATTCTCAAAAGAACAAAAAAGCCTGCTCATCGACCTCGTCATTCTCTTGAAAGAACAATAATTGAAGAAGTTCCTGTTGAGCCCCTTTCTTCACCTAAAGAGGTTTCTATATCAAAGGGGATACGGAAAATACACAAACCCCAACCTAAACGAAGGGGTGCACATATTCGTGATGTACCTGTTCCAATATCACTTGCCTCGAAGAAACGGAAAGCTTACGAAGTCGTCAAAAAGATCAAGAAGAAGTCTTGACGACGTTTTTGTTGAAACTAATCTTGACTTTGGAAGTGAAAGATCACCTATTCGTCATTATATTGGATTTGGCATTGAGACACCTCAAAGGGACTCTCCAGTTAAGTCGACTTTCGAGGAGATTGGAAGTCTTGGTGGCAATGTACACATTTCTGATATGGATACAAGCACCAATTTGAGTGAATCTCCATCTACTATCATCCATGCGAAGGCACTTGTCATACCACCCGAGGTTTCGAGAATTGAGTCTGTTACAGAGGATGTTCGAACCTAAGGCATTCCTGTAAACATATCCGATATGGACACAAATGTCATTATGGGTGAATGGATGATGCATAACGAACCCCTTGTTACATCTTCTATTGTAACCTCTAGTGTTCATACCTCACTTATTCTTTCTTCTACCATCGAAACCACATTCATTGATACTTCCACTTCGTTACCATACTTTTCTTCTCCAATACCATCTACACTTCCCGCTTCTACTATTTCACAAAAATTCTCCAACATTATGTATGAGCCAATCACAACTCTTTTCTCTTTGCAATCCACAGAAAGAGAAAAGATTTCTCAAGAAGATGAACCTGATGATAATGATGTCATGGTTTCTTTTGCAGAAATTCAAATTGATCCTGAAGAAGATAATATTCCTGAAGACATGCTCATGTCAAGAAAAAAATTTAAGATTATCAATCACAAACTGAATTCGTTGTTATAAATTCAAGCTGATATAGGAGGACGAAACCTTTTTTCTGGGGTTGAAGCGGATATTATGCTCAAGTCTCAGGAGAATCATCTTAAGCTTGCTATGGAGCAGATTGAGCAAAAACATGATGAACGTTTAAATCATAATGCTCGAAACTTTGAATATGAGGTTACAAAACTTCGTGATGTTGCAAAAGAACGTCATGAAATTTTTGTTGAGCAAGTCAAGAAGGTGGATGAATCAGTAAACCTCAAAGTGGTAGAGCTTAAGTCTGAGATGACGAAGGAAGTTGAAAAGTTAGAGAAGAATTACTCCATTCTTCATGGCAAGGTTGATGTCATTGCTGATGCCATAACAAAACTTGTCGAGTATAATTCTTTGTACTTAACCAAGCTTTATACAAAAACAAAACAAGATTCTAAAGTGTTAAAAAAGTTGGAGGAGTTTTTGGGAAGCTTAAAATAATGTTTCTCGAAGTTTGATCTTTCTCAGCAATCTGCTGTCTCTCAGGAATCTATCTCGAAGATGATCTCTTCCATCGAATCCAACATCAAGGCAGAGCTTGAACCCATTCTGAAGTTGGTGCTTCTATTGCCAACAAATTCCCCACCAGCGAAACATGTGGTGAAAGGGGGAGAAAAAAGTGTTAGCTCTTCGAAAGATACTAATCAGGGTAAGTTGTAGGGAAGGTGATATCAACTCAAATTTCGACATCACTTCCAGTTTCACTGACAACTACTTTTACAACTACAACATCGAGACCAATAACGAAAGACATTGTTATTGGAGAAAGTGTTGGGGGATCAAGTTCAAGTTCGAAACCACCTTCTTCAAAAGATGTTAAAGGAGACAAAGGGAAAGCCATTGAAATTACTCCTTCTGAAGAAGAGAAAAAAAATTGGAGATGGAAATTGAAAGGTAACGACAAATTAACAGCATTATGAGACAACGACAAAGTGATCCACCAGTTTTAAACAAGGGTGATCCCAGTAAACATTGGTGTTATAAAACAATTGAACAAGTCTTTTCATCAAGGAAGAAGCATGATTTGGGAAAATTTCCAAATAAGTGTTAATTGAAAACTTCGATAAATCATATGATGTTTGTATCTGCACAATAAAAGTTGGTTGGTCAGTTCGAAGATCAAGAAGAATATAAGAGACTAAAGATGAGATTTCATGTAGTCTTGGGAAAGAAATAAGAGGAAGTTTGGTGTTCAATAAAGATTGTCAAAGTGATGAACATTTCAAGAGAAAGTCTGTTCGAAGCTTTACTACAAAGTTTTTGCTATTTTGTGGTCAGATAAAACAATGTAGTATCTGGCTTCTCAATTGCAAACTTCCCTCTGATGAACTTGAATGATCTGATTAATGTGACGGAGATGTTAAGTATTGTCGATGTGTCAAACCTTCAAGAAAACAAAAAGGATGATTTCTTGATAGGGTTTGCTCATATCAAAGTATTCATAGATAACTACTATGATTGCTTGTCAATTATTGATATCAAGCTATCGTTGGCTGTCAATAGGACTTCAAAGGTTCCACAATCAATGATGAAATGGAATATTAATGTCAAAGACTATGTTGATGGGGAAATTGTGCATAAACCCTTGGGAGTTGTTTTTCTTGGAAAGAACAAAAACAGGAAGATGACCAAATTTTTGTTTCAAGTTTGTGATATGGAGAGGTACACGAACTCTCAATATAGAAGTCTCCTGGTTCATATCATAAATTGCAAGAAGAATAGTGCAGAAGATAAAGTTGAAGATCGAAAGACAATTATTTGGTATATGGAGGTTTGTCGGGTACTTCACCAGACCATGAAGATGATAGCATGAGTTCGACACTTCTCACTAAGGGGAGATTGTAAGGGTTGGCATATCTAGTGAGGTGTTGAAGTACTTTTAGGTCTGGGTAGTGTCGATGTCGAAGTTAAGTAATTCAATATGTATGTATTATGTAAGGCAATTATAAATGTCGAAGCTCAAATGACTAGTCCTTACATATTTTTTTGTTAGCGTCTATATTACCCTGTAAATGCTTTTGGGCATTTTCGTTCTTTACTCTATTGTGTTCTTGTATACTTGTTTAGACGTAATCAACGAGCCAAACATAATTTATTTACATATGTGTTCTTAATGCTTTCTGTTCTTGATTTTGTTCTTAATACTCGATTCAAACATGCTACAATTGGTTTGTATTTGTGCATATGGGTGTTTGTGTGTGTTTGAGGAAAAATCGACAGTGGGGTAGCGGAATTTGAGAGAAAGAGTCAATATGATGCTTGGTTGACTTTCAAAAGTCAAGGTCTTTATTTGAATTTTTGGAGATATAATGTGTTTTAAATATATATAATTCATATTTTTGATGTAAATCTCATTTTTCGATTCTCGTGTTATCATACCTTCTAATGAATTTTTTCTGAAAATGTCTGCTTGATGTCTCGGTCGTTGTGGTTTCAGAAACACGGACATAATTCAATTCCGATATACCAAATTCAAAGAATTAACGTTTAAAGTTTCGTGATTAATAGGACCGAAGTCGAGAGATTTTACGAATCTGATTTTGGTCGAGAATAAATTTTTTATAAAAATGAAATAAAATAATAGACCATAGTCTGAATTTAAAAACGTGCTCAAAAGTGATTTTCGAGGTTCGTAGCTTGATTCAGGAAAATCAGATAAATACTGATTTTTTGTAACTTTAAAGAGACATAACTTTCTCATACGACCTCCGTTTTGGACGTTCTTTATATCCACAAAATCAAGAAAACGCAATCTATTCATTTTTCTTATCCATAACTTTCAAATATACTTAATAAAAAAAATTTATTTTTAACGCTACAAATACATTTTATTTTTGTTTATTTTTTAGTCAATCTTCAACGATAAACGGTTTAAGCAGTTTGGGATGTTCTAAAAGGTGATTATGAACATAATATTTTTAATATACTTATTAAACATAAAATTACCCAAAATTGGTCATTATTACATAGCGATTCGTGGTGGTTTGACCGCCAAACTCTGATCAATTTTTACCAATTGTAACGTATGGCCAATAGTCCTCATAGAACCTTTGCAAATCAGGAATTATTGTGGCAACCATGATGCACGCAACCTTAGTTGCGTCGTCATAGTGTTTCTTGTAGGAGACTATTTCTTCAGGAGTAGTAGTGGACTCATCGATCTTGATAAGTTATTTCTTGAGGACATACACTTTTCCCTCGTATCGAAGATCCATCTTCATGTTACACATCCAATCATTATAGTTGGTGTCTTCCAATGTCACCTTGGACACGATTATGAGAAGGGAGAAGTTGTGGGATGAGTTTTGAGGAGAAAAAGCATCACCAAAAGTAGACATCTATAGATAAAAAATAGTTTTAGTTAGATGACAATAATCCTTAATATTTCAACCCATGATTAATATTTATGGCTATGCTCCAAAATAAAAATTCACAAATAAGAAGAGGGTTGTCATAATCTTATCGCGAATTTATAAAGGTAGGTAAAATCAATTCCCCAATTTCGAACTATGAAATTCATAGATCTTTTTAGATTCATTGAATCTATCAATGACATATTTAATCTCAGATTATGCTCTTATATTTGTGACTAGGATACCGAGGATCACAAACAAGATGTGAATAACCATACAAATATGCTTGACACTCTCGTTTTCATTTATCATCTGTCATTAACGTGTCGGTTAACTACACGCGCTCCATTAATTATGATAATTTTCGAGATGCCAATTATCACTCTTTATAGTCACTATTAGTGTGTCGGTTAACCACACACGCTCCATTAACTACTAATAAAGTATAATGTGCAATTCTATGGATTAACATACTTTTCACATTTTCCTAAATTAACTAAGAGTGATATTTTATAAAAAAAGGTTTAGTTACTTTATATCATTATACATATTAATGATATTATATCATATCAAACTCGTTCGGCTAACGACCACCTATCAAAGAAGAGAACAGTAGGTAAAAATGGATACACAATGGCGGTCATTTTATAGGATGCTTCCTAAAACTCCCTTATAGTATGGCTCCGTGAATGAGGTGTACTAGCGATTTGACCGACTTGTCTTATACATATATTATATTAATCTTTTAATTATATATAGTATAAGTTGTATTTTAAAACTTTTCTAAAATACTAGGTTTAAGTTTAAATATAAAATGAATTTGATTTAAAAATAAACCAATTTTGAGTTAATCTTTATTTTTTAATTAAACAGTTAATTAATTTAATTAAATCAATATGGATCAAACAATTATTTACAATTAAACAATAAATAAAATAATTCAATTTAATCCTTATCCTAAGCCTTCGAGTTTTCGAAAATAGGCTAGGATTTAATAGGTTTTAATTGTTCAAAGGGGTTCCACAATTGTCGAAAATAAGGCAAAGGGGTTAGGGTTTCTAAAACCCTTATAGATTTCGAAAATAAAAGGTGGAGGCTAGGGTTGCAAGAACCCTTTGGAATTTTTGAAAATACCTCCTTAGGGTTTAGTTTCTATAAACCCTAATTTTGATCTAATTCAACATTATGCAAGATCAATGAGAACAATGGATCTGATACCACTGATGAATTTTATATGTAACAAAAAACTATTTTTTGGCAGAAAAACAAAAACCCTAAGTTTGCATGCACCCTAAAGGATCTATGTTCTCACTATGATTTTCAAGAAACTATTCAATATTAAGAACCCTGGAACTACATTTCTATTTTCGAAAATACTAAAGGGTTATTAGAAAATACATACCTTAGTTTATTATTGCAGATAAACTAGTAATCCTTCCTTTTTGGTTTTCAGAAAGCAAGCACTAGAAGTCTCGTGCCTCTAATGACTCACACCCAAACCCTAGCAAATTGGAGGCTAAAGAGGAGAGAGGAGGGGGAAGGAATTTTTAGTTTTCTCTCTTGAAAAAGGGATAGCCGAAAATCATAACCCCAAGAGGGTTTATATATGTGACTAAGGCATGCTATGGATAAGGCAGTTTCCTAAGATAAGTTCTAATCCCTTAACTTTCTCCCTAAGGCATCCAAGGGTCCCTTAATGCCCAATGAAACCCTAGAACCCTTCTAGAATTCGTCCACCCTCTATGGGAGGTTCTACAATTGGTCAATGCTCAACTTTTGAGCATTTTCACCTTTAGTCCTTCCACTTTTAATTATTCTAAATAATCTCAAAATTAATTCCAATTAATTTCTGATTAATTTTTAATTAAAAAAATACTATTTCGTATTAATATATTATTCTCATAATACATTAATAAATTATTTATTTTGATTTCAAATTAATTTATTAATCATATAATAAATAAATAAATTAGTGTCTCTCTCCAAATAACATTCCAATCTTTTACTAGGTTTGAGGGCAACCCAAAAAGACTTTGCTAACAATTCAAGATTATACTAATTTATTTATTGGCTTAGACATCTAATCCAACAATTTTGACCTTAGCTTTAATCGTTAACTTTTTGACCAGTTTGACTTTAGGTCAAACTAGGGTAGAGTTGCGTTTTTGACTAAGGGTTGCTCTCAGCTTGGTTTTAGGAAGCTTGGGTTGGATGTTCTGATCATGCGGTGTTGTTGGGCTTTTGTTGAATAGTTCAGGTGAGTCGTCTCACTATAATTGTGGGTCAAAGACACCAACACCGACCCACTGGATTGTGTTATGTAGAATGCTAGTTGTCTTTGTGAATCTTGCATGTATGACTGGGTTGAAATACACACTAAGGTTGGGCCCACTATGTATGCATGGGTTGAACTAAACCCCAGGTTTGGGCCCCAAGGCTAGGCCCACTATATTATGCTTGGGTTGAAATAAACCCTAGGGTTGGGTCATTTATTCTATGTTCGGGTTGAAATAAACCCCAAGGGTAGATCCATTATTGTATGTTCGGGTTGAAATGAACCACTGTATGTTCGGGTTGAAATGAACCATAGGGTTGGGCCCATTATTTCATGTTTGGGTTGAAACATACCCCAGGGCTAGCCCATGATTGTATGTTAGGTTGGAATATACGCTAGGGTTGGGCCCATAATGGGTTGGACCCATTATTGTATGTTCCGATGTAACACTCGATTTTAGATTTGCTTCGTTGATAGGTGTTGCGGCCCAATCATCATTTGTCATGAGGCTTAGGGCCTTGGGAAGGAAAGGATTTGGCCCAATTCGGATGTGGATGTCATAGTATAAGTGATCCAAGTGTTTAATTGTGTCTTCGGAGGCCAAGGGTATACTCGTAATTGGATATCTAGATCTTTTATGGTTTTTGGGTTTTGTTCGGGAGCTTTTAAGGTCTGGGTGTGTTGTTAGGAGCGTAGGGCTTCTCGCCACCTTTTCGTGGATATAAGGTTCGTTGGAAGCAAACCTAGGATGAGGGAGTTATGGCATTTTGAAGTTATTGACAGTTTTGGTCCTAATGGAAATATTTGGCAAATTAGTCTCATGTATGCAAAGCGGCATGCACGTGAGTACGCCCAGCATAGCTATGGATAATGAACGCGGGTGGTCTTTGAGTACGCTCAGCGTACCAACGGGTACGCGGGGCGTACTCCCTTCAGCCATGAAACCCTAAATTAAGACCATTGACCCTATTTAAACCTCATTTCTTTCATGAACCTCATCTTGTACCCATCCCTGAGACTTCTAAACCCTAGAGGACGACCTTTAGCCATATCTTGGAGCATTTAAGTCATTGTGAAGGATTTTTGAGCATTTTTTGTATACTTTGAAGAGCTTGGAGCTTGTTGAAGAATCACCACCTGGGAAGGAGCTTGTAGATCCAGAGGTTTTCCATATTTTGCAGTCCATTGGAGGTAAAAACCTTTGATCTTGTCTTCTCATTTCATAGATCTACTTTGGGTTGGTTTTTTGGCCATTTTAGTCCCTTTTTCTTGTTCTTGGTGAGCTAAGGTTGTTTTAAGAGCTCAATCTAGTAGATATGTACATTGTAAGGGTCCCTCATTCATAAAGGTGCAAGCTTTGTGGATTTTTTGAGTTCATGCATGAGTTAAGACCATCCATTAAGCTCTTTTGAGCTCTAGAGTCCCATTAAGCCATGCAACCTAGTAAAGCTGCCAACTTTATTTGAAAAGTCATCCATAGGAATCAGACTGGAGAGTTGGAACAAGGGCTGAAGTGATTAAGTGCTTATTGGAGAAGTTTGGAGTCCAGGGGAGTATGTTGGGCGTACTGGCCCCAAAGGGTGTACGCTTGGAGTACCAGATGAGTACGCAGGGCGTACTCGGTCTGGTTGACTGATCTTGTTTTGTTGACTTTTTGGGCTTTGGACCTTGAACTAGGAGTTGTCTAGGGTTGACCATTCAATATTTCAGGCCTTTTTGGATATTGGGCCTTCTCGGGATAGGTCCATGATGGATTTGGGCCTAATTCGGGTAATTGGGCCTTATTGGGCCTTGTGGTGCCATTTCAGGTTCGGACTATCTTATGGGCTTGTATTGCATGGGGTTTTGTTGGGCTAGCTTTGATTATGTGTTTTGGTTAAGAAAAAGTAAATGGGCTTTAGGGAAAGGCCCATGTAAGGGTTTGGGCCCAATTTGGAAAATTGGTCCATTAGTGGGCTTTTATGGATCTTATGGTTTTGGGCTTGAGCCTTAGTTGAGAGTCTTGTTGGGCCAGGGGCAAAATGGTCATTTTTCCCCAAGATTTGATTATGGATCATGTTTTAGAACTCAATTGCTAATTGGGTGATATTTTGGTATTGATAGCTTGGGAAGTCGTCAGGGCTCTTTCAGTGAGTCTCCTCACTGTCTTATGGATCGAGGGCACCAATGTCGGCCCATTTAGTTTATGTATTGTAGGAAGACCCGGGGGTTAGCCCTTGGCATTATGTATGAAAGACCGGGAGGCGGCTCCTGGCACACTGTATGCAAGACCAGAGTCTGAACTCTGATAGTTAATTAGTTAAGTTGTATAAATTGTATGTTAGTTGTCTTTGTGATGCTTTCATGGAAGACCCGGAGGTGGCTCCTGGCACTTGTCTGTAAGACCCAGGGTTGTGGCCCCCAGCCTAGCAAGGAAGACCACAAGGCGGCTCGTGGCATAACGGCAAGACTATGTGCGACACATAGCACCTTTATTGATTATGATATATGAATGATATGTATGGCTCGCGGTTATGTATGACTTGTATGGATCATTGGATATGTATGGTATGTGGTATTTGGGGTAGACACTAAGCTTCGTGGTTATGGTTTTCGGTTTTTGTTTCAGGTACTCCGGTTTTCAAATGAGAGAGCTCGGGATAATCGCCGCGCATACACCCGTGTTTTCCGCAATATGTGATATTTAGGAAATGAACTCTGATGATTGTTTTATTTGAAATGTTTTCGATGTTTTGAACAAAGTTACAATAGTGTTTTAATTTATAATAAAAAAAGAAATTTTTGTCCTTGATTTTTGGGTTGTTACAAGGTCCGACTTGATTAGACTGCATCTCCTGAAAATTTATTTCGCTATGATTGTTTATGATTTCACTCTGTTGTTTGAGAATACTTTTACTTTGATCGTCTTTTAGGATAATGAATGAATGGTTTTGACTTATTTAAACTGAAAATTTTACTCGGTATTTTTGAGACGTTACATGACAAATGTCGTCGCTATAGAGCCCACCTATCCTAACAATGTGTCTTTGGTATAGAGTTGGCCTTTAAACCCTAACTACTCATACATCAATTTGCACTCCCAATATGATATTATAACCCCACAGATTATTAGACTCCATCAGTTAACTCCTTCAATTAGTCAAGCAACTTCACATGTTACCTCCAATAACCTCCATCTTTTGTACACTGTAGGACCATCCTCCAACTTTCGCTAAAATATTCAACGTCAACTATTTCAATAATACTTTCTTTAAACACGCACTAACCATACCAAGTTAGATCAAGACTTCATGTTTTCCATTTTCAAGTTAAGATTGAATAATATTAAGAAATAATCACATTTCTCAACAGTAATGTTTGGTGATTCTACTAGCATACCATTCGTAGTGTTGTAACTTGGCATGCAGTCTAATCGATTGTGTTGGTCGAGTGTGTACTTTTTGTTTATGTACTTCTCCAGCTCAGTGCTTGTCCTTTTTTATATGTTATCGCAATTCAAAAAAAATGTTAGATTTTGGTACTGTCATTAGAGAAACGTAATGACAAAGGAATTGATTATATGCAATGCAATGTAAGTATGTTGCTCTTATCAATTACATACAGCTATTATCAGTAAAAAAGAATTGAATTGCTTTTCTATTATATGTTGAACAAATATAAGTAATTAAAACTTCTTTGTTGGGTTATTTTAACACCAAATTTGGCAGGTCTACAAAGAGTTTTGGTACGTGTCGGTTGAGTACCATCAATCTACAAACATCATGTTCTATAAGTTCAATTGGTCATGTAGCTATTCCAGTACACTTGAGTCAGCATCGAATGACATCAGCAATATTAAGTCAATATAGCATCGACCCATTAGCAGCCTCCATAGCCCCACTTAACAGAAAAATCCATATTGTTTGATCACAAGTGATTAAATAAATCCATGTGATTAGATTTATTATCACAGATGATTAGATAAATCCATGTGATTAGATTTATTATCACAGATGATTAGATAAATCCACTTGTTTTTTAATCACAAGGGATTTTATAAACCCATGCAATTGTTTCTTTTATCAAAAGTAATATTAATTAAATCTTTGTTCGCTTTTTCTTTTGTTATGGAGTTAAAAAACATCAAAGAACCTGCCACAGTTAAATACATCAGTTCAACTACAATGTGGTATATATAAAGTTGCATACATGTTTACATGTACATAGTACCTGCAATCTTGAACATAATAATGAACATGATCAAGGCAAAGCTCCAAATATTTGGAAGAATTAGGCAACTTCATACAATCATATCTCAAGAAACCATTAGACCATCTTCCCCAACACCTCCGCACCTGAAAACTCATCACCTTTCGTTGCTTGATCAGTTTGCTCCCGACATGCACACACCATTTGTTTTCTTCTACCGGAACTACAAAAATGGTGACAACAACATTCTAAAGCAATCCTTATCACAGTCTTTAACACAGTACTACCCCTTCGCAGGTAGGATTCCAACCCCTTTTTTACCTTACATCAACTGCAACGACGAAGGGGTTGAGTTCCTTGAAGCTTTTATTGATAGCCCACTGGATGACTTCATTCACAAGAATGAGCAAAACGAAACCCTAGACCAACTCTTTCCTTATGGCCTCAGTTGCACTGTTCGTGCTTCTTGCCCTAAGTTGCTCGATGTCCAGTTGAACCATTTTTCTGGTGGTGGAGTGGCAGTGGCTGTGTCCATGTCGCACAGGCTTGCTGATGGAGGGACCTTTTCCAACTTCATCAACCATTGGGCCACCGTTACACGTTGTCAGACACCAGTAAATCCATCTTTCATCTCATCCTCCACAAGTAATAACATTAGGTTGCCTAAGTTCGTTATTAAGGACTTGGATAAAGTAAAGTATGCTACGAGGATATTTATGTTTCCCAATTCAAAACTAAATGAGCTGAAGAAGAAGGTTATTGCCACCGGCAAGGCTCCAATGAAACCTTCTCGAGTTGAAGTGCTGACGTCTTTACTATTTAAACACGCAGTGAGTGCAGCGGAAACAAATTCAGGTTCTTTAAAGCCATCAAACCTGTCTCTAGCTACAAACATGAGGAACAAGTTTGTTGAAAACTATTCTGAAACAGCAGCAGGCAACTTATTCACGTTGGCGATAGCAAAGATGGAGGAATTTGGTGAAATCAGGTTGAGTGAGGTAATATCTGAGGTAAGGAAAGCAAAAATGGGTCTTGAAGGAATGAGAGACGAGCAAGAAGTAGTTGAAAAGTTGCTAAACACATTCTCAACCTTACAGGGTGATATTTATTATAGTTCAAGCGTGTGTAGGGTTCCATTTTATGAAGTGGATTTTGGGTGGGGAAAGCCAGTAGAAATACTATTACGAATTCCAAATGTGGATGAGAATACTATCATTTTGATGGATACTCCATCCGGAGATGGTATTAGAGCTCATGTGCATCTTCCAGAAGAAGAAATGGCCATTCTTCAGAAGGACAAAGAGTTTGTTACTTATCTTCAAGACGTTTAAAAATGTATATGCCGTTTGCCCGTGATTGTTCACTTGATTATTATCATAAATTCATGGATTGCTTTCAGTAGGTTTGAAAATAGAAACCCATCAATCTGTTGAAATCCATGGTAATCAGTTAATTAGGATCACATGTTAGATTCACGAAGAGGGAATTTCTTGTTCATTTGTTTATAGATTTTTAAATTAAATTAATGAAAACTCTCAGTTGGTTGGTACCTGCAATTGTTATGTCCTATACACTAGCAGTTAGTTTATAACTTTTTCTCTTTTAATCATGCATTTTAGCTTATAAAAGAATACCAATACGAGAGCTGTAGCCAGAGAGAGTCGCAGCTGTACCTGCACCTTGTTCACCAAGGGAAAACAGCAGCAATAGGGGAGAAAGAAAGAGAGACGAAAACAGGGGAATAAGAACAAGGACGAAAATTACTTACTACCAAAGTAATATCCTATTAAAACTTTAACAAATAAAATAAGTATCCTATTCTAGTATCCTAGTCTAACTTTAAAACTGGGAAATAAACTAATTTAAAAAGAAACTTCGGGAAATAAACTAATCTAAAACTGGGAAATAAACTATTTTATTGAATTAAACCAACATTCTGCTCCTTAATTCAGAATTTCCTTCACTCCTAGCTTCATACGCATGTCTTCAAACTTTATTTTGCCTAAGAACTTTATGAAGATGTTAGCTCACTGCTCAAAGGATGCTAACATGTCTTCTCAAAGGGTGCTAACATGTCTGACCACTATGCCACCTCTTACAACACACTGATCAGTAATGAAGTGATAACGGGTATATATGTGTTTACATGTCCCATGGAACACCGAGTTTTTCATCAATTCATGGGCTGACTTGTTATCAACATTAAGAACAACTAGACTAAGTAGAACTCCAGTTAAATCATGGATCATACAACGTATCCATATCCGTTGACAAGCTTAGTGGTTGATGGGGTTAGAAAGGTCTTTTTAGAGAAATAAAGTGTTTGAATACAGCTGACTTAGTCAAGAGAAATGTGGTGCACGTGACTTACCAAGTCTAACGCTATCTTCTTTTTAGTTAGTAGTCTTCGTGTTCTCTAGGCATTTTATTTTCTTTTCAGTTGTCTTTTATGTATTTAAAGCCAATTTGGCATCTAGTAATGCATCATATTTCTCAGTGAGTAATACTCTCGGACTATTATATCATTGTGGTATCAGAGCGAAATTCAGATCACTAAAGAGAGAAGCAAAAATGAGCGATGATAAGTTGAAGGTGCCTGTGTTTGACGGTCATTATGAACACTGGAGTGAGATGATGGAAAACTTGTTGCGTGCAAAGCAGGTCTGGAATCTATTAGAGAGCCCACCGTGGGGGTTGCCCAGAGCGAAGCAGAGAAGAAGAAACTGGAGGAGCTAAGAATGAAGGTCTAACAGGTCAAACATTACCTGTATCAAGCCATCGATAGGATCACTTTTGAATAGATCCTGGATCAAAAAAACTCTGAGGTAATCTGGGATTCAATGAAAAAGACGTATGCAGGGAATGATCGAGTAAAGAAGTCCATGCTGCAAAAACTCCGTAGAGATTTTGAAGTTCTAGAGATGAAGACGAGTGAAACCATACCGTAATATTTTGGTAGGGTTTTGACTATCTCTAATCAAATGAGAAGCAATGGGGAGATGATGACTGATGTCAAGATAGTTGAAAAGATCCTTCGAACCTTCACAGAAAAGTACATGTTTGTGGTGGTGTCAATTGAAGAATCAAAGAACATTGAACAAATGTCCATAGAAGAACTATAGAGCACATTGATTGTTCATGAGCAGAAGTTCAAGAAGAATGAAAGAGAAGAGGAACATGCATTAAAGGTAGATACAAGCAGTGGCGGAGGTAACGGAGGGGCTGTCGGATGCCTAGCCCCCTCCAATGCAAATATTATTATGATAGGATAGATACACTAAGCCCATCATGTATTTAAAAGTCCATATAATAATATAAAATATAATGTCCGTTAGCCCCTTTAATGTTTATGACATGAGTTTTTTCTGGATACGAGCATTTTGGTCGCAGTTAATTAGAAAGACATTAGCCCCCTTTAATGTTTATGACATGGGTTTTTTCTAGATACGAGCATTTTGGTCGCAGTTAATTAGAAACACATTAGCCCCCTTTAATGTTTATGACATGGGTTTTTTCTAGATACGAGCATTTTGGTCGCAGTTAATTAGAAACACATCGAGTAAAAGCCCAACTAATACCCTACTTTTAATTTAATTGGCATAATAAGAATTCAATATTAACCTAGCCAGTAGCCACAAAGACATTAATTACATATCCTTTTTTTTCTTTAAAATAAATGATGGCTTTGAAGATCAGTTTCTTATTTTTGTTTCTGCCTCCTTCTACACCAATTAATCAGCTAATTTTTCTTTTTTATTACATTTAGTTTTAATAGTAATTTGTAATTGATAATATTATCAATTTGTTAATCGTAAGTAGTTAATGTGATATGGTTTGATAATTTGGTTTATTACGATTATAAATTTATACGAAAATTATGAGCAAGAAAAGAACCATTGATTCTTTTTTCAGACGAATAAATTTATAGGAGATATTATGAGTAAGAAAAGAACCATGGATTCTTTTTGCAAACGAATAGCAGATGCGCGTGATCAAAAATTGCATTCGGTTAGTGATAATACTAAAGAAGATTTTGAAAATACACACCCACAACCTAATAGGAATAGTAACATTGAAGAGCTCAATAATATTGAACCTGAAAAAAATTTATATGTCAGATTTAGGAGAGATATAATTAGATTCTTTGATTCGTCATCCAGAGAATGACCTTTACTGTTAAGCTATCCAAGTAACCAATGTGATGATATTAGACAATTATATATTAAATTTGGATCATACCAACTTCAAAACTCAAAGTATCAATTCAGTCCTAGTGGTCGTAGTGGATCTATGCGTAGTTTTCAACAACTTTGGTTCTAGAATTTTCGGTGGTTGGAATATTTTGAGAAAAAAGATGTTGCATTTTGTTTTCCTTGTTTTCTATTCTTTATGATTTTTTCTTTTAAAAATTTAGACATTACTTTAGTCGGGTATAACATTATATTTCACTATATTATTATGATGTGAGATTGTCAGCCCCCCTTATTTTCAAATCCTAGCTCCGCCCCTGGATACAAGTGACAGTTCAGACTCTAGAGGACGTGGTCGAGGTCGTTCAAACTACACAGAGGAAGAGGACGTGGAAGAGGAAGGAACAATGTCAAAAAGGAAACTGTCGAATGCTACAACTGTCATAAATTAGGGCACTATTCCTATTAATGCCCTAGTGCAAAAGAAGCAAACTGTATTGGTTTTGATGAGAATGAATAAGTTATGCTCATGGCGGATGGGGTGAAGAAGGAAATGTGTTCATGGCTCAATCAGGTGGTGAAAACAAAGGATTACTGTGGTTTTTGGATTATGGATGTTCTAATCACATGTGTGGAGATAAAGGAAGATTCCTAGACCTAGATGAGGGCTTCTCAAGCACTGTTAAGTTGGGTAACAATACACGCATGAACGTTGAAGGAAAAGGAAACTTAAAGTTGATCTTGAATGGAGTAACTTATGTGATAAAGGATGTGTACTATGTTCCAGATCTCAAGAATAATCTGTTGAGCATTAGACAACTTCAACAAAAGGGCTTGTCATTCCTTTTTCAATATGATGTTTGCAAGGTTTTTCATGGATTGGTTTTTCATTTGTCACCCCAGGCATGCCTGCCTAACTGTAACTAGCAGTTCAGGTGTGGGATTGTCAATCCCGAATAGATCTATTCACAAATCTCACGCTCTCCCTCCAGGAGACTCTGGTTATACTATGATAGGATTTAATGCAGTACACCAAAGGTACAGTTTTGAAGTAGAGTCTCATAATTCTGTATTAACTTGTTTACGTGTAGTTCTGCAGTGATCTACTGTAGTGAAATCCGTGTGAATACTGTATGAGATAATAATTATACTTAAATAATTATTAAGTGTTGTACTCTTGTAGTAGTGTATATCATAAACTAAATCAGTCATAGTTTATATGTGTAGTAGTGAATACTCTGAATTCGTAAAAACTGTGTATTGAAAACCCCAAACTATACCTATTATAGTTTGCATGCATATAGTGTAATTGATGTGAATATTGAGTCTGAAAAACTAAGCAATTATGGTTATAAGTTGAAAACGTCCCTTATGCTCAAAATGGTACAAAAGGGATAAAATAGCTAACTGTTTTGTACAAATACGGAAAATGTTTGTCTGTATCAATTGCATAAGTTTTATACTTATTTAAAAGTACTTTTCTATTAGTTCACAAAATAATCTGTGTTTAGGCTTGAATCCCCCCTGAAAACGTTTAAAATCATAAAAGTGTAGCGGTATGAACTCACTTTTTGTCGTGTACAAGCGTCGAATCAACGGACTGAAATGAAGTCCTTCGAGTCGTAGCGTGGCACTTAATGGAATCCTATCAACAAAAGGGCTTGTCATTCCTTTTTCAATAAAGTGCTAGGAAAACACTTGTCTTCGGTTAAAAAATGTTATCGGGACTTGATCGAATCGAGGAAAGTGGGTTTTCAGCCAAAAGGACCACTTAAGAAGTGTGTACGGCCGTGAACGGAGTTTACAGTCGTGAGGAGAGTTTACGGTCGACAGGCAGTTTACGGCCATGAACTAGGGTTTACGGCCTTTGAAGATTCAATGAGTTTACGACCGTAAACGGGTTTACGGCCTATGAAGATTGGCTGTAAACTCAAGAACAAGGGTGTTTGTTTTTGCAGAAAACGTGCTCCAGATACTCCCAATCGACCCCAAATGATGATTTTTGATGTTTTTCGGAAGAAAAGGGGCGTTTTAGGAGTTTACGGTTAGGGGTTCTAGAGAGAGAAGGAGAGAGTTTCCGGTCAAAAGTGTTCAAATGAGGTTGGGGGTCTCATATATATAGGGATTTTGTGGTCAGTGATGGGGTCCACCTGGCACTGACCGCAAACGAGTTTACGGTCGTAAACAAGTTTACGGCCGTGAACTCCGGTCAGGCCGTGAACAGGCTGTTTTTCGAGAATAATTCGAGTTTCGCACGGTTTTGGTTCCGACTCGCATATATAAATTTAATTATATATAAAAGAAGATGATTTTCTAAATCAAAAAGTTTGACGGAAAATTAATAAAATCCAAATTTTATTAACGGAAATCGTATAACAGAAACGGAAAAAGTTTCGTGTTGTCACATCATCCCCCCGTTAGAGGGAATTTTGTCCCGAAATTCAGACACAGAATACAAATCATGGACTCGGAAATAGATGAGGGTACTTCTGTTTCATTGAATCTTCGCGCTCCCAAGTGAATTCAGGTCCCTCTTGGCATTCCAGCGAACCTTCACTATCGGGATGCGACTTTGTTTCGTTCGTTTGATTTCCCGATCTATGATTTCTACAGGTTCTTCCACGAAGTGTAAGCTCTCGCCTAGTTCGATCTCTTCGAGGGGAATCACAAGTGTCTCATCGGACATACACTTCTTTAGGTTCGACACGTGGAACACTAGGTGTACGTTGCTAAGTTCTCGGGGTAAATGGAGTTTGTATGCTACGGGACCGATCCTAGCGAGGATCTTGAATGGTCCAGTGTATCTCGGATTCAGCTTTTAATGCTTTCCGAAGCATATCATGCCTTTCTAGGGTGTGACCTTCAGCAGAACACGGTCACCAACCTGGAATTCCAAGGGCTTTCACCTCTTATCGGCGTAGCTCTTCTGTCTGTCTCTTGAAGCTTTTAATCGTTCCCGGATTTGAACGATCTTTTCAGTAGTTTCACCGATGATTTATGGGCCTGTGAGAGTGTTGTCGGGGACTTGCCCTTTGGCTAGCTGCGTGTCGCCCACTTCAGCCCAGCACAGAGGGGATCTGCACTTACGGCTATACAAGGCTTCAAACGGCGCAGCCTTGATGCTGGTATGGTAGTTGTTGTTGTAGGAAAATTCGACCAAGGGCAAATGAGTGTCCCACGACATGCCAAATTCGATGACGCAGGCTCTCAACATATCTTCCAATGTTTGAATGGTTCTCTCACTTTGCCCATCTGTCTGTGGATGATAAGTTGTGCTCATATCCAGCTTAGTTCCAAGAGCCTTCTGTAGTGACTGCCAGAATCTCGAGGTAAACCTGTTATCTCGATTGGAGATAATTGATACAGGGACACCATGAAGGCGGACTATTTCTCGAATATAGATTCGTGTCAGTCTCTCCATTTTGAAGTTTTCCTTGATTGGCAAGAAGTGGGCGGATTTAGTCGGTCGATCGACAATTACCTAGATGGCGTCGTGCCCACTCGGAGATCTGGGTAACTTAGTGATGAAATCCATTGTAATCCTTTCCCACTTCCACTCAGGTATTTCCGGCTGTTGAAGTAGACCTGAGGGCTTTTGATATTCTACCTTCACCTTGGCGCAAGTCAGGCACTTGCCCACGAAGGTAGCGACTTCTGCTTTCATGTTCGGCCACCAATAGAGTTGTTTGAGATCCAGATACATCTTATCTGAACCTGGGTGAACGAAGTATCTAGTCTTGTGAGCTTCATTCATGACAACCTCCCTGCAACCACCGTACTTTGGGGTCCTGATCTGGTTCATGAAATAGTAAA
The DNA here is from genome assembly GCF_052849685.1 of Lactuca virosa. Classification (NCBI taxonomy): domain Eukaryota; kingdom Viridiplantae; phylum Streptophyta; class Magnoliopsida; order Asterales; family Asteraceae; genus Lactuca; species Lactuca virosa. The sequence goes on from NC_136430.1 coordinate 388,939,334, forward strand.
CTGCGTCTCCCTTGACCTCAAAGTTCTTTTCCATTCCCCTCAAGGCTTCATCCGACATGTTCTCTGCTTTTAAGGCTTCCAGCTGAGCCTCTCTGATTTGCACGGATAATTGGGAATGGATGGTCATTGTCAGTGCCTTCAGTCTACGACCTGAATACTCCTTTCGGCCGAGGGAATCTGCTACCACATTGGCCTTGCCGGGATGATAACGAATTTCACACTCGTAATCACTGAGTAGCTCTACCCATCGTCGTTGCCTCATGTTTAACTCTTTCTAATTAAAGATATGTTGTAGGCTATTATGGTCAGTGAAGACAATGCACTTGGTTCCGTAGACATAATGTCTCCAGATCTTTAACGCAAAGACCACTGCTCCCAACTCTAGATCGTGAGTTGTGTAATTGACTTCGTATGTTTTCAGCTGCCTTGAGGCATAGGCGATAACCTTTCCTCGCTGCATAAGCACACAACCTAGGCCCTGATTCGATGCATCATAGTAGACAACGAAGTCTTCCGTCCCTTCGGGCAGGGACAAGATAGGTGCGCTTCATAGGGCCTGCTTCAATGTTTGAAACACAGTGTCTTGCTTTTCTCCCCAACTAAAGGTTACACCTTTCTGTGTCAGGGTGGTTAACGAACTTGTCTAGGAAAGGGCGGCACATACGATTCATCAGGTCCATGAATACTGCCGGTGTGTTGGTTAGACCGGAGGGGCATTACTACAAACTCGTAGTGTCTATAGCGAGTTCGGAATGCTGTCTTGGGCACATCATTCTCGTGGACTCGTAACTGATGGTACCCTGATCTAGGTATATCTTCGAGAAATAACTGGCTCCCTGAAGTTGGTCAAATAGGTCGTCGATTCTGGATAGGGGATAACGGTTCTTGATGGTCAGCTTGTTCAACTCTCGGTAGTCAAATGCACATCCGAAAGGATCCATCTTTCTTCTTCACAAATAAGATCGGGGCTCCCCAGGGTGAGGAACTCGGTCTTATGAATCCTTTACTGCTCAGCTCATTGAGCTGGCTGGATAACTCTTGTATATCTGCCAGCGCTAGATGATATGGAGATCTAGCTACAAGAGTACCTCCGGGGATTAAGTCGATACGAAACTCGACTTGGCGCTCGGTAGGGATTCCTGGAAGATCTTCGGGGAAGACATCAGGAAAGTTGCAGACTTCGGGGATGCTCTCTAGGTCTTTAACTTTTTGCGATTCATCAACAACGTGAGCTAGGAATGCATAGCACTCCTTTCGCAGATACTTCTGGGCTTTGATGCATGAAATCATACGAAGGTTCGAACTGAGTTTATCACCATAAATAGTGAGGGCTTCACCAGAGGGAAGATTGAGACGAATAGCTTTCTCGAAACAAAGGATATCAACACGATTGGGGCTCAACCATTCCATGCCGATTATGACATCGAAGCTCTTTATGGACACTGGCATAAGATCGATAGAGAAGGAATGACCGTCTAGGGTAAGGGTACAGCCTTTGAATATGTTGTTAGTACTCTCTTTCTTTCCGTTAGCCATCTCGACGGTGAATGTTTCAGTTAAAGGTTGGGATTTACATTTGAGTAGATGTTTGAATGCATGACTAACAAAACTCCTCTCCGCACCAGAATCGAAAAGAATGCATGCATAAGAATGGTCAAGGAGGAACGTACCCGTAACGACGGTAGGATCAGCGACTGCTTCCTCCTGGCCCGTAGCTAGCACCCTCCCTGTGTTTCTAGTTGTTGTTGCCTTGGGGAAATTTCTTTTGAAGTGCCCAACCTCTCCACAGCCATAATAGGCTTGACCAGCGCCCGCCCTAGGAGCCTGGTTGGTTGGTTGGACTGTTGCCTTGCAGTACCTAGCCGTGTGCCCCTTCTTTCCACAGTTGTTGCATTGCATATAACGGCAGGGTACGTGATGATGAAAGTTGCACTTGTTGCACTTTGGAAGAGTACCAGCATATCCACTGGTAGGTGCTTGGGTGGTTGGAACAACAGCAGGAGTAGTAGCAGCGTGGACTGCCACTGTTTGCTGTTTCTTAGAGGGCTCCTGCGAAGACTGGCCCTTTCATTTTTCCAGAATTTCTTCTTCTTCCCAGCACTCTCCCTTGGTGGTTCAGGAGCGGTTGTCACCTCATCCAGATCGACCCTGTGATCTATCAAAGTCTACGCCAGGCACTTGGCGCTGTCAAAAGTAGTGGGCGTAGCAGCCAAAACACTTCCTTTAGTTGGGGGCGTCAGTCCCTAGATGTACCTCTCAATTTTCTTGCTTTCCGGGGTGACCATTCCCGGACAGAAGAGAGCCAGATCACAGAATCTAGCGGTATAGGCAGCAATGTCGGAACCCTTCATCTTCAGGGTCCAGAGCTCGTGCTCTCACTTTTGCATCTCGCCCCTCGGGCAGTACTCAGCCAACATGAGTTCTTTCAGGCTCTCTCAGCCCATGGCATTTTCTACTGGTAAGGTTAGGGATTTGACACGACCATTCCAGCAGGTCAGTGCTCTGTCGGTGAAAGTGCAAGCGGAGAATTTCACCTTGTTGGCTTCAAAACAGGAACAAATTTCGAAGATGGATTCGATCTTCTCGAACCATCGAGTTAAGGAAATGACTCCACCATTGCCGTCGAAGGACTTGGGTTTGGAATTTATGAAGTCTTTATAGGAACACTCCTTTTGGTGTCCCTGTCCTCCATCATGACTTTGAGTATCGGGCCCACCTCCAGATCCACCAGAGCTGCCCTAGTTAATCTGCGAGATCGCCGCAGCCACAGTAGCCGTAACGGCTTCCCGGAACATCGCTGGATCGAACTGAGGAGGTGGTGGTAGCGGAGGGTCGTTGTTCCTTCTGATGGGTCTTCTTCGAGGAGACATCTTGTTCTAAAATAACCAGGAGGAAGAGGATGGTAAGTCCTCTAGAATTTTAGAATCAAGAGATATAATACAAAATATATCTCAGCCTGATAGATAAAGTGTTCTACGAAGCGATAAATAGATAAGGGTTACTAATGAAAGTAAACTATCGCCAAGAAGAAATATGTAGCAACACTTGGAATGAATCTTTACGCTGTATTCGGCTCTAGCTAAAATACTTCTATAGTATTTTAAGTTGTATGATCTGTTCTATCGATATCCGGATATGTATATACTTGGTAAGTTTTAGGCTTGCTGCAACACCACGGTCACTCCCAAGCACATGTTGGTCATGTCTCGAATAAATATAGTTGATCAGGCTATATTGACCCTAAACATGATTACATAACTTTCCAGGTTTAACCGTAGTGTCCAACATCCAAATACTTTTGTTTTGTTCTACTCATGTTATTGTTTCTGGTACATATGTGTACTTGTATACTTCTTATAAAATACTTATATTTTAAAAGTATACTTTTAGTTCAAAGCGTTTCAGCTCCTTAGTGTTTATAGTTGTATACCATGTAAGGTTTGGTATACTTAGTTCACTATAAACAAGAGCTCTGATACCAATCTGTCACACCCCCAAACCGGAACGGCGGAATCGTTCGGGGGTGGATGACATCATGTATAGTATCACAACATATGTATCATAGCAATCATAGTAAACGCAACCAAACATCGAATACATATATGAAAAAGGTTTACATCTGTTAACTTCTTGTTTGATTACATCAAAAGTTAAACCAAAAATAGAAAGACGTGACTCTATGCACTCCGTCTTCTCAAAAACTCCAGGAGGTACCTGTCTACTGATTTCCTGAGAATACAAGCAGTTTTGAAAGAGTATCAGCATAAAGCTGGTGAGTTCATAAGCTATGTTTTTGTAGCATGAATCTGTTGATGAGTTTGTAGAAATGTTCATATGTTTCCAAGAAAATCTAATATATTCTTTAGTAAAAGCATGATATTACCAGTTCTTTTTATGAATGTTTGTAACGGTATCCTTTGTAGTATAAAACATATTAGTATGTATGCTTGGTTACTACTAGTACGAATAGTATGATGAATTCTATATGAAAAACCTCTGCGTGGAATGCTCAGTTTGAAAAACCCTGGCTACCACCAATATGTATAGTAGTTTTATTATCTGAATAAAACCGCGTATTGTAATCTTTGAAAATCCTCCTATGTGGTGTATAATAGTTCTATTAATTAAAATAAAACTAATGAAGAATGAAATCCTATAAACAAAAGGTTATTTTATACTATTGTGAGTCATATAACCATGCTTGATGTGACCTAGTGACCTTTACAACGTTCTTCAAGTGTTGGTTAAATGACATTTGTCACCCCAGGCATGTCTGCCTAACTGTAGCTAGCAGTTCAGGTGTGGGATTGTCAATCCCGAATAGATCTATTCACAAATCTCACGCTCTCCCTCTACGAGACTCTGGTTATACTATGATAGGATTTAATGCAGTACACCAAAGGGTACAGTTTTGAAGTAGAGTCTCACAATTCTGTATTAACTTGTTTACGTGTAGTTCTGCAGTGATCTACTGTAGTGAAATCCGTGTGAATACTGTATGAGATAATAATTATACTTAAATAATTATTAAGTGTTGTACTCTTGTAGTAGTGTATATCATAAACTAAATCAGTCATAGTTTATATGTGTAGTAGTGAATACTCTGAATTCGTAAAAACTGTGTATTGAAAACCCCAAACTATACCTATTTTAGTTTGCATGCATATAGTGTAATTGATGTGAATATTGAGTCTGAAAAACTATGCAATTATGGTTGTAAGTTGAAAACATCCCTTATGCTCAACATGGTACAAAAGGGATAAAATAGCTAACTGTTTTGTAGAAATACGGAAAACGTTTGTCTGTATCAATTGCATAAGTTTTATACTTATTGAAAAGTCCTTTTGTATTAGTTCACAAAATCATTTGTGTTTGGGCTTGTATCCCCCCTGAAAACATTTTAAATCATAAAAGCGTAGCGGTATGAACTCACTGTTTGTCGTGTACAAGCGTCGAATCAACGGACTGAAATGAAGACCTTCAAGTCGTAGTGTGGCACTTAACGGAATCCTATCAACAATTAAATACATAAATGTGTCTAAATTAGCGATTTCGTTAGACAAAAGTGCTAGGAAAACACTTGCTTTCGGTTAAGAAATGTTATCGAGACTTGATCGAATCGAGGAAAGTGGGTTTTCAGCCAAAAGGACCACTTAAGAAGTGTGTACGGCCGTGAACGGAGTTTACGGTCGTGAGGAGAGTTTACGGTCGACAGGCAGTTTACGGCCGTGAACTAGGGTTTACGGCCTTTGAAGATTCAATGAGTTTACGACCGTAGACGGGTTCACGGCCTATGAAGATTGGCTGTAAACTCAAGAACAAGGGTTTTGTTTTCGCAGAAAACGTGCTACAAATACTCCCAATCGACCCCAAATGATGATTTTTGATGTTTTTCGGAAGAAAAGGGGCGTTTTAGGAGTTTACGGTTAGGGGTTCTAGAGAGAGAATGAGAGAGTTTCCGGTCAAAAGTTTTCAAATGAGGGTGGGGGTCTCATATATATAGGGATTTTATGGTCGGTGATGGGGTCCACCTGGCACTGACCGCAAACGAGTTTACGGCCGTAAACAGGTTTACGGCCGTGAACTCCGGTCAGGCCGTGAACAGGCTGTTTTTCGAGAATAATTCGAGTTTCGCACGGTTTTGGTTCCGACTCGCATATATAAATTTAATTATATATAAAACCAGATGATTTTCTAAATCAAAAAGTTTGATGGAAAATTAATAAAATCCAAATTTTATTAACGGAAATCGTATAACAGAAACGGAATGTGATTTTGCTAGAGATCTTACTGACCAAAAAAGCACATCTGGTAATGTGATTCTATGCGATGGAGCTGTTGTGTCTTGGTCTTCAAAGAAACAAAGCATTGTTGCTTTGTCATCCACTGAAGCAGAGTATGTAGCAGCTGTAACATGTGCCTTTCAAGTTATCTGGATAAGAGAAATACTGGAAGAACTGGGGGAACATCAGCTGGAAAGTAGTGTGATAAAATGTGGGAATACATCAGCCATACAGCTGTCAAGAAACCCTGTATTTCATGGCAGGTGCAAGCACATCGATGTAAGGTTTTACTTTCTATGAAATTTGGTTGGAAAGGGAACAGTTGTTTTGGAATATGCTGAAACAAGTGAGCAGGTGGCTGACATACTTACTAAGCCTCTACATCGTGTTGACTTTCAGAGGTTAAGAGAAAAACTTGGTGTATGCTCTCTCAAAGGCAAACAAGACATGGAAAATAAAGTGTTTGGATAAAGTTGATTTGGTCAAGAGAAATGCGGTGCACGTGACTTACCAAGTCTAAATCTATCTTCTTTTTAGTTAGTAGTCTTCCTGTTATCTATGCATTTTATTTTATTTTCAGTTGTCTTTTATGTACTTAAAACCAATTTCACATCTAGTAATGCATCAGATTTCTCAGTGAGCAATACCCTTTGAGTAATACCCTCGGACTATTATATCAGTGGTTGCAGCCATAAATTCAACCTCACACAAAGATAATGCTATTGTTTGTTGCTTTTGTAAGCACCATGTCACCAGATTTGCATTGAAGCAATAGTATGTTCCAGTTGTGCTCCTCCTATCATTAACATCCTTAGTGTCAGTGTAGCCTGTGATCACAATCTCATTATCTCCTTTGTTGTAAATCAAGTCAAAATCTACTATTCCTTTTACATACCTTAGTATGTGTTTCACGGCTTGCGTGTGCACACTTGTGGGTTTTTCCATGAATCTAGTTACCATTCCCACTAAAAAGGAAGTATCGGGACGGGAATGTGTGAGATGCCTCAATGCACCCACAAGGCTTCTCTACACTGACTCATCTTTCTTATATTCCAGCTTTGCTTCCATGGGATATTTGGAAGAATTGCAGTCACTCATCCCAAATTTTTCAAAAAGCCTTTTTTGCATATGCCTTTTGTATTAAACTAAATTTTCCTTCCTTTTTAGTCACTTCCAAATCAAGGTAGTAAGCAAGCATTCACATTTCCAAGATTTTTCAAGAATTTGTCAAGTCGAGAGTTCCATGCTCTTAGCACTTGTCGAAGGCCATAGAGAGTCTTTGACAACTTATACACTTTCTGGGTTGTTTCTTATGCGCGAAGCCTTTCGGTTGTGAAACAAAAACTTCTTCATCAAAGTCTTCGTTCAAGAAAGACGATATAACATCAAGATGGTGTATTTTCATGTCGTTTTTACTAGTGAAACAAAAACTTCTTCATCATAGTCTACGTCGGGTTTTTGCACATACATCTTTGCTACAAGTATCGCCTTGTGTTTCGCTATACTACCTTCTAAATCTCTTTTTACTTTGTAAACCCATTTTACACTTATGGGCTTCCTAGTTGGTGGCAAGTCGAAAAGCTTCCAAGTTTTATTTTTCTCAATTGCTTTAATTTCACTTTTCATTTCTTTAACTCAATTTTCATATTTTTGAGTCGTGGTGTATGACTCGGGTTCACCATCATGAAATAGTAAGATTGCGTTACAATTGGAATATATATCATCAAATGATATGCGTCGTATAGGAGCTTCATCAATTGAACTTGAATCTTTTGGCGATGAGGTGTATGAAGAGTCACCTGATTCATGGTAACTTAGTTGCGTGGTATGAGATGAAGTCTCTTGCTCATCATCATTAGGATGATCATCAATGAGTTGAAAATTACCTGTATGTCGAACTTTCGCATAGGAGCTCTATTTTCTACATTCTTTATATCCACATGTAGGTGGAGACGTACTCTACAACTTTCGTTTAGACTCTATCGGCTAATTTTGACTTTATTTTTAAAGTTATATTTTAACAGGCCTAGATAGGTAAAGTCCGTTAAAATTTCATAACTTTGTCATCCGACGTCCGTTTTCGTCTGTCTTTTTATCATTGAGCTCTAATTAATGAGATCTTCGATTCTCGTTTTGGTTGTATAATCGGTCGATCTAACATTCAGATTCCGGACTGCATACTGCTATGCAAAATCTTAGAAAAATCATAACTTCCTCATACGAGGTCAGATTTGGACTTTTTTTATGCACGCTCCCGTTTTAACTTATACTACGACTTTCGTTTAAATTGCTACGGCTAAAAAGTACTTTATCGTAAACTCATTTTTTACGTTACACAGCGTCGTGCCGGTTTTGCCGTGAAATTTCGACAGGTCATAACTTCTGCATTATAAGTCGGATTTCAGTGTTCTTTATGTTGGATTAGTGTCTAAGCCCATAACTATTTTGGTATGTACTTGACCCGATTGTGAGCATGATCCTTTTGGGTTGCCTTCACCATAACAACTGATAGGATGAATTAAGGAGAAAAAGAATTAATTATGATTTATTAATATATTATAAAAATAATATATTAAAAGAGAAATCATATCGTTTAATTAATATTAGTCAATAATTAATTAAGAATTAATTTGTGTCTAAAAGAGATTAATTAAACTTAGGGGACTGTTATGCAAATCATTGATAGTTGTATAAATGGGCTTATGGACTCCATAGAAGTTGGAGTGGATGAAATCTATGGGCAAACCCATTAGAATTCGTCCAAAGGCCTCTAAGGAGGGAGTCCATGGGCTGCTTAGAGCCTAAGTAATCAAATTACGGTTTCCTTGTTTGATAACCCTAATAGCCTACCTATATAAGGAACCCGTAAGGCCGCAAAAACGTGGCTAACTCTTTGAGAGAACCTTAGAACGTTTTTGTGCCTCCTCCTATAACATCCCAATTTTCAAGGCCAAAAATTTCATTTTTGATCAAGTAACTTATAAAATAGTTTACCAGAAACATTACCAATGTCATATCAATATATAAAACCATAACAATGTGTCTCAAAACCATATCATCAATAGTAATAAAATCAAAGTACAATCCCAGAAAACCTAATGCGGAAATCAGGTGTGTGTGTGTGTGTGTGTGATGCGCTGCTACACCGCCGACTCCTTCCCTTTGGATGAAGATGTACCTAAAACCAAAACTGAAAATGTAAGCACAAAGCTTAGTGAGTTCCCCCATAATACCACATACTAAACAACATACATATTGTCGAGCAGTTCTGGGGTGCCTGACCTACCAGTGTCAAGCCATTCTGGGGTGCTCACCTACCCATGTCAAGCCGTTCTGGGGTGCTGACCTACACATGTCAGGCCATTCTGGGGTACCGACCTACCCTCCGGTCTGTCTTAACCGGACACGGGGACTATCTCACCCCCTACCACTAGCATATAATATCATATCATAATCATGCTGTCATACATAGCTGGGGTGTCCGACCTACCTTTCGGTCCTAGCGACCGAATCGGGGGACTAGTCCCATCCTAGCAATACTATCACGTATAACACATCAAGCTAGCATATAACATATCAGGCAATAGCAAACCCAACAATTATCATAAAGACAATCGTCTCACTAAGCAACTACTAGTGGGTCGGCCTTGGTGCCTTAGACCCACTTCTATTGGAAGGTAACTCACCTCAATGTCTCGTAGTGTATGTACTGTCCTCGGTGTGAAAATCGACTCTCCTCGACTCTTAAATCCCTAAACGACAACTCTTCCAAGTTATCAATTCGTACTCATAAGCCTCCCAAGGGTCACTCATGTCCTGGTCAAAGTCAAGGTCAAACCCTGGTCAAGTCAACTCTTTGGTTGACCAGACTCACCGAGTTGGTCTACCAACTCGTCGAGTCCCTACGTCCACAGCTTACTAAAAACCCGTCTCTACTCGTCAAGTCTAGCAAGAGCTCGACGAGTTCACCTTCAACCACACTTCAGCCTACCTTCAACCGACTCGCCAAGTTCATCCTTAAACTCGTCGAGTTCATCTTCATCATATGAATGTGTTCAATCTATGACTCGCCGAGTTGTATGAACAACTCGTCGAGTCCATCTTCATGGGTTGGGAGATTGCCTTGGACTCGCCGAGTTTTTGCTCAAACACTCGCCGAGTTTTTGCTCAAACACTCGCTGAGTCCCATGATTCCCAGGTCCATAATCACGTCCATCTTTGTTGAGTCCTATTCCAGACTCAACCAGATTCTTCAAAACAGCAAAGGTCGGGGAACCATTACGCGACTCACCGAGTCCCAAGAACGACTCGCCGAGTCCCGTAAAGTCCGTGTCCATAAACTCGATTTCTGTTGAGCTCATCTCATCCAAAGGGTAGATCTGACCTCCTAGGGTCGATATAACACGTACAGTCACGAACTTTACGTCCATGCATGGGTCTTTGAGCCCAAAAGATCCAAAAATTAGGTCTACAAGATGCATGGGGCTCTCATGGCCATAAAGTTGGCACCTTTATGCCATGAGAACCCTCCAAAGTCCAAGACCCGAAGCCATATCTCCACATTACATCCCACAACCCGAAAATGGCTTAGAAATGCCCTAAAGATACCAAAATCCAAGCCCTAAAGTTGATTAAACACATGGAAAGTCAAGATTGAAGCTTTTTACCTTAAATGAGCTGGAAATGGAACACAATCTCTGGATCTTCAAGCTTCAATTTGAACTCCCAAGCTCCTTTCTTCTTCTCAAGCTTCACAACCACCAAAAATGCACAAAAATGGCTTAAGAGCACTCAAACAAGGCTAGGGTTTCAGTTTAAGGTCTTATGGAAGTATAAGGGACGATGGAGGCTGATATGGGAGGAGATAAGTTGTTTAAATAGGGTGCAAACCCTCAAATTTAGGGTTTCACTCAAACAACACCTACTCGCCGAGTCGGTCTCCCGACTCATTGAGTAGATCACTTAAACTCCAGCATGATGTCGAGTCTACTCGACGAGTTGGGCCTCCAACTCATCGAGTCCCAGAAAAAAATATAAAGTCCTTGAATTAAATGCGTACCAGGAATCGGGTGTAACAAATCTCCCCCGCTTATTTTAGACTTCGTCCTCGAAGTCTGTTGCTGAGTCCTGGAAGAGCTCGGGGTAGTGTTCCCTCATCTCGTCATCCGGCTCCCAGGTCCATTCTGAGCCCTTGCGGTTCTGCCACTGCACCTTTACCAGCTCCACTCTCTTGTTCCTCAGATCCTTCGACTTCCTGTCAAGGATCGCCACTGGCCGCTCGATGTCGTTCAGGCTGTCATCCACCTGAATATCCTCTAAAGGCACCACTGCCGAATCGTCCACTAGACACTTCCGCAACTGGGAGACGTGAAAAGTGCTATGAATCTGAATGAGTTCGGCTAGCAGGTCCAGCCTATACGCCACTTTACCCACCCAGGCTACAACCCTGAAAGGTCCAATATACCTGGGGCCCAGCTTTCCCCGCTTCCTGAATCGAATGACGCCCTTCCACGGTGACACTTTCAGGAGTACCATATCCCCGACCTGGAACTTCAGGTCCGATCGACGCTTGTCGGCATAACTTTTCTGCCGACTCTGAGCAGTCTGAAGCCTGCTCCGAACCTGCTGGATCCTCTTTGTAATCTTGAGTACCACCTCGGTACTCCCCATGACCCTCTAACAAACCTCACCCAAGCATATCGGGGTCCTGCACTTCCTCCCATACAACATCTCGAAAGGAGGACGGTCGATACTCGCATGATAGCTGTTGTTATAGGAAAACTCCGCCAAAGGAAGGTAAGTATCCCAACTACCTCTGAAGTCCAAAACAAACGCTCGCAACATATCCTCCAGAGTCTGGATGGTCCGCTCGCTCTGACCATCGGTCTGTGGGTGAAAGGCGGTGCTAAAGTGCAGACGAGTACCCGGCTCGTCATGAAACTTCTTCCAGAACCTGGAAGTGAACCGCACATCCCTGTCGGAAATCACCGAGACTGGCACCCCGTGCCGAGCCACTAGCTCCCTGATGTAAATGTCGGCCAACTTCTCGGCCAAAATGCTCTCCTGAATCGGAATAAAATGGGTGCTCTTGGTCAATCGATCAACGATGACCTAAATCGAATCCAACCCCCGCGCGGTCCTGGAAAGCTTCGTGATGAAATCCATAGTGCTATCCTCCCATTTCCACAGCGGGATATCCAACGACTGGATCTTGCCGTGAGGTCTCTGGTGCTCAGCCTTGACCTTCCTGCAGGTTAGGCATCTCTCCACAAACCAAGCTACATCCCTCTTCATACAGGCCACCAATAATCAAGACGAAGATCCCTGTACATCTTCGTCGCCCCGGGATGGATAGAAAACCTGGATTTGTGCGCTTCCTCCATCAACACCTGGCGCACACCTCCATGATACGGGACCCATACGGGACCCACACCCTACGGTGAAGAGTCAACAATCTGCGGCTGTCATAGTCGAAGGAGGAAACCTGACCCACAATACGCTCGCTCTTACGATGTTCCTCCTTCATGGCCTCCTACTGGGCCTCCCGAATCCGCTCCAACAGCAGAGTCACCACTGTCATCCTCATACAGATATCCCTGATCAGCGCTTCCTTATGGCTAAGCGCGTCGGCCACGACATTGGCCTTCTCCGGGTGGTATAGGATCTCACAATCATAATCCTTTACCACGTCAAGCCACCGATGCTGCCTCATATTACGATTTGGTTGATCCATGAGATGCCTCAGGCTCTTGTGGTCCGTGTAAATTCTACAATGAACCCCATATAGGTAATGACGCCAAATCTTGAGGGCGAAAACAACAACCCCCAGCTCTAAATCATGCGTCGTATAGTTCGCCTCGTGAGGCTTCAGCTGCCTCGAAGCGTAAGCGATAACATGCCCTCTATGCATCAATACTGCGCCCAAACCCGAGATGGACGCATCGTAATATACTACAAAATCCTCCATGCCCTCCGGCAGGGCTAAGATTGGCGCCTCGCACAATCTTTGTCTCAGCGTCTCAAATGCGGCCTGCTGCTCAGGCCCCCAGTGAAAGACCACGACTTTCCTCGTCAACCGGGCCAAGGGCACGACTATCTTGGAGAAGTCCTGAATGAATCTCCGATAGTAGCCTGCCAGTCCCAGAAAGCTTCGAATCTCAGATGGAGACCTCGGGACCTCCTACCTCATCACGGCCTCCACCTTGGCCGGGTCAACCGAAATCCCGTTCTGGTTGACAAGGTGCCCAAGAAACTATACCTCGCACAACCAGAATTCGCACTTGGAGAACTTAGCATATAAGCTCTCCCTCCTCAAAGTATCTAGAACCTCCCACAAGTGCTCCCCATGCTGCTCCTGCGTCTTGGAATAAAACAAGATGTCATCGATGAAAACTATCACAGACCGATCCAATATCGGTCTGCACACGCGGTTCATGAGATCCATAAACGTGGAAGGAGCATTGGTGAGCCCGAAAGGCATCACCACAAACTCATAGTGACCATAACGCGTCCGAAAAGCAGTCTTCTGCACATCCTCCTCTCTGACCCTCATCTGATGATAACCAGAACGCAAATCTATCTTGGAGAACCAAGATGCTCCCTGTAGCTGGTGAAAGAGGTCATCAATCCTCGGGAGTGGGTAATACTTCTTCACCATTACCTTACTCAGCTCCCGATAATCTATACACATCTGATGCGACCTGTCATTCTTCTTCACAAATACAATCGGGGCTCCCCAGGGTGAACTGCTCGGTCTAATGAATCCCCTGTCTAACAGCTCCTTCAGCTGTGTAGACAACTCCTGCATCTCAGGAGGAGCCAACCGATATGGTGCGTTGATATCGGAGCCGCACCAGGCACTAAGTCGATCTTGAACTCTACCTGCCTCTCTGAAGGTATCTGTCACACCCCCGAACCGTCGGAACGGACGGCGGAAACGTCCGGGGGTGGGGTGACGTCATGCGTAGTATCACAACAGTTGTATCATAGTAAGAGAAGTAAACACAACCATTACATTATAATATGAATATTTACATTGTTTGAAAACATAGTTTGTATATATCAGTATGTTTAAAAGTAGCAAAAGATAAAGACGAGACTCCAAAATGCTCCGTCTTCTCCAAAAGTTGGTAAGAGTACCTGTCTATTGTTGTCCTGAGAATACAAGCAGTTTTAAAATATCAACATAAAGCTGGTGAGTTCATAAGCGTTTAGTTTTGGTGAAAGAAATGTTTCTTTGAGCCTTTGAAAAGTGTTTCCCAAGAAAATCCTGTATTTTCTTATGAAATATGTATGATTAACCATTAGTTGTATGTTAAACAGTTCGTTTATGTAAAGTTGTGTTCTCCCAGGAAAATCCTATATTTTCCTTAAAAGTTGATAGTTGGTTATCTGTTCTTGTATGAGGTGTACGAGTATCTACCATACTTGTATAGTTAGATATAGTTTCCTTGAAAAACTCTGTTTGTTCTCTGTGAGATGTATTAGCCTTATTACATAAATAAAACTAATAAATAGGTAGTGAACTAAATCCTAAGGGTATTATTAATACCCTCTAGTAATCAAATCGATTATTACTTTGAGGTTAGTTCACTTGATTCATTATTACCAAAGTAAATCTCTGTTATCTAGGTTGTGAGTTTCATAACCATAACTGACTGGATATGGCCCGCAGCGGCCGATATACTTAATGACTTTGTCATCCGCAGGCCTGCCGGTCTAACTGTAGCTAGCAGCGAGGTGCGGGATTGTCAGTCCCGTATAGATCTATACACAATAGTCACGCTCTCCCTACAAGAGACTCTGGTTACAAGGGTTAGTCCTACACTCACAAATCCGGTGGAGTGTTACCAAGGACGTGTCTCAAACTTAGCCTAACAAATTTACAAGTAATAATACTGAAAATCCTGTTTATGATTTTGTATGAATCCTTTGTAAAATATCACATTTTATGACAAGATTCACAAGTTCCTTGCTTTAGTTTTGAAAACTGTTTCTAAGAGTTGATTTCATAATCGTTTAGTAAAACTGTTTTCTGTGTTAAAAGGATACTGAAACTATAATCATTTTATGCAAATGAAATAACTCGAGCACAAGTCTCCTTGTACTTTTGCTTGTATTCCCCCCTGAAAACATGAAAAACTCGGAAAAAGCGTAGGGGTATGAACTCACTGTTTGACGTGGGATTCGAGTGTAAGTTGCTAGGAATTGCTGAGTGTCAAATAAAGCCTTGGACACAAACGGATCCTATTTAGCATGTAAAAGTACATATATACATTAGGTGAGGGCATAACACTATTCGTTATGGAAGGAAACCACCTTAGGGACTAGGAAACACTTAAAACTAAGTGTTAGAATCACATGTGATTGAAGAGGGGAGTTTGCGGCCGTAATCAGGGGTGTACGGTCAAGGGTTTGCGGCCCAACAGAGTTTACGGCCCATATGTTTACGACCCAAGTGTTTGCAATCCATGGGTTTACGGCCCATGGGATTACGGCCTATAGGTTTACGGTCCATGGGTTTACGGCCTATGGGTTTACGGACCATGGGTTTACGGCCTATGGGTTTACGGCCTATGTGTTTACGGCCGTAAACACTTGGTGAAAGATGCGTTTTTCGGTGATTCAAGGTCCTTTCTAGCCTTTTGGAAGCGTTATAAGCCTCGTTTCTAGGCATAGGAGGGTGTTGTGGCAACTTTGCACCACTTAAATAGAGTTTACGGTCAAGGGAGATTGCCTTGGCCGTAAACACCCTTCTGGTCACAATTTCTAGATGTTTAACAAGTGATTCTTGTATCCAACAAGCTAAGGGTAATGTACTTATGTAGTGGAAGCTTGAAATGAGGTTTTTTAGCAACCAAGAACTAGTGTGTGTTCTTGGTGAGAGAGAAAATCTAGAAAAAGATGAGATTTATGAGCTAGGAACATGGATTTGCTACTAGAAGTGAGATAGAAACATAATCAAGGTGAAGAAGCACTTACATTCTTGAGGATCCTTAAGCAAATTCGAAGTTTTGTAGAGAGAGAGAGTAGAGAGTAGAGAGAGAAAGCTTCTAGAGTGTGTAAAGTGAGAAATGAAGGCCACTCATCCCTTATATAGGGGTGAGTTAATGGCCAAGGGGTGGGGTAGGGGGTTTACGGCCGTGAACTGGGTTTACGGTCGTAAACAGGTTTTCCGGCCGTAAGCTGAGTTTGCGGCCGTAAACTCCTCTCGAAGGGTTGTTTGGTCCGGATGTTATGCTTTGACTTAGAAAACCTCGTTTTTTAATACAAAACTCGATCGAACTGATTTTAGAATATTCTGATAGACTAAAAATAATACTAACGTGAATGGAAATACATCAATTCGGATTTATTTAGAACGTACGGTCCTTCCCAAACTAAGGAATTTGACGGAATTAACTAAAAACCCAAATTTTATAAACGGAAACTGGGTAAAGATAACGGAAAAAGTTTCGGGTTGTCACATCATCCCCCCGTTAGAGGGAATTTCGTCCCGAAATTTGAACATAGAATACAAATCATGGATTAGAAAAGAGATGTGGATACTTCTGTTTCATCTGGTCTTCGCGCTCCCAAGTGAATTCGGGTCCCCGCTTGGCATTCCAGCGAACCTTCACTATCGGGATGCGACTTTGTTTCATTCGTTTGATCTCTCTATCCATGATTTTGACTAGTTCTTCCATGAAGTTCAGGTTCTCGTTGATCTCAATCTCGTCGAGAGGAATTGTAAGGGTTTCGTCGGATAGGCATTTCTTAAGATTCGAAACGTGGAATATAGGATGAATGTTGCTAAGTTCTTGCGGTAAACGAAGTTTGTAGGCTACGGGACCGATCCTAGCGAGGATCTCGAAGGGTCCTATGTATCTTGGATTTAGCTTTCCACGCTTTCCGAAGCGCATCATGCCTTTCCAGGGCGAGACCTTCAACAGAACATGGTCTCCAACTTGGAACTCCAAGGGTTTTCGTCATTTATCGGCGTAGCTCTTTTGTCTATCTCGTGACGCTTTAAGTCGTTCTCGGATTTGCACAATATTTTCTGTGGTTTCGCGGATGATTTCTGGGCCAGTGAGAGTGCTGTCAGGGATTTGTCCCTTGGCTAGCTGCGTGTCACCCACCTCAGCCCAACACAGAGGGGATCTGCACTTGCGACCATAGAGGGCTTCGAAAGGCGCAACCTTAATGCTGGTGTGGTAACTGTTGTTGAAGGAAAACTCAACCAAGGGCAAATGGGTGTACCACGACTCACCGAAGTCAATGACACATGCTCTCAACATGTCTTCCAAAGTCTGGATGGTTCTCTCACTCTGCCCATCTATCTGGGGATGGTAAGCTGTGCTCATATCCTGCTTAGTTAAAAGAGCCTTCTGCAGTGACTGCCAGAACCTCGAAGTGAACCTGCTATCTCGATCGGAGATAATGGACACAGGTACACCACGCAGTCGAACTATCTCTCGGATGTAGATTCACGTGAGTCTCTCCATTTTGAAGTTTTCCTTGATCGGCAGGAAGTGGGCGGATTTAGTCAGTCGGTCGACAATTACCCAAATGGCGTCGTGCCCACTCGGAGACTTGGGTAATTTGGTGATAAAATCCATAGTAATTTTCTCCCACTTCCACTCAGGTATCTCCAGCTGGTGGAGTAGACCTGAGGGCTTCTGATATTCGACCTTCACCTTGGCGCAAGTCAGACACTTGCCCACGAAGGTAGCGATCTCTGCTTTCATGTTCGGCCACCAATACAGTTTCTTGAGATCGAGGTACATTTTGTCCGAGCCTGGATGAACGGAGTATCTAGTCTTGTGAGCTTCGTTCATTACAACCTCTCTGTAAACACCGAACTTTGGGGTCCACATTCGGTCCATGAAATAATAGACTCCGTCCCCCTTGATTTCTAGGTTCTTTTCCATTCCTCTTAAGGCTTCACCCGGCATGTTCTCTGGTTTTAAGGCTTCCAGCTGAGCCTCCTTGATTTGAGCGGATAAATAGGAATGGATAGTCATGGTCAGTGCCTTCACTCTACGACCTGAGTACTCCTTCCAGCTGAGGGCATCTGCCACCACATTGGCCTTGCCGGGATGGTAGCAGATTTCACACTCGTAATCGTTGAGTAGCTCACCCCATCGCCGTTGTCTCATGTTCAGTTCCTTCTGGTCGAAAATATGATGAAGGCTCTTATGGTCAGTGAAGATAGTGCACTTGGTTCCGTAGAGATAATGTCTCCATATCTTTAGTGCGAAGACCACTGCTCCTAATTCCAGATCGTGCGTTGTGTAGTTGACTTCGTGTGCTTTCAGCTATCTTGAGGCATAAGCAATGACTTTTCCCCGTTACATGAGCACACAGCCTAGGCCCTAGTTGGACGCATCATAGTAGACAACGAAATCCTCCGTCCTTTCGGGCAGAGACAAGATAGGCACGCTGCACAGGGCCTGCTTTAATGTTTCGAACGCAATATCTTGCTTTTCACTCCAACAAAAGGGTACGCCTTTCTGAGTCAGGGTGGTTAAGGGTTTTGCAATTCTGGATAAATCTGCGATAGTAGCCAGCGAGACCCAAGAATTGACGGATTTCTATGGGCGTCTTCGGTGCTGACCAGTTCTCTATCGCTTTGATTTTGGAGGGGTCCACGTGTATGCCTTCCTCGCTTACCACGTGACCTAGGAAGGTTACTTTTCGAATCCAGAATTCGAACTTGGAGAATTTCGCGTACAGCTTCTCCGTCCTTAAGGTTTCCAGCACCGATATCAAGTGCTGTCGATGATCTTCCTCACTTCTGGAATAGACAAGTATATCGTCGATGAACACGATTACAAACTTGTCCAGGAAAGAACGGCACACCCGATTCATCAGGTCCATGAATACCGCCGGTGCGTTGTTTAGACCGAAGGGCATCACTACAAATTCGTAGTGACCATACCGAGTCCGAAATGTTGTCTTAGGAACATCACTCTCATGGACTCGCAGCTGATGGTACCCTGATCTTAGGTCTATTTTGGAAAAGTAACTGGCTCCTTGAAATTGATCGAGGAGGTCGTCGATTCGAGGAAGAGGGTAACGGTTTTTGACTGTGATCTTGTTCAGCTCTCAATAATCAATGCACATCCGAAAGGATCCATCCTTCTTCTTCACAAATAAGATCGGGGCTCCCCACGGTGAGGAACTCGGTCTGATGAATCCTTTGCTGAGCACTAATCGGTATGGGGATTTAGCTACGGGGGTAGCTCCGGGGACTAAGTCGATGCGAAATTCGACTTGGCGCTCGGGAGGGATTCCCGGGAGATCTTCGGGAAAAACATCAGGAAAGTTACAGACTTCGGGGATGCTCTCGAGGTCTTTAACTTCCTGCTTCTCGTCAATGACATGGGCTAGGAATGCACGACACTCCTTTCGTAGGAGTTTCTGGACTTTGATGCACGAAACGATACTGAGGTTTAAGCTGAGTTTATCGCCGTAAATCATGAGAGTTTCACCAGAGGAAAGATTGAGACGGATAGCTTTTTCGTAACAAAGGATATCAGCATGATTGGGGCTCAACCAATCCATGCCGATGATGACATCGAAGCTTTTTATGGAGACCGGCATAAAGTCGATAGGAAAAGAATGATTGTTTAAGGTAAGGGTACAACCTACGTATATATCATTAGTGCTCTCTTTCTCACCGTTAGCCATCTCGACGGTAAATGTTTCGGTTAGTGGTTGAGGTTTATGTTTGAGGAGATGTTTGAATGCATGGCTAATAAAACTTCTCTCCGCACCAGAATCGAAAAGAATGCATGCATAAGAGTTGTCGAGGAGGAACGTACCCGAAACAACGGTGGGAACTGCAACTGTCTCTTCTTGGCCCATCGTTAGCACTCTCCCTGTGCCACCTGCTGTTGTTGCCTTGGGGCAGTTTCTCTTGTAGTGCCCGACTTCTCCACAACCATAACAGGCTTGACCGACGCCTGTTCCAGATGCTTGATTGGTTGGTTGGACTGGTGTCTTGCAAAATCGAACTGTGTGCCCCTTTTTGCCACAGTTAGTGCATGACATCTCACGACATGGACCGGGATTATGACGGTTGTTACACTTATCGCACCGAGGAAGGGTACCAGCATATTTACTGGTGGGTGCTTGAGTGGCAAGAGCGGCGGCAGGAGTAGTAGCAGCGTGGACTGCCACCGTTTGCTGTTTCTTTGAGGGCTCCTGTGAAGACTGGCCCTTCCGCTGTTTCCAGAACTTTCTTTTCTCACCACTCCCTTTTGCTGGCTCAGAAGTGGTTGCCACTTTATCAAGATCAACTCCGTGATCTATGAGGGTCTGCGCCAGACACTTAGCGCTGTCAAAGGTGTTTGGCCTAGCAGCCAAGACATTTCCTTTGGTGGGTTGTGTCAGTCCCCAAATGTATCTCTCTATCTTCTTGCTTTCCGGGGTGACCATTCCCGGGCAAAGAAGTTCTAGGTCTTCAAACCTAGAAGTGTAGGCAGCAATGTCGGATTCCTTCATCTTTAGGTTCCAGAGTTCGTGCTCTAGTTTCTGCATTTCGCCTCGTGGGCAGTACTCAGCTAGCATGAGTTCCTTTAAACTTTCCCAACCCATAGTATTTGCCACTGGTAGGGTTAGGGATTTGACCCGACCATTCCACCAGGTCAGTGCCCTGTTGGCGAAAGTGCAAGCGGCGAATTTTACTTTGTTGGCTTCAGAACAGGAACAGATTTTGAAAATGGACTCGATCTTCTCGAACCATTGGGTTAGGGCAATAACACCTCCTTTGCCGTCAAAAGATGTGGGTTTCGCGTTCATGAAGTCCTTATAGGAGCACTCCTTCTGGTGTCCCTGACGACCTTCCTAATTTTGGGGATGAGTACCACCTCCCTGCCCGCCAGATCCGCCAGAATTAATCTGTGACATCGCGGCAGCCACAGCAACAGTAACAGCTGCCTGGAACATAGCGGGATCGAACTGAGAGGGTGGTGGTGGTGGTGGTGGTGGTGTGTCGTCATTTCTTCTGATGGGTCTTTTTCGAGGAGGCATCTTGTTCTAAAATAATCAGGAAGAAGAGGATGGTAAGTCCTCAAGATATATGAAACAAAATATATCCCATCCTGATAATAAAGTGTTCTACCAAGCGATAAGCAAAGAAAAGTTGCTAATGCAAGTAAGTTATCGCTAAGAAACGAATAGGTAGCAACACTAGGAATGAATTTCTACAATGTATTCGGCTCTGACTAAAATACTCCTACAGTATTTTAAGTTGTATGTTTTGTTCTATCGACGTCTTGTTATATGGATACTTGGCAAGTTTTAGGCCTGTTGCAACACCAAAGTCACTCCCAAGCACATGTTGGTCATGTCTCGAATAAATATAGTTGATCAGGCTATATTGACCCTAGACATGATTACATAACTGCCCAGGTTTAACCGCAGTGTTCAACATCCAAAATACTTTTGTTTTGTTCTACTCCTGATATTGTTTCTGGTATGTAGGTATACTTGTATACTTTTTGCAAAAATACTTGTATTGTAAAAGTATACTTTTAGTTCAGAGCACTTCAGCCCCTTTGTGTTTATAGTTGTATCCCATGTAAGGTTCGGTATACTTAGTTCACTATAAACAATAGCTCTGATACCAATCTGTCACACCCCGAACCGTCGGAACGGACGGCAGAAACGTCCGGGGGCGGGGTGACGTCATGCGTAGTATCACAACAGTTGTATCATAGTAAGCCAAGTAAACACAGCCATTACATTATAATATGAATATTTACATTGTTTGAAAACATAGTTTGTATATATCAGTATGTTTAAAAGTAGCAAAAGATAAAGACGAGACTCCAAAATGCTCCGTCTTCTCCAAAAGTTGGTAAGAGTACCTGTCTATTGTTGTCCTGAGAATACAAGCAGTTTTAAAATATCAGCATAAAGCTGGTGAGTTCATAAGCGTTTAGCTCTGGTGAAAGAAATGTTTCTTTGAGCCTTTGAAAAGTGTTTCCCAAGAAAATCCTCTATTTTCTTATGAAAGATGTATGATTAACCATTAGTTGTATGTTAAACAGTTCGTTTATGTAAAGTTGTGTTCTCGTAGGAAAATCCTATATTTTCCTTAAAAGTTGATAGTTGGTTATCTGTTCTTGTCTGAGGTGTACGAGTATCTACCATACTTGTATAGTTAGATATAGTTTCCTTGAAAAACTCTGTTTGTTCTCTGTGAGATGTATTAGCCTTATTACATAAATAAAACTAATAAATAGGTAGTGAACTAAATCCTAAGGGTATTATTAATACCCTTTAGTAATCAAATCGATTATTACTTTGAGGTTAGTTCACTTGATTCATTATTACCAAAGTAAATCTCTGTTATCTAGGTTGTGAGTTTCATAACCATAACTGACTGGATATGGCCCGCAACGGCCGATATCCTTAATGACTTTGTCACCCACAGACCTGCCGGTCCAACTGTAGCTTGCAGCGAGGTGCGGGATTGTCAGTCCCGTATAGATCTATACACAATAGTCACGCTCTCCCTACAAGAGACTTTGGTTACAAGGGTTAGTCCTACACTCACAAATCCGGTGGAGTGTTACCAAGGACGTGTCTCAAACTTAGCCTAACAAATTTACAAGTAATAATACTGAAAATCCTGTTTATGATTTTGTATGAATCCTTTGTAAAATATCACATTTTATGACAAGATTCACAAGTTCCTTGCTTTAGTTTTGAAAACTGTTTCTAAGAGTTGATTTCATAATCGTTTGGTAAAACTGTTTTCTGTGTTAAAAGCATACTGAAACTATAATCATTTTATGCAAATAAAATAACTCGAGCACAAGTCTCCTTGTACTTTTGCTTGTATCCCCCCCCCTGAAAACATGAAAAACTCGGAAAAAGCATAGGGGTATGAACTCACTGTTTGATGTGGGATTCGAGTGTAGGTTGCTAGGAATTGTTGAGTGTCAAATAAAGCCTCAGACACAAACGGATCCTATTTAGCATGTAAAAGTACATATATACATTAGGTGAGGGCATAACACTATTCGTTATGGAAGGAAACCACCTTAGGGACTAGGAAACACTTAAAACTAAGTGTTAGAATCACATTTGATTGAAGAGGGGAGTTTGTGGCCGTAATCAGGGGTGCACGGTCAAGGGTTTGCGGCCCAACAGAGTTTACGGCCCATATGTTTACGGCCCAAGTGTTTGCGGTCCATGGGTTTACGGCCCATGGGTTTACGGCCTATGGGTTTACGGCCCATGTGTTTACGGCTGTAAACACTTGGTGAAAGATGTGTTTTTCGGTGATTCAAGGTCCTTTCTAGCCTTCTGGAAGCGTTCTAAGCCTCGTTTCTAGGCTTAGGAGGGTGTTGTGGCAACTTTGCACCACTTAAATAGAGTTTACGGTCAAGGGATATTGCCTTGGCCGTAAACACCCTTCTAGTCACAATTTCTAGATGTTTAACAAGTGATTCTTGTATCCAACAAGCTAAGGGTAATGTACTTATGTAGTGGAAGCTTGAAATGAGGTTTTTTAGCCACCAAGAACTAGTGTGTGTTCTTGGTGTTCTTGGTGAGAGAGAAAATCTAGAAAAAGATGAGATTTATGAGCTAGGAACATGGATTTGCTACTAGAAGTGAGATAGAAACATAATCAAGGTGAAGAAGCACTTACATTCTTGAGGATCCTTAAGCAAATTCGAAGTTTTGTAGAGAGAGAGAGAGTAGAGAGTAGAGAGAGAAAGCTTCTGGAGTGTGTAAAGTGAGAAATGAAGGCCACTCATCCCTTATATAGGGGTGAGTTAATGGCCAAGGGGTGGGGTAGGGGGTTTACGGCCGTGAACTGGGTTTACGGTCGTAAACAGGTTTTACGGCCGTAAGCTGAGTTTGCGGCCGTAAACTCCTCTCGAAGGGTTGTTTGGTCCGGATGCTATGCTTTGACTTAGAAAACCTCGTTTTTTAATACGAAACTCGATCGAACTGAGTTTAGAATATTCCGATAGACTAAAAATAATACTAACGTGAACGGAAATACATCAATTCGGATTTATTTAGAACGTACGGTCCTTCCCAAACTAAGGAATTTGACGGAATTAACTAAAAACCCAAATTTTATAAACGAAAATTGGGTAAAGATAACGGAAAAAGTTCCGGGTTATCACAGTATCCCAGGAAACTCCTCTGGAAATACATCCGCGAACTCTCGTACCACTGGCACATCGCTCACCCTCGCCTTATGCGCCTCCCGGGTATCCAAAACGTAGGCAACATACCCTGCGCAACCCTGTTGGAGGTAGCGCCTCGCCCTCGCTGCTGAACATAAGGCTGGTCCTCGTTGTGGCCTCTCGCCCTGAATTACTAGCTCTCCCCCACTTGGGGTCCTGATCCGCACCATATGTTGTGCGCAGTCGATCACCGCCCCATTGGGGCTTAGCCAATCCATGCCTATAATAACCTTGTTCCCCCGCAAAGGTATGGGAACCAAGTCTACTAGGTAGCGCTCCTCGAACAATCTCAAAACACAATCCCTTAAAACCTCTGATGCTCGCACTGACCGGTCGTCCGCAATCTCGACCTCTAGAGGGCAATCCAACATGCCCGAGGACTCAGGAAACCTCTTGTTAAGCGCAAGAGAGACAAACGATCGGGTAGCACCCGAATCAAACAACACCTGAACTGGAATACCGTTCACATGGAACGATCCTAAACAGAGCACATAACATAACATATCAAAATCACAGCGACATAATATAAAAGTTAGAGAGAAGAAATCATACCCGTCACCACATCGAGTGTGGCGCGTGTCTCCTCGGCTGTCAACTGAAACACTCGGCTACGCACTACTGGAGCCTCTGTCTTGACCTTCCGTCCATCCCCAACCCGTGTTGTCGCTGGAGTCGGCGCCACCACCGGTGGTGCTGCTGATGCTGCTGACAACCTAGGGCAGTTGGCCTTTTTGTGGCCCCTCTGATTGCAAGGGAAGCAAATCAGGTCTGATGTATGAATTATGGGGGCGGGGGCAGTACAATCCCTGCCAAATTTCCCCGTCTTGCCACACTTGTAGCAGCCTGACGATCCCGCTCTACAAGCTCCTCATGCGGCCTGCCGCATTTCCTGCAGCGGCTCTGGCTCGGCTGGCCCTTCGTCCTAATGTCGGATCCCTTGGGTTTCTTCCCTGAAACCCCCGTAACATGCTAAGTCTCTGACTGCCTCTTCCTGAGGTGCTCCAAATCAATCTCCCGTTCTCGCGCCCTGGCAATCATGGACTTCAAGGTAGGGCAAGCTGAATAGCTGACATGCTCCCGGATATCAGCCCTCAACATATCATGGTAGCGGGTCCTCCGCATCTCCTCATCCCCCACATACTGAGGTACCAACAAGGTCTTCTCCCTGAACTTGGTGGTGATCTCCGCCACTGTCTCGGTCGTCTATCTCATGTCAAGAAACTCTCTGGCCAGCTGCTGAAGCTCCACAGCTGGCACAAACTCAGCCGTGAACCTAGTCATGAAATCTAATCAAGTCGTAGCCTCGATGGCTGGGGCTCCCTGTGAGTCACCGACTGACTCCCACCAATCCCTAGCTCTATCCCTCAAACAACCCGCAGCAAAGCGGACCTTCGACCCCTCCTGGCAGAAGCTCGTCAACTGCGCAGACTCAATGTCTGTGATCCATCTCCTGGCAGCGATGGGGCCCTTCACTCCTTGAAAATCTGGCGCACCACTCCCCCTGAAATCCTTAAAGGATAGGGTGCGCGTACCCGACTGGCTGGACGCCGAGTCCCTCCTGAATGCCTGGAGGCGATCCTCCATCAACTCGATAATCCCCTTCTTGATCGACCTGAAGATGATAGGGGTCGACTTAAGGATACCTCTAGTGATCTCAGACACGATGAACTCGCTTAAACCGTCATCAACCTGCTCGGATCCCGCACCTGAGCCTGATCCTGATCCTAACCCAGATCCCGAACCTCATGCTCCATGTCGCGTAATCGCCATACTGGAAATAAACACATAAACGTCAGGATCATACCTATTTTCGAGAGGTCTCGCACACTCTCCAAGTTTCCTGGTTCCATCTTGGCCCTCCTTGACTCGAGTACGGATCCTCTGCTTCCAGTAGTATGGGGCCATACTACCTTCCACATCTATCCGTACTGTCCTCAAGGGTTGCTTCAACTTCACCAAGTCCCTTTACCGATACTGCTTTCCAACTAATCTCATCTTAGGCTTTCTTAGGGCACCCTCCGACCTACTCTCCGCCATCAGCTGCACTAGGAATCCCTACCACCTTTCCCTAACTAGCTTGTGAATACTGTTACATATTCGCTTACTAGTTAGTTAAAGCTATTCAGAACCCTTATAGCACAAAGCAAGAATCATTCGTGCATTGAGTGACCAAATCAAGCATAACCTACTCAGGCTACCATACTGCTGAATAACAGCTCTAACATACAGCTCAGTAAGCTCTTACAGCAGGCATACAAGGCATTCTTCCTAGATCCTTAGCCCTATTCTAGCATGCAGTTCTCATAATCATATCATATAACATAACGTAACAAGTATGGGTATCTTGGGGAAAACTTACTTGAGCTCGGCCGGTCACACGCATCACATACCTCGTTCTTTCTCAAAATTCTTTAGCTTAGGTTTTAGAAAACTATTTTTCTTATAAAAATCTTTCAAGCCCTCGATTTGAGTCCAGACACCCCCCGATGGGTGCGTCCGAATACCTCAAACCAAGGCTCTGATACCAACTTGTAGCATCATAATTTTAAAGGCCAAAAATTTCATTTTTAATCAAGTAACTTATAAAATAGTTTACCAGAAACATTACCAATGTCATATCAATATATAAAACCATAACATTGTGTCTCAAAACCATATCATCAATAGTAATAAAATCAGAGTACAATCCCAGAAAACTCAATGCGAAAATTAGGTGTGTGTGTGTGTGTGATGCGCTGCTACACCGCCGGCTCCTTCCCCTTGGATGAAGAGGAACCTGAAACCAGAACTGAAACTGTAAGCACAAAGCTTAGTGAGTTCCCCCATCATACCACATACTAAACAACATACATATTGTCGGGCAATTCTGGGGTGCCCGACCTACCCGTGTCAAGACATTAGGGGGTGCTGGCCTACCTATGTCAAGTCGTTTTGGGGTGCTGACCTACCCATGTCAGGCCATTCTGGGGTACCGACCTACCCTCCAGTCTGTCTCAACCGGACACGGGGACTATCTCACCCCCTACCACTAGCATATAATATCATATCATAATCATGCTGTCACACATAACTGGGGTGTCCGACCTACCTTTCGGTCCTAGCGACCGAATCGGGGGACTAGTCCCCTCCTACCAATACTATCACGTATAACACATCAAGCTAGGATATAACATATCAACCAATAGTAAACCAGACAATTATCACAAAGACAATCGTCTCACTAAACAACTACTAGTGGGCCGGCCTTGGTGTCTTAGACCCACTTCTACTGGAAGGTAACTCACCTTAATGTCGCGTAGTGTCTGTACTGTCCTCGGTGTGAAAATCGACTCTCCTCAACTCCTCAATCCCTACATGACAACTCTTCCAAGTTATCAATTCGTACTCATAACCCTCCGAAGGGTCACTCATGTCCTGGTCAAAGTCAAGGTCAAACCCTGGTCAAGTCAACTCTTTGGTTGACCAGACTCGCCGAGTTGGTCTACCAACTCGTCGAGTCCCCACGTCCACAGCTTACTACAAACCCGTCTCTACTCGTCGAGTCTAGCTAGAGGTCGACGAGATCATCTTCAACCACACTTCAGCCTATCTTCAACCGACTCGCTGAGTTCATCCTTAAACTCGTCGAGTTCATCTTCATCATATGAATGTGTTCAGTCTATGACTCACCGAGTTGTACGAATAACTCGTCGAGTCCATCTTCATGGGTTGGGAGATTTCCTTGGACTCACCAAGTTTTGTTCAAACACTCGCCGAGTCCCATGATTCCTAGGCCCATAATCACGTCCATCTTTGGTGAGTCCTCTTCCACACTCAACCAGATTCTTCAAAACAGCAAACTTCGGGGAACCATTACTTGACTCTCCGAAGAACGACTCGCCGAGTCCCCTAAAGTCCATGTCCATAAACCCGATTTTTGTTGAGCTTATCTCATCTGAAGGGTAGATCTGACCTCCTAGGGTCGATATAACACGTAAATTGACGAACTTTACTTCCATGCATGGGTCTTTGAGCCCAAAAGATCCAAAAATTAGGTCTACTAGATGCATGGGGCTCTCATGGCCATAAAGTTGGCACCTTTATGCCATGAGAACCCTCCAAAGTCCAAGATCTGAAGCCATATCTCCACATTACACCCCACAACCCGAAAATGGCTTAGAAATACCCTATAGATACTAAAATCCAAGCCCTAAAGTTGATTAAACACATGGAAAGTCAAGATTGAAGCTTTTTACCTTAAATAAGATGGAAATGGAACACAATCTCTAGATCGTCTAGCTTCAACTTGAACTTCCAAGCTCCTTTGTTCTTCTCAAGCTTCACAACCACCAAAAATGCACAAAAATGGCTTAAGAGCACTCAAACAAGGCTAGGGTTTCAGTTTAAGGTCTTCTGGAAGTATAAGGGATGATGGAGGCTGATATGGGAGGAGATAAGTTGTTTAAATAGGGTGCAAACCCTCAAATTTAGGGTTTCACTCAAACAACACCTACTCGCCGAGTCGGTCTCCCGACTCGTCGAGTAGATCACTTAAACTCCCGCTGGATGTCGAGTTTACTCGACGAGTTGGGCCTCCAACTCGTCGAGTCCCAGAGAAAAATATAAAGTCCTTGAATTAAATGTGTACCAGGAATCGGGTGTTACAAATCTCCCCCACTTATTTTAGACTTCATCCTTGAAGAGTGCTGCTGAGTTAGGTATAAGGATTTCCACCTAAACACCCTAGCAGGCACAGCTATATAGAGAACCCCATACTAAAGGATTTTCGGCCTATGCATTCAAGACATAAACCCTAGCCGAAAATCCTTCTCTCCCAAGTCGTTCTTTGCATTGGGTGTTTGTGACTCCATTAGAGGTGTAACACTTGGGGCACTAGGCTTTCATAAGTCAAGATCAAGAAGGATTAAACTTGTTATTGCTACATAACATGCAAGGTAAACATTTAACCCTAATTTGTATGTTAATTTCGAAAATTATATACTAGTCCATAGGGTTATTGCTTTGGTGTTCATAGTTGTATGTTCAATAGAGAAAAACCTAGATCCAATGCAATTAGGGTTGCATGTATACCATAGGATTGTTGTAATGCTCAAAACTCATCAGTGGTATCGGAGCATAGGTTGTTTTTCAATTGAATTGATGCAAACATGAACTGTCAAAAGATCAAAGAAATCGAAAATATGTTGTCTGACAGGCTGATTCGACGTGTCCATGTATGGACTCGACGAGTTGCATGAACACGACAAGTTCCATAGTGTACTCGAGGAGTCGTCAGATCTGCAGCCGGATTTTTCGATTTTTTTGGCCAGATTTTGATTTGGATAACTACCAAAACTCGTTTTTATTGCGTAAATTCGATTTTTATGATTGGTATGAGATATCCTTATCAACATTGGTGGATTTGGTTAAATATGGATGATATAGGATTATTTTGATTGAAATAATAAACCTAGTAATTTTGAAAAAGTTCTAAATTACACCCTTTTGGTTTTATTGTTTAAATTTGGAATTAAAAGTTTTAGTTTTGAAAAATTGAATAGTTAAACCATAATATTTTGAAAAGTTTCAAAATTTTTCTTCAAGTTTTGGAATTTAAAATTTGATTAAAAAGGTTTTAATTTTGAAATATTAAATTCTAAAACCCTAGTAATTTGAAAAGTTTCAAAAGTGCACCTCTTGGTTTTGTAATTTAAAATTAATTAAATAGCTTTAATTTTGAAATCTTAAATTTAGAACCTTGATACTTTGAATAATTCAAAATAAACCCTTATGGATTTTATCAAATTAATTAAGTGTTTTATTAAAAGAGAGAATTAATAAATCCATAATAATATGGTTTAATTTTAATTAAATTAAAAGTCTAATTTTATAGATTAAACCGTCAAGTATTTTAAATGTGTAAAATACACCCTTATACTATATAAAATTAAAACTCTAATATTATATATATATATATATATATATATATATATATATATATAT
The DNA here is from genome assembly GCF_052849685.1 of Lactuca virosa. NCBI lineage: Eukaryota > Viridiplantae > Streptophyta > Magnoliopsida > Asterales > Asteraceae > Lactuca > Lactuca virosa. Next base: position 388,969,296 of record NC_136430.1, read on the forward strand.
ATGTATGTATAAGTAAAAGGCCAGTCTTACCGTTAGTAGGCCTCATTCACGAAGCTGGTCTATAGGGGGTGTATAAGGAAGCGGTCTGTAAAGTGACCGTCATTATGTATCCACTCTTACCTACCGCACCCTTGACTAGTGGAGGGTCATTAGCCGAACCGGTAGGATAGGACACAAACTTCCATTATAAGTATAATGATATACAAAGTAACTAAACACTTTTATTAATTCCCAAATCTTAGTTACTTTAGGAAAAATGTGAATTTGGTGCTAATCCATGAAATTGCACATTACACCTTGTTGGTCGTTAGTGGAGCGTGTGTGGTTAACCGGCACACTAATATGGGACTAATGAAGGATGGAAATGGGTAGCTCGTAGATTATCATAAATCAATGGAGCGTGTGTGGTTAACCGACACATTGATTAGGTGATAGATGTCTTCGAGAGTACCAAGCTAATTTGTATGGTTATTCACACATTGTTTGTGATCCTCGGTATCCCAGTCATAAACTTGAAGGGCATAATCGAGATTAAACATGCCATTGAAAAGTTCAATGAATCTCAAAAGATCTAGGAATTTCAATTCATTTAAAACCTAATGTTCATTTTCGTTTTTCATGGTGGAAATTGGTAAATCAGCATTTATCTACCTTCAAATATTTTGCAATTGGATTACGGCATCACTCTTCCGAAGTTTAGAATATTGTGCTGGGTCCTAGCCTTAATATTTCATTTGGGTGTTATATTAAGGATTATATCAACTAACTTGAATTTCTCCCTTGTAGATGTCTAGTTCTGACAACTATGGTCTTCCCAAATCTTTTGAAGATGATGTTCCAGGATTCGATCGAGGAACAAGAGATCATACTTCACTTCCTCCACCTCCTCCAATAATTCTCCCTGGCCCACATGTTCGAAGACTTGAAAAGTTGAAGGTCACTCAAGCCCTATTGGCAAGCAAACACGAGATGGAAGGTCTGTGTGTGCACACGTCTTGGAGATGAAGTCACACATTGATAGGCTGGGAATGTTAGGTGTCAATGTCTCGAGGAAGTTGGCTGTTGACTTCGTTCTTCAATCACTTCCTACGTCATATGGTGAGTTCTTAAAGATTACTATATGACAGAACACGACGTGGACCTTATCGATCTTACCTATTTGCTAATTGTTGCTGAATCAGCAATGATTTGGTGCACCGGTAAAGCAAATTTGTCTGGAAGATTAATCTCCCAAACTTCCATGGACATTAACAATGGCAACATTGGAAGTCTAGAAAAGTCATCTCTTCCCAATGGAAAGGGATCGGCCAAGGTCAAACTGTTTAACCAAATGGTAAAGAGAAAGGCTAAGTCTGAGATTGTCTCGTGTACCATTTCAAAAGAGTCTGCTTGTTTCTATTGCCAAAAGGCTAATTTTGACGCATTTTACCCAGTTTCGAAAAAGGGGGAGAGTTTCGCATTTTTAGCTGTTTTGGGCGCACCGGGTCGCTGCAGAATTTTGAAATTGACAATTTCTAACCAATTTTGAAAAATTTTGTCAAAGGCGGTCCGTGAACGAAGCTAAAAGTTGAAGATTTTTTGGATTTTCCGAATTGAAACTAAAAGTTTATGCCACATGTTAAGGGGGAGTTTTGACATGAAAATTTCCGAATAGAGCACGTTCTCTTTCCTTGATGGTTTTATAATCAAATTTCGATTATAAAAAGGGGGAGAAATTTATATGGAAATTCGAAGTTGAATTTTTCATATTACGCGAACTTGAAGACCGAAGTGACCTTAAATTTTTGAAGTTTATGAAATGATGCGATTGGAGATTCAGAAGTGATTTCGATTCGAGATGGGTTTGGACTAATTGAAGATTTTTAGGGTGTGTTTTTATGCTAAACTTTAGGGTGATTATTTGGAGTTTGAGATGCTCTTAGTCATTCTTTGATGCTCGGTTCGTATGGTCTCACATCCTAGAACCCAAATTGAAGAATCATGGAAGAATTGAAGATTTGAAGTTCATCTCAACATGTGTCACGCTTGAGGCTCGGATCGCGTAGTTGCTCGATTTTGGAAGATTTGAAGTGGGTCGTCCATTCCTAACTTTGATGGGGAGAATGTTGGGGTACAAAGTTATACATGTATGACTTTGTAAATGGTTTGAATTTTGTAGACCCACTTGCATGTGGTGTATTAGCCTTATGACTTATGAGATACAGAGTGAGAGAGAGACATGTAAACACCTCTATATAAGGTGGGTTCTTACCACTTATGGAAGTGTGCTTGAGAGATGTAAAATTGAGTGTGTAAGTGTGTGTTATTTATGTAGATTTAGATCTAGATCCCTTTTTGTAACACCATACATAATCGAATGTATCTCTTAAACACCGAAATCACCATGTTTATTGTGCGTTCTTTAATTCCGCAAGCCAAACCAATGTTCATAATTCACATCAGATGGAAAAGTCAAGATGTATGACTCTGTTTCAGGTAAGTCCACTATCTAACTCTATTAATTTCCTATTTGAAGATTCTTAATACATGATGTAATAAGATTGCATTTTCATGTTTTCTAGGATCGAATAAAATAAAGGAAGCTTAAAGGAAGAGTGAGCTGAGTCTGATCGTGAAGAGATGGATTTCGATCGCATGGTTCGATGATCGGATTTTTGAGCTCCTACTTAGGAGTTATGATAGATTGATTAGGAATATTTAGCAACATAGTTTTCATTTGCAATTATATTTGTAAGGACAAGTTTTTTTCCGCAATTTTATAAATAAAATAAATTTTTGATTTTTGTCTTATTTATATTTCCTTGCAATGGCATTTGTGAAAATTGATGCTTGTATGTTTCTATTATTAGTAATATTGGAAAATGGATTTGATTCTTTTTGTGTTGTGGTAGTGTCAGAAATTTACCAAATAAGGAAAGATTCTCATCACCCAAGTTTCAATTGGACATAAACTTGGAATCATGCAACTGATATTGTGTGATGAATGAAAATCTTCATCTTTGGTAAATTAAGACTAATTCCTTGTTCATATAAAGATGTGATTCAAGTGAAGGACTAGAAGATCTAGTACAAATTGTTGTGCATGGGGCAGGTCCACCACAAAGAACAATAAGACTATTTGTCATGATTTACTAACAGTTTAGTGAATATGCTTATGCGTACAAGATTAAGTGTAATTCTGAATCATTGAAAAGTTTCAATGTATAGCAGAACGAATAAGAAGAATCAATTTGGCCGAAAGATAAAAGTTTTTCCAATCTGAAAGGAAAGGAGAGTACTTTTGTACCATGTTTTATGATCGTCTTAGTGATTATAGAACCATATCACAATTGATCCTCTAAGGACACCTTGGTGCATTTGTGTGACCAAGAAGAGGAATCATGAATTGTTGAAATGGTTAAATCAAAAGATGAATCATACTTCGTTCCAAAATTGAGTCTTAGAGTCATACTCCAAGATTGTACCTTGAGTGACATATCTTATGAAGGTTTATAATGTTGGGTTTTGAGCAATTCTAACACTCCTAAGTGTACATGCAACCCTAGAAAACCTTGGATCTATGTTTGTCTAAAATACATGCAAAATATGATTTACAAGGTTCTTAATCCTATCTAGCATACATGGGGAACTTTTAATCATAAAAGATAACTAGAAATGCATACCTTGTAGTTATTGGATTCCTTGAAAACCTTGAGAGCCTAGCACCCCAAGTGTGATGCCTCAAATGTCTCACACAACACCAAATGCACTTGGAATAAACTTTGAGAGAAATGTCACACTTAGAAATCGGCTATGCCCTCTCACTCTAGCTTAAGTGTCGATTTTGGTGAACATGTTGATCTTTATATAGTGTGTTACAATTAGGGTTACACCATGTAAACCCTAATGTAACATGGCTCTTCATTTCCATGACCCATGGGTTTGTAACTCCCATGGAGTATCCATGGAGCATCCTATGGACCTTAGCCCAACTTGATAATCCATGGAGCCTTTAGCCCACTATACAAGTCATGGATGATTTACATAATCAACCCATATATTTAATTAGTCTCCTTTTGATCACTTAATTAATTCTAGATTAATTCTTGATCAATACTAATTAAATAATATTATTAATATATTAGAACTTATAATATATTAATAAACCATAAGTGTTATTTCTCTCATTTTAGTTTATCCATATGCATGATGCCATGCAACCCAAATGGACCATGCCGGGTCGGATCAAGTACAATCCAGAAATAGTTATGAACTTAGACACCTAATCCAACAGTCTCCCACTTGGATAAGTCTAATAACTGTAACTGCAAGTATGACTTCAGGAACCGACCAGCAATCGTAGCTCTTTTCAAGGTCTCGCGGAACTGAGATGATGATGATACTCCATATAAGATAAGTGATCATATAATCCTCTGTTCTAGATATCAGCCGGACAAATACATGGAACAATGTCTTACTTATTGTCCAGCAGTTTGTTTCCCGATTTCCGATTTGTTTGACATAGAACTTAAGTGAACAGATCAACTTAGTTCTGACCGGGCCCGGTACATAGGTCAAAACAAAATCATCGAGGGGCCCAGATATCGCTTCTAATCCAAGAAGGAACAGATAAACTTCGACTCATATGCTTGTTGTACTACTTGTTAAATTACACACAAAGGTACGTTTTATAACATCGAGTTACCAATGTGGTTTCGTACGATCAATGCATAACCAATTCATAGGCAACAAGACATATCTCTAGGTTTGAAGACTTATATGATATTACCGTGTCACGATCACTCGAGATAAAATTCCATGAATTGATACCAGTGAGCGTGGGTTGAATCCAATACTCAGTACTTATGAGAACTCATGAGTGTTGTAGCACCACTTTGTCCAACATCTTAGACCTCTACAATCCAACACATGACAGTCTTGATTCATATCTACTTCCAACATATGACCGACTGTGGATGGTTTGAATAACTTAGTCATTCAGGAAGAGCGACTTAGTTATTTTGGAAGTCAAAACATGCAAAGTGAAACACAAGAATAATTGAATCAACTATGGTCTCAGAACTTATGAATATAAATAAAACACATTTTATTTATCACCATATTGATTGCACATTATTCATGTATACAGTTTCAAACTATCAACTTTATACTTGAATTAAAAACAATAGTTGTCCCATGCTCCGAGCATGTACACTATGTTTTCTAAACACTAGTCATGTCATACACCAAGTATGCACACTATGTTTATCTCAACATTAGTTATGCAATACATCAAGTATGCACACTAAGTTTGTCTATGATCTTTACTCTGTGAAATGGATTGATTGAACATACTTCCAATGATTCTCATTTCACAATCCCAAATCCATACTGCAAATGCACGAATCCCTGATTCCTGGCATTTACTTAAATCTGTTAGATTCTAAACTTATATGCAATGGTCCTCTTGTAATGATTATGCACAAAGTCAAAAAGACTTGTCAACAGACACTACAGAGTATTCCAATGGAGATCAATTCCATGGAAACGAAGTCTCATATTCATTGCTTTGAACATTCTTCTTGCATTAAGTTTCCTAATCTTACACAGATTTAATGAATAGCTTCCACCTTTGGGAACATCTACATATTCCCTTTTAACTATTACTCTTAAACAAGAGTTACCTCCTTTCAGAATATGTCAATATGGTCCTTCCAAAATTAACACTATACTTCCAACTGTCCCTGAGCAACCAATCTTTGGTAAACCTTAGATTGTCCTCGACAATTGCTTAATCAAATTAGTCATATCCAGTTCTACTATTTTCCCCTCTTAATGCTCTAGGCATTTTGGAAAAATTTAGAACAGAAGCTATAATATTTCTATTTCTATTTGCCAAGTTCTCATAATTCAGATTATGAAGAGGGATGCCGTAATCATAATCGAGTTTTAGAACGCAAATAATGGACCCATATATAGAATTTCCTTATGTTGAGCCATTCCAACATGAAATTCATATATATAACCTTGACTAAATATGATTAAAACCTCAATCTAAGCTTTTAGAATTGATGTGAAGTATAATTAAAACCTCAATCTAAGCTTTTAGAATTGAAGTGAAGTATAATTTCCTCTCCCTTAATTATAGCAAAACAACTTTTCCCAGTTGAAACCTTTTGTTTTCTATAATTAACATTGCTAACTTGCAACACTTATCATAATTATCATGCTCCCACTTGCATGATGATTATCAGCATAAAGCTTATGCTCCCACTAGCTTTGACATGTACTCAGAAATCTGCTGAACTTCTAGAAATCAATACTTTATTGACCTTCTTACCAAAGTTCATATTTCTGATACGATATGCTTTTGATAAAACTTTATCAAAATCATACACCTTTCTTTAGATAGCATACAGGTATGTCTAAACATTTTCAGAACTATGAAAAGGAATGTCGTAATCATAGTCTCAATTGTTTAGACCTTTTCCATTTCTCACAAGTCCATGTTAGTGTGCCAGTTAACCACTCATGCTCCACTAACGACTTGAGAATGCAAATATCACAGTTGCTATCTAGTTAAAATATACTTAGTGAAAGTGTTTCCTCACCATCATTTTCATGAGTTGGAGAGAAACCTTATGACACTTAGATTTTATGGTGTATGTGTTCTTATCCATGTGAATTTGTCAAAACCATAATCACAAGACACGGTTAGTGACAAATTCAAACTCTTATGGATTGAACTTGTGCAGTCTTAACTTCTTGCCACCTGGCAGCTCAAGGGCCTGCCATTGCTTCCAAGTTGTTATGCAACCAATTGAGAACTCTCAGAACTCATATGCAAAGCCAACTTTAATTGGAATGGGCATAAAAATAGGAATATGTCAACACGATAGGTTATAAACCTCAAGTCGTGTGCTAGTGATAAACTATAGGTTTTTTTTCTTCTTGATTAGATCTAAAGGCATTTCCAAGATCTTTTAAGACTCCCACTGTCCTCTTGACATATAAGACTCACTTGCCAAATACTCAAGAGATAGTGTGGATTCTTTATCAAGAGAAACACTTCGCACAATTGGCCTTAGTTGGTCTTTGTTTTATCCAAAACATCACAACTTACCAATTTCAAATGTACAAGAGTATGACACTTTTACTCTTACATTTGACAAGTGTTATAAACCTTTTCTTTAATATATGTCACTCAACTTACAGTCTTAAAGTATGACTCTAATACTTGATTTGGAGCGAAGTATGACTCATCTTCTTGATTCAACCATTTCAGCAATTCATGGTTCCTCTTCTTAGCCATAGGAATGAACTAAGATGTCCTTACAGGACCAATTGTGATATGGTTTCTTAATCATTAAGATGCTCACACAACATCATACGAAAGTACTCTCCCATCTTTTCAGATTTGAGAAACTTCTATCTTTCTGACTAATTTGATTCTTCTTATTCGTTCTGCCATACATCAAAGTCTTTCCAATGTTTCAGAATTATACTTATCTTATAAGTATAACCATATTTACTAAACCTTTGTAAATCATGACGAATAGTCTTATCAATCTTTTGTGGTCGACTTGACTAGTGCACAAGAATGTGTACTCGATCCCTTAGTCCCTCACTTGACTCACATATTCATGTGAGCAAGGAATTAGTCTTAATTTTCCAAAGCTGGAAGTTCTCATTCATCATAATATACAACTTGCATGATTCCAAGTTTCGGTCCAATTGAAACTTGGTTGATGAGAATCTTTCTTTATTTGGTAAATTTAGACATTACCACAAATGAAAGAATCAAATTCATATTTCCATTATTGCTAGAACCATACAAACATAAATTTTCCATAAATGCCATTGCAAGGAGATATAAAATAAAGTAACACAAAATTTTATTTATTTAATAAATGCGGAAAAACTTTCCTTACAATGCAACTTTAAATGGAAATACTATGCTATTACATGCTTTTCTAGCAATCTATCAGAACCCCTAAGTAGTAGCTCAAAAATCTGATCTTCAACCATGTGATAGAAATCCATCTTCGCTATCAGATTCAGCATACTCTTCCTTTAAGTTTTCTTCCCTTTGCTTGATCCTGCCAAACACAAAACAAAATGTAACCGAGTCACATTTTGTATTAAGAATCATCAATAAGGAACTTAATAGAGTTAGATAGTTGACTTACCTGAAGTAGAGTCAAACTTTTGATTCTTCTTTTCTTCCAGATCCTTCAGGTAGCTAGGGCAGTTTCGCTTCCAATGCCCTTTTCCTTCACAATGAAAACATATAGACTCTTCGGGAATGGTACAACAGGCTATTCCAGACTTAAACTTTCTCTTTACCTTCCGGTCAACCGGGTTGACCAAGGCTGATCCCTTTTCCATTGAGAAGAGAAAGTTTTTCTGGACTTCCAATGTTACCATTGCCCATGTCCATGGAAGTTTGAGAATTAGACCTCCCACCCATATTTGCTTGATTATTGCGCCAAATCATTGCTGACTCAGCAGCAATAAGCAAATAAGAAAGAAGAACCCACTATACGACTCAGGAAGTGACTGAAGAACCCAGTCAATAGCAAACTTCCTTGAAATAACAGCACCCAACATTCTCAACCTGTCAATGTGTGACTTCGTTCTTAAGACATGAGTGCACATAGGTCTTCCATCTTTATGTTTCATTTCTATAGGGCTTGAGTGACCTTGAACCTCTCAAGTCTTCGGGCTTGTGGGTCAGGGAGAATAAATGGAGGAGGTGGAGGTAGAGAAATATGATTTCCATGAGATTTGGGAAGATCACAGTTGTCTAACCCAGACATCTGCAATGGGAGATATTCAAGTTAGTTGATTTTAAGTCCTTAATATTACACCCAATATGAAATATTAAGGCTAGGACCCAGCACAATATTTTATAACTTGGAAGAGGGATGCCGTAATCCAAGCTATAGAATATTTGAAGGTAGGTGAATGACGATTCACCAATTTCCACCATGAAAAACGAAATAAATTATTAGGTTTTAATTGGATTTGAAACTCCTAGATCTTTTGAGATTCATTGAACTTTCAATGGCATGTTTAAATCTCGAGTGTTCCCTTCATGTTTTGTGACTGGGATACTGAGGATCACAAAACAAGGTGTGAAGTAACCATGCAAATTACTTGGTACCCTTAATGTTTTTCACTTAACCGATGTGCCGGTAAACCACACGTGCTCCACCGACCTTATGAAAAACCTTAAGTCACCCTTTGCCTACCATGTTAAGTCCAAGTTAGTGTGCCGGTAAACCACACACGCTCCACCAACGACTTAAACAAAGTGCAAAGTGTAATTTCATGGATTAGCACCTTATTCACATTTTCCTAAAGTAACTAAGATTGGGAATTTATAAAAACATTTAGTTACTTTATCTTTATCATTAATACTTTTAATGAGGGGAGAATTTTAAGCCATTGTCCTGTCCGTTCGGCTAACGACCCTCCACCAGTCAAGGAAGCGGTGGGTGAGAGTGGACACCCATTAAGCTGCCATTTTATAGGCAACAACCATATACCACCCTTATAGACCGGCTTCGTGAATGAGGCCTACTAATGGTAAAACGACTTGATCTTATACATATATAATTATTATTAAACTTGTAATATTATAAAGTATAAGGGTTGAATTTTAACTTTTAAAATTCTAAGGATTGGAACTAAAGTTTACTAGGTGACTTTACATGTTCCAAAACTTGAGGGCAAGTTTTGTAACTTTACAAAGACCTTTCAATTCATAACTTATGAGATTAATTGGTTCATTAAAATGAGTGACTCTTCATTTTATGTAACCTATGTGTTTCTTTAATGGACATTAAAAGATAAAACTTTTGGTAATCCATAACTTGAGGACAAATTATGGATTCCATTAAAACACATAATAATCAAGAATTAAAACTAGCAAGAAGTTACAAATAATTCCTATGATCATCTAAACTCATAAGAACATGAATATGAATATCAAAATTTCAAGAACATATGAACACATATAATCATGGAATTTTGATATTAGCCATTGTAAATGGATTAGAACAACCATTACCCCTTCAAAAACAAGTTTTAAAACACCAAAACAGTTTAGGGTAATGTTTCTAGTCCATTTCTAGCAGTAAAAGTCAAAAATCTGCATTCTGAGGCTCCTACTCGTCGAGTGCACGAACCTACTCGACGAGTAGGATGAGTTTAGTCATGGACTCGACGAGTCCCCCCATGGACTCGGTGAGTTCATCATGCAGACAGCAAGAAAATCGACTTTTTTCACTATTTTGCATCAAGTATCAACAAACAAGCCTAGGCTCTGATACCACTATTGGGTTTTGAGCAATTCTAACACTCCTAAGTGTACATGCAACCCTAGAAAACCTTGGATCTATGTTTGTCTAAAATACATGCAAAATATGATTTCCAAGGTTCTTAATCCTATCTAGCATACATGGGGAACTTTTAATCATAAAAGATAAGTAGAAATACATACCCTGTAGTTATTGGATTCCTTGAAAACCTTGAGAGCCTAGCACCCCAAGTGTGATGCCTCAAATGTCTCTCACAACACCAAATGCACTTGGAATAAACTTTGAGAGAAATGTCACACTTAGAAATCGGTTATGCCCTCTCACTCTAGCTTAAGTGCCGATTTTGGTGCACATGTTGATCTTTATACAATGTGTTACAATTAGGGTTACACCATGTAAACCATAATGTAACATGGCTCTTCATTTCCATGACCCATGGGTTTGTAACTCCCATGGAGCATCCTATGGACCTTAGCCCAACTTGATAATCCATGGAGCCATTAGCCCACTATACAAGTTATGGATGATTTACATAATCAACCCATATATTTAAATAGTCTCCTTTTGATCACTTAATTAATTCTAGATTAATTCTTGATCAATACTAATTAAATAATATTATTAATATATTAGAACTTATAATATATTAATAAACCATAAGTGTTATTTCTCTCATTTTAGTTTATCCAAATGCATGATGCCATGCAACCCAAATGGACCATGTCGGGTCGGGTCAAGTACAATCCAGAAATAGTTATGAACTTAGACACCTAATCCAACATATAACACATATCAAATGTGGAGTAGAAATGTTTCTTACTCTTGCACATTTGAAATTGGTAAGTTGTGATTTCTTGGATAAGACAAAGACCAACTAAGACCAATTGTGTGAAGTGTTTGTCTTGATAAGAACCCGCACTAACTCTTGAATATTTGTTTGTCAAGAAATGTTTTTGGATAAAAGAATCTTATATGTCAAGAGGTCAGTGGGAGTCTTAATGGTCTTGAATAGATTCAGGAACTAATCAAGAGTAAACCTATTGTTAATCACTAGCACACGACTTGAGGTTTATAACCTATCGTGTTGACATATTCTTGTTTTTGTGCCCATTCCAGTTAAAGTTGACTATGCATGTGAGTTCTATGAGTTCTCATTTGATTGTATAAAGGCAAAGCACCTTGATCAATCAAAGTACATTGACCAATATAGGTGAGCTGCTAAACAACCTGGAAGCAATGGTAAGCCCTGTGATACTAAATGGAAATACATTAAGAATGATCAAGTTCAGTCCATATGAGTTTGGATTTGTCACAAACCTTGTCTTATGATTATCGTTATGACAAATTCACATGGATATGATGTAGATGTGATGAATCGAGAATGTAACAAATCAGAGTAATGTAATTGAACACACGATGTAAATATGATATTGTTTCAGCTCTATTATGCTTTCAAATGTTATAGAGAGAAAATAGACAAGTTCGTACAAGACTCTTATCTAACTCTAAGTAATGTCCCTATTTATAGGAAACATGAAAGCACACAAAAAATTACAAGGACTAAAACAATACGCTTCGTTACAAAAATGCCTTGTAAGATAATCTTAAGTCTTCGACATATTACAACAGGTCTTCGAACCTTACAATCTCCCCCTTTGTAATAATGTCGAACTTCTTCAGTTCGTGAGAATCTATATGGCATACAGCATCACCCTTCGAATTTTCGTGTACCAAGAAATAATCTTCTTCAGCTCCTTCTTATCCCCAATATTGTTTTTCGAACAATTATTCATACGAACAATAAAGTTTGTATACGGGGACGTAGTGTATCTCTCTATTTCGTTAGTCTGGAACAAAAACCTTTTAGCCTTCTCATTTTTATCCTTTCCTGCGAAGACCATTCCAAATGGCTTTAAGCAGATCTCCCCATCTGCAAACTTCTTCAACTCAGCTTGAGTCTTCGGAAGTTCCATCAGAACTTTCACTTCCAACCCCTTCGCAGTAGCTAACTCCACATCAGTTAGAGCCAAACACTCATAGTAGTTGTCTATGAATATCTTGATGTGAGCAAGCCCAAGACGAAAAACGTCTGGATCAGTTTCTCGAAGATACGAAGCATCTTTATCTTTCAACAGTAATGCAACTTGTATAAGATCATACAAGTTCATCAATGGAAAATCTGCCACAGAGAAATCACAAACTTTACCATTCGCTCTAGCAACAAAGAAGTGAAAATTCTGCATCATGTTCTTGAACAAAACATCCTTCTTAATGCTGATCACCTTCTTTATTTTTATTAAAGATCAAATCTCCTCTGGAAGTTTCCCAAGTACAGCATGAAATCTAAGTTTCATATACGTGTATTCATTATCATTATCAAACTTCTCAGCAATCTTGTATTGAGCCATCATGAACATCATCTCATTCACAGGGAAATCCAGTTGATTCATGTCAGAATTATCAACAACATAGCTTTGCTTCGGCTGCTTCAGAAATACATACATATGATTATATGAAACTTTTGCTTCGATCGTTTCATATGATTATAATGCTTGCTTGGATCACCTTTGTTCATTCCAGGAGGATCATTAGCACGAAGTCTCATTATGCTTTGAAATACTCTTAATTTTTCCAACTCAGCTTCTGCTTCAGCTTTCTTCTCCTCTTTCGACTTTTCGACCACAATTGTTTTTCCTTTGTCTTTCATCGAAGAGCTATCAACAACTCCCTTTGGCTTCGAACTACTACCACCTCCAGCTGAAGAACCAATAACAATTCCTTTCGAAATTGGCCTTGTAATTGGTATCGTGGTAACAACCGTTGAAGTAACTGGCCCAGCAGATGAAAGAATTGGTTTTGTTGTTGGAATGTTTGTTGAATAAACTTTGACAACAGTCTGAACATCTTCATGCGAAATCCCACCAACCTTCGCATCACCAACCTTCTTTTCTCCCCCTTGCACCCCTGTGTTAACAGGTGGGGCGTCTGTTGGTAGAAGATTTGAAATTCTGGACCATGGGGCCAACTGCTTATGCAAAACAGCTTCAAATTGAGTAAACTTCTGAGACAAGAATTCGGGTGTTATGATCGAAGATGAAACAGGCTTGACAGATAAGTCTTTCAGCTCCTTTAGCAAAGTAATAACCTCCACGAAACTCTGGCTGTCATTCGTAGAAAGTTGAGTAATTTGAGGACTCAAACTTTCATATAACTTCACAAACTTCGTAACCACATCCGCAATAATATCAACCTTCTGATTAAGAGAAGCATAATCACGTTGTACTACTGCAATTTCTTTGGTCATATCTTCACGAAGTTCTCTGATTTGCATATTAACATCTTCCCTCACCTTCTTTACATCTTGAACAAACAAGACATGTCGTTCCTTAGCCATCTGTCGAAAATCTTTAACTTCGTCCACAAAATTCGAAGATTGAGACTTTATCCGTAACTCATTACATTTATCATTCTGATCCAACTTCTCCATTAAACGTGATTCAGAGTCTGCAATCAGTCCAAAACATTTATTTATCACCCTAGCTTCGACTGCTTTAAGCATACCATCGATTTCCATACTTGAGACAGATTGACTTCCCCCCATGTCAGCTTGAGACTGAATAATTGAATTCAATTTCTTATTCAGAATCTTGAATTGCTTCATGGACATCAACATATGATCAGGAAAATTCTCTTCCTCATCATCAAACTCCAAGTCTTCAAAAGTTCCCCCAAAACCTCCTTCATCAGTATCAGTTTTAGGTTCACCAACATCTTTGGGTGGATCAGTAGATTGAGATAAGAAAAGTGTGGTAAACGGATGTTGAATAACATGCTCAAAAGTAGGTGAGTGTGTGGTGTTCGAAATAGAGATAATATAAGGTGGCAAAGAAACAGTAGTATCCACATGTGAGAAAGCAGGAATACCTTGTGTGGATAATGGAGGCTCTGCATTCGAAACTCCTTCACCCATGTTGACATTTACATCCGTATCAGATACGTTTGTAGTGATGTCTGAAGTTCGAACCTCCTCAATTATTGACTCGATTAACGAAACTTCGGGTGGTATGACCTCAATCTTCTCAAGAGTTGATTTAGAAAGAGTAGCTTCGGGTGTCTCAGGAACTATCTCCTCTTCAGACGATTCCTCTTGAATAACCAACTTTCGTTGCTTTTTCTTCTTCTTGGAAATATGTTTGGCCACATCTTCAGCTCTTCGTTTCATTGATGAAGGCGAAACAGGAGCTGGAACCACACGAATAAGGACCCCTTGGTGAGTAATTTGTGGTTTACGAACCATTGAAGGAGAAAATCTAGAAGAACCATCTGTAGACTTTCGTGAACCATGAGTTAACTTCTTTAGTCTTCGAAAAACACCAGACTTTTATGGAATTGTTTCCTTGACTTGATCATCAATAACAGGTTCCACAGGCTTGATCAAAACAATCGAAACATGTTCTTCTGGCTTCGTCTGTTTCTGTGGTGACTTCTTTTGCTTGGATTCTTGCACAGGCTTCTCAGGAGTAGCCTTTGCATCCTTCTTCGAACGTTTCGATTTCTTAGAAGGACCAGCATCCTCTTTGGATAATAACTTTCCTGTTTCATCATGAGGATGAATATTCTTCAAATACTCAACCAACACCGGATTGGTTGGATCAACTCGCTTCAACATCGCATCAGGGATCCTGGCAATGTGTGTAAACACCTCAGCATCATTAGAAACCTCCTTTGGAAAGTGATATTTAATGAATTCAGCTTTCTCTTCATCAGCAGGCACCTCAATCCCTTCTTTGTCATAGAAATAATAAAGAATCAAACTCCAATACCTTGTACACGAAATTCCTTGAACAACATTCATGTTTTCGACACTCTTCTGAAATTCTTTCCACAACAGAGTTGAGTAATCCACTGAAATATCATAATACAAGCCAACAACCATAGCATAAACTTCCATTAGACCTTTATCTAACCCAACACTGCGATCAGTCAAGCAGCGTAGAAATATTCCAAAAAGAAAATTCCAAACAGTCGGAAGTCCAGATTTCTTGAAATCACTGATCTTGGTGAGTGGGGGTTGATGACCCATCTCATTGAACATGTTGTTAACTTGAGCAAAAGAAAGATCGGTATAAGGTGGAGAGTTATGGATATCAAGAATCTGACAGAATATCTTCTTGGTCAATCGTATCTTCTAATCATTCACTAGTTGAAAAGTAATAACATCCATTGCTTTGCTTTAAGTAGCACTGGATCCTGCTTGCGAAAGCCATGAAAGAGGAACAACAAACGAGTTGAACATTGCAGTTGAAAGAACATAAATTTTCAACGCGACAATCAACATCTTCAATTCTTCGGGATACAGTGAAACATCCCCTTCGACTTGATAATTTGTGCTTTGAATCTTCATAATCAGTTGGGAAGTGATGTCTTCAGTTGTTCGGGATGCAGAATCAACACCATCATGAGCAACAATGATTAGGGTTTTGAAGCTTTGAAGAACAGAGACAATTTGGGAATTTTTCTTTTGTGAGCGTAAACGGACAAAGAACCCTTGAATCCCCTTTTATATGTAACCCTGGAATTTGAAATTAACGCGGGATAAGCATTAACTGTGCTCTGACGTGGCACCTTGAAACTCGCACCAGTCTGCCGATAAAGTAGCCATGCATCAAAAAGTAACTGTCACGTCGCCTTGAAAGCCGGACTAAATACAAAATGTCTTGTCACACAATCTGTTCGTGTCTCCCCATTGAATTGTAATCGTCACCAACCTTCGGATGGAGGTAAAGCTCTTTCGTCTTTGGGTTTAGAGACGAAGTCATTTGCTAGCCGTTCGAAATCATCAGCCTAGTACTCAGAACCTCAAGGATTTCGTGAGTGTAGTGTGCCAAAGATAAGATAAGAAGCAAATTAACGAAAATATGGAACTGTCATGTCGAAAAACAAATTTTCAACACAAAAGCAGATAAACCCCGGGAAAAGGTTGCTTTGTTAATTATCAAGAGAGATAATCAACTGCTTGTGTATGTTCCCGTGAATTTCAATCGAATACTTATAGAGAAGTATCGAAGGGCTTCTTTTGCAAGGCTTTGTGGGTGGTTTACAATTTCGTTACATATCAACCTTAACATAAGGTGAGTAATTGTAACAGAAAGTACCTATTTGACCAGTGTAGTCAGGGACAAGTATGCTTTGAATTGTTTTGCATGTGACTTAGAAAGCAAATGAAACTCACACGGAAATCATATTCAAGAAAATAAAATTTGTGTGCTGGATCTTGTTGGGTAACAAATATCGTGGGTTTCGAATATTTGATCAAGACCACTCAAACGAATTGAATATGATTTGGAGTTTCGAAAAATGGTACAAAAACAAATGTTTCGTTAAAACTGGAACTTGGTTCCCCGTCAATTCCTTAAATGAGTTCCTAAGATTGGGTTTCACTTTCATCACGGTCTCATGATGTTAGATCATTAACACAAAAGTTTGATATGCCTAAGTCATGATTGGTTTGATCAATGACCTCTCGGACATATGTCATTGTGTGTGATATGTGTTAGAATTTTGGGATGAAAAATATTGATTTTGAGAAACGAATTGTACCTCTGTTATATTCGGACCAAACAGAAAACTCTTAACTCATTTGAGAAGAGTAAGGTAGCTCATTTGACTAATGTGAATATAAGCCTAACTTGAGAAGAAATTTTCGTATGAAAAATTTCATTAAGGCTTTCGTAAACACACATTGAGTTTATGGAGGCTTGGGTCGACATGCTGCAGCATGCTTCTAGGGACAGTCTAACTAGTACATAGTTGTCGAAATTATACCTTCCCATAGAAACACAAGCATGACCCTTGGAAAACTTTCGCGTAATCTGCACAAAGAAAAGACAAAGAACAAAATAACAAATATCTTTTTGATATTTTTGATTTTTCGAACAGAAAGAAAATATTTTTGTATTTTTGTAAGTTTTTCGAAAAAGAAAACAATGAACAAAAGAAAATCTTTTTGAAATTTTTGATCTTTCGAAAATAAAACGACAAAAAAAAATATTTTTGTAGTTTTTGATTTTTCGAAAATAAAGCTAAGATATAAACTAACGAAAGACATTTTTACAAACATACGAAAATTTGTAAACTAACGAAAATTTGACAACCTAACGAAAATTTGTACCACAAAACCAACATGCGCAATGTGTCGAATTCGAAGAGTGTCGAAGCGTTGACTATGAACAGTAACCTCTGAATGAAGTATTATTGCCTCAGAATCGACACATTTGTATAACACTCCTTTGTTATACATTCGAAATCATTCCTGGAACTGAACTTGCTTCGATCATTCCCAAACCTGTCAAAATTCGAACAAATGATTTTTCGTCTAAAGCTTTGGTAAAAATATCAGCAAGCTGATCAGTTGTTTTTACAAAATGGACTTCAATGTTGCCATCTTCCACATGATATTTGATAAAATGATAACGAAGAGCAATATGTTTTGTTTTCGAATGTTGTACTGGATTATGACAAATGTGTATAGCACTCTGTGAATCACAGTACAATGGAATCTTTTTCATATTAACGGCATAATCTCGCAACTGACTCTGGATCCAAATTATTTGTGAAGTACAAGCAGCAGCTGCAACATATTCAGCTTCAGCAGTAGAAATCGAAACACACGTCTGCTTCTTCGATTGCCAGCTCACCAACTTTCCATCCAGAAATTGACATCCACCACTTGTGCTTTTTCGATCCAAAGTACACCCTCCTAGATCTGCATCTGAAAATGCCTGAATGAAAAATCCTGTTTTCGAAGGATACCACAATCCTAACCAAAATTGTTCCCTTGAGATAACGAAAGATATTCTTCACAGCAGTTAAATATGGTTCTCGTGGATTTGCTTGATACCTAGCACGATTACATATAGAAAACATAATATCAGGTCTACTGGCAGTAAGATAAAGCAATGAACCTATCATGCTCCTGTATAAGGTAAGATCAACCGCAGGCGTTTCTAACGAAGGTGATAGCCTTGTGCCAACCGCCATTGGTACTCTTAACTTCGTGCTATTTGTGATTCCAAACTTTTCGAGCAAATTCCTTGTATATTTTTCCTGATTGATGAAAATGCCTTCTCTGCTTTGATAAATGTTTAAGCCAAGAAAATTATTGATTTTACCCATCATGCTCATTTCGAATTGGCTTTTCATCAAATTTTCGAATTCATTAGATAAAGCAGGGTCAGTAGAGCCAAAAATAATATCATCGAAATAAATTTGAACAAGCATTAGATGATTCCCAACTGATAGACATCGAAATCCTTATGAGCTGCATAAGCTAAAAATATTCGAACAGCCTCGAGTCTTGCGACAGGGGCAAAGGTTTCTTCATAATCAATACCTTCTTGTTGTGAATATCCTTTTACGACTAATCGTGCTTTATTTCGTACAATATTTCCATCTTTGTCGGTTTTGTTTTTGAAAATCCATTTAAACCCGACAATCGAAACATTTTCAGGTTTAGGAATGAATCTCCAAGCCTTATTCCTTTCGAATTCAGCCAGTTCAGATTGCATTGCAACAACCCAATCTGAGTGTTCCATTGCAATCTTAACTGTCTTTGGTTCAATTTTCGATATGAAAACATTGAACATGCAAAATTCTTGATGAGTATTTAATACCTCATTCTTTGCACGAATCTGAGCTCTTGTTAATACTCCATATTAAGGATTCCCAATGACTTGATCTTTCGGATGAGTCTTTGTCCATTTATCTAATGGTGGATATGCCAGATCAAATTCCAAAGGTGAATCTTCGTATATCTCTTCATTTTCAGACCCTACAACAGAAAGATTATCATTTATTTCGTGAAATTCATCATTTTGATCAAGACTTATCATCTCTTCATTATTATGTCTGCTTTCGACAGAATTATCATTCTGATGCTAACCCTCTACAAGATGCTCCCCCTCAACATCTTCAACCATTCTCCCATTCTCCCCCTGGAAAGAATGCTCCCCCTCAACCAGAGTATTCGAATCCAAGAGCTCCCCCTCCACTGGATTATTATGCATACTTTCGCCAACTTCTGGAGAATTCGTTGTTGAAATCCGATCAACAATAGTTTGTGTGGGTTCGGAGTCATCAATATGCTTCGAAGATTCAGATTGTTGATTATCATTCGCACGAACTTCAGCATCCACAGCCCTGTTAGGAACACCAAAAATTAAATCATAATCAAAATCAGATGAATTCACAATTTCAGATTCATTTGTTGATTCATTAATAATCAGCTTTTGTTCGAAATGTTTTTCAACTTGTTTGACATAATAGTCATCAAAGGTAAGATTAAATGTCTCTGTGATTTTTCGTGTGCGCTTGTTTAACACTCTGTATGCCACCGAATTGTGCGAATATCCCAAAAATATTCCTTCGTCAACCTTTGCTTGAAATTTCGAAAGATTATCCTTGAGATTCATGATAAAGCACCTACATCCAAACACATGAAAGAATTTAACATTTGGTTTTCGATTATTGATAATTTCATACGGAGTGATGTTAAAACGTCGATGAATAAAAGAATGATTCTGAGTAAAACATGTTGTTGACACCGCTTCGGCCCATAGATACTGAGGAAGATTCGCATATGTTAACATTGTTCTGGCTGCTTCACAAAGTGATCTATTTCTTCGTTCAACTACACCATTTTGTTGTGGTGTATATGGAGATGAAAAGTTATGTGAAATGCCTTTCTCAATTAAGTACGAATCCAGCATATTGTTTTTGAACTCATAGCCATTATCGCTTTTGATTTTTCAAACATTCTTTTTCAAACTCATCTCAATTTTCTTGATAAAATCAATCATTGTTTGAGTGACTTCAGATTTTAACCTGAGAAAATACACCCAAGTGAATCGAAAAAAATCATCAACAATAACCAAAATGTATCGTTTCTTGTTGAGAGTTTCAACAGTTGATGGTCCACAAAGGTCAATATGAAGAAGTTCCAATGGTTCCACAATTTTCGATTCTATCACAATTGGATGTCCTTTCCTATGTTGTTTCCCTTGTTCGCAAGCTGCACATAAGGTATCATTGTCAAATTTTAAAACCGGTAAGCCTCGAACAAGATCATCAAGTACCAACTTATTTAAATTGCGAAAATTTAAATGTGATAAACGACGATGCCATAACCAGCTAACATCAGATGTGGCTTTCGAAGGTAAACAAACTGAAGGTTTCCCAACAATCGGCTTTAGATCAAGAGTAAACATATCGCCATAACGTTTCGACTTCAGCAACACTTCGTTCGTTTCAACTTTTGAGATAATACTTTCTTCTTCGTTAAACACAACTTGATTGCCAGTGCCCACAACGAGTTGTGAAACACTTATCAAATTATGTTTCAGACATTCGACATAAGCAACGCGATTTACAGTAAATTGTCCATTCGTTACTTTCCCATAGCCTTTCACTTGACATTTATGATTGTTTCCAAACTTCACAACACCTGCATTTTCCAAGCTTCGAAAATCTCTAAAATTTTCCTTTCGTCCAGTCATGTGACGTGAGCACCCACTATCGATATACCATTTCTCATCATATTGCTCATCACATAGTACCTGCGATCAATGAAAGAATTTAGGTACCCAAGATTGTTTGGGTCCTTGCAAAATTAGCTTTAAAAACAGAATGAAATGCAGAACTTTTAACCCAACCATAAAATTTAGTTTTGAGACTATCAATTAAGTCCACATCACTAGGTAAAGGAACAGAAACATAAGTTTTTGTTAGTTTGGGATTGTCACTGACATATGCCTTCGTCTTTTTAGATTGTGTGTGAACAGACTTGTCTTTCGAAACCGGTTGCCAAGTTTTTACCGAAACATTTGAATCTTTTGAAGATGAACTTTCAGTTGATGAAGTATTCACATACTTCTCATAAGCTTCTTGAATTTGTTGTTGAGAGTATTTCCTTGATTGATACATTCATCCTTTTCCTTCAAGCCAATCATCAATATTTTTGTCACGAGACAACCCTTTTGTGTACAAAACTTTTAAGGTTTGTTTTCCTAAAGGATTTGAAAAATTCGGTTTTTGTGGGACGAAATCAACATTTGATTTAGGACGAAATGCCATTGCATATCGACTTCCATCATTGTTTCCAACGCTTGTAATTTGAGAAAATCGATTGTGATGTTTTTGTTTTTGAGAAAATCTTGATTGTTGATTAGAAGAAAATCGTTGCGTTGAGGATTGATTTTGAAAGCCCTTTGAGTTATTTTTGATATTTGTGGAAAACTTTGTATTTTGATCTTTTGAAGAATTTGTTTTTGGATAAAATTCAGATTTTGTTTTGTTTGAATGAGCGGGATTTGTCTTTTGGTCTGAATAAGATGTTGAATTTGAAGACTTGTTCTCAACAGATTTAGTCTTTGTGATTTCAGACGTTTTCAATGTCAAACCATTTTGTTTCTTTCGAGACTCCATGGTTTGCCAAAAAATCTTCTTTCGAGCTTGTCTTTTTGAAATTTCATTTTCTTTTGAAAACTTGTGAATTTGTTCTTTAAATTCTTTTGAATTTAATTTGAGAACAATTTCATTTTCCACAACAACCTCTTTTGAAACTTCTTTCACCACTTTATATTTTTCAACCCATTTACGTTGTGGTTTTCGTCTTTGAAAAACATTCGAATTCTTTGTCAGATTATTTTCGACAGTGCTTTGATTTGAAAAGAATCCTTCGTCTGTTGTTTTCTTGTTATCATCTTCAACCAATTTGTTGAATTCTAGTTTAATGTTATCAACATTTCCAGTAGTGACAAACACTTGATTTGGAAAAACAACATCATCAGTACACTTGAAATTTGGATACACCACTTGATTTGTTTCCAAATAATGGGCTCCTTTTTCAGACAACACTTTGTCGAAATTTTCAGTGTCCCCAAACACTTGATCAACAACAACACATGGAATTTTAGTTTCTTTCGAATCTTTGTTTGATGAGACCTTTTTGTGCGAATTGCCTTCATCATTTTCATCATCACTGCTATCCGTTTGACTATCTCGGATATCCACAAAATCAGGATCACAAACTTTCGAAGTTGAAGGTTTGTCGGTGTCAATCTTAACCATCAAATCCTTAATTTTTTCTTTTCCTTTAGATTTTGATGCAACATTAATGACAGACAACTGAGAACAATCAACATCCACAATATCACTAATTTCGCTAATATTGTCAGAGTTATCTTCAATATCAGCAAAATTAGATTGAGAATCAGATGTTCAATTCTCAGTCTTTTTCAAAATTTTGATTTGTTCTGATTTATTCAAAGTATCATTCACAATGTTAACTAATTCATTTGAATCCAGACATTCATCAATTTTGACAATTCCATAAGCATATCTATCATCAGGAATTTTGTCAAACTCAGCAATATTTTTCTCACAATCATACGAAATATTATCAACCTTCTCTCTCTCTCATATGCTAAGAAAGGTAATAATTTCCTATGTTGTTCTTTGCTAATTTCACACGAATGATGCAATGCAGTTAATTTGCCATATAGACGTTTAGTAGAATTACAGTATATATTTCGTTGAGCTAGTAAGAGTTTTACATCACTAGACAACGAATCCCTATCAACCATAATGTTCGTAATCTGCAATTCTAAACATTCTATCTTGGCAACTTTCGAATCTAACTTCTTCTGAGTCTCTAACAATTGATTGCTTAATTTCTTAGCTTCATTGCTAGCAGAAACAACCAAATTATCAAAATAAGCAACAGTATCATCAAAAGCAACAATTTCAGAATCATATGCACTCAAAGGAATATTGAAAGATTGAAGAATATTACGTACCTTAGTTGTCATTGGAGACTTATCAACAGACTTTGACACAAAGCATCGGCCCGTCACCTCTTCGTCCAAATCTTCCTCCAGCTTCGCATACATGGCTCCATGTGTAGGATTACGCATTTCTTCATCATCTGAGCCCGAAGACCAAATTTGATACGTGCCATCATCCTCCTGTTCACCTTGAGCCACCAAAGACAAATTTTTCGCCTTCGTACGCACCTCTTCTAATTTATCCACATAATACGCTTCGTCCTTTACCCTATTCTTTTTCTCATCCTTCTTACGAAGCATGCAATCATTTGCTAGATGATTTACTCCGTTGCAATAATGGCAATCCATACCCGAATCTCCTTTTACTTTCTTCTCTTTCTTCTCCTCAGCAACCTTCCCATCAATCTTCTCATACTTCTTTTTCTCCTCTCCAGAAGCCTTGTTCACATAACTTCCTTTTCCCTCACTTTGTTTCACCTTTGGATTAAACGGTTTCTTGAAAAACTTTTTGACTCTGTTGTTTGAGTAAAAAGCTGTTGCCTCATCATCCGAATTCATGATAAACCCCTCTTCATCATCAGAATCACCTTTTTCGACTGCTTCCTTTTCAGACACTTTAGAGACAAGTGCCAATGGACCTCCCAGTCTAAGCTTCGACTCTTCTGCCATTTCGTTCACTTCACTTTCGTGAGTTTTCAGTTGATTGTACCAATCATTTAGAGAAGATGTGTCGAAACTCTGTTGATTTTTCACCATCATGCTAACACTCCTCCATTCTTTACGAAGTCCCATAGTGAAGGTGAGATTGAATTCCATAGCAGACCTTGTGATTCCATAACGATTGCATTTGTAAATCAACTCATTCAGCCTATCATAGTAACTTTCGATTGTTTCACCATCTTTTTGCTTGAAATCCTTCAATTCAATCAAACAGTGCTTAACTGAATTGATTTTCGTCTTCTAGCTACCTTGAAACTTTTCTTTGAGATTATTCCAGATTTCTTTTGCAGTTGTACAACTTCTGACATAGTTATACACAACTGGAGGCAATGCACCGCGTAACTCCCTTATGCATCGTTTTTCAAGTTTCTTCATTCGATCAAATTCAGCATCCACACTCGTAGTACCAGACGAAGATCCAATTGGTTGAAGATTCGTCAGAAGAGTAACATTCCCTGAGATGCAAGACCAAAGCTCTTCATCGAGTCCATTCAAGTAATCTTGCATACGATCAGACCACTGATCATAGTATTCCGGAATGAGCATAGGAATCTTCGTTGAAGATCCTAGCAAATGAGAGTATGAAGTCATCGAGTTGAGATTGAAGTTCGCCATTGGTGTACGGAAGAAAATTTTTGAGAATTTTTGAGAAATCAAAGAGAAATTGAAAGCAAATTGTTGAATTGAACAGAAATATCAAGTAGAATACTCGATTCAACAAATCAGTTGCAGAATCAAATCACAACTGAAGATCTAGAACACTTTTTCATGTCAAAAGGTGCGTAACTTTTTGAACCAGAAATTTGATTCATAAACCTTTTGAATCAGAGTGAAAATCAGATCGCATATTATGATTCCTGCTCTGATACCAATTGTAGATGTGATGAATCGAGAATGTAACAAATCAGAGTAATGTAATTGAACACACGATGTAAATATGATCTTGTTTCAGCTCTATTATGCTTTCAAATGTTACAGAGAGAAAATAGACAAGTTCGTACAAGACTCTTATCTAACTCTAAGTAATGTCCCTATTTATAGGAAACATGAAAGCACACAAAAAATTACAAGGACTAAAACAGTACGCTTCGTTACAAAAATTCCTTGTAAGATAATCTTAAGTCTTCGACATATTACAACAGGTCTTCGAACCTTACATAGGAGCATATGCACCATAAAATCTAAGTAGTAAGGTTTCTCTCCATTTCATGAAAATTACTGGGAAGAAACGCTTTCACTAAGTACATTTTAAGAAGTTAGCAATTGTGATATTTGCGTTCTCAAATTCGATTATGATTACGGCATCCCTCTTCATAGTTCAAATTGTGAGAGATGGAAAATAAGTTTGAACATTCGGAACTTATTACTATAAGTTTTGAAATAGTTTAGACGCACGAATGAGCTTTCTAAAGGGTGTATGAGCTTAGATAAAGACTTATCGAAGCATCTTGTGTCAGAAATATGAAGTTTGGTAAAGAAAGTCAATAAGTATTGATTTCTACTACAAGTCCATCTGATTTCTTGGTACATGTCAAAGCTAGTGGGAGCATAAGCATTATGCTAGTAAGGATATAATTATTATGCTAGTGGGAGCATAATCATTATGATGGGTGTTGCTAGTTAGCAATGCTATCTATATGAAACAAAGTTTTAATTTTCAAAGTTGCAGAGTTTAAAGGTTGTTTCGCTATAGTAAGGGAGAGGATACTTATACTTTATTTCGAATCTAAAAGTTTAGATTGAAGTATTAATCAGACTTAGTCATGAGCATAGGTGAATATCGTGTCGAAGTGTTTCAACATTGAGAATTTTATATATGAAAATATTATAGCAAGAGGCTGGTAAAGCATCATGTCTTTATGTGAGACATTATGAATCGTGTCCCATACGCTTCGGGTATAGGATCAATTGCATATGTTGTAATATTCGACCGTTCTGTTTATTCCAAATGTCTAGGGCATTAAGAGGGAAAGGGGACCAGAACCGGATATGACTAAAGTAGTTAAACAACTGTCAAGGACAATCTAAGGTTCGCTATGGATTGGTCACTTGTGAGCAGTTGGACTTGTTTTTCCAGTGGAATATTTTGTAATTGGCAGTCTTTGTGACTTTGATGCCTTAACAATAAAAAATGATCATTGCATGATAGTTTGGAATCTAAAACATTCGAATATTGGTAAGAATTAGGTATTCTTACGATAAGAATTAGGAATTGTGAAATGAGCATCATTGGAAATGTGTTCAATTGATCTATTTCACAAAGTAAGGACCATAGATAAACATAGTGTGCATGCTTGGAGCATGGGATGACAATTTTTTTGATTCAAGTATTAAGTTGATTATTCGAAACATTATCAATGAATAATGTGTAATCAATATGGTTATTAAATAATAAGTGTTTTATTTATACTCAAAAGCTTGAGACCAAAGTGGATTCGATTATTATTGTGTTTCACTTTGCATGTTTTGACTTCCCGAATAATAAGATTATTCAAACATCCACAGTCAATCATACTTTGGAAGTAGGTAATGAGGTAAGATTGTAATGAATCCGACTGTAGATTGTCTAAAGCGTTTAGACATAGCAAAAGTTTGATGCAGTGTTCATGAATACTCCTGTAATAAGATTTGAGTATTTGATTAAACCCATGCTCACGTGAATCACTTCATGGATTTTATCACGAGTGATTGTGAGACGATAATATCTTATATTCTTGAAACGGAGACATATGAGTTGTTGTTTACGATTCGGTTGCACATTAATAATATGTAAACGCATCAGTAACTTGATGTTATAAAACATATTGTTGTGTGTGATTTGATGAGTAAATAGTGCAAGCATATGAGTCGAAGTTTATCCATTCCTTTTACCCAATGTGGGATAAAATCGATATTTGTGGGCCCCTCTATGATTTAGTGATGACACCATAACTGCTTCGCCAAGCCTGGACTAAGTTGATGTGTTCAATTGTAGTCTGTTGTCAGTCGTCATAAATCGGAAATCAGGAAACAACACATGGACAAAGAGAATGATTATAATCCATGTCTCAGTCCAAACGATATCTTGTAGAATGGAGGAATATATGATCACTTATCTAAAGGACGCGTCACTGATAAGATCAGAGTTCGACAACGGCTTTTGAAAGCTGCGATTGCTAATCAGATTCTAAAGTGATACTTGCAATAATAGTTATTAGACTTATCCAAGTGGGAGACTGTTGGATTAGGTGTCTAATCCATAACTAATTTTGGTATGTACTTGATTTGATTATGAGCATGGTCCTTTTGGGTTGCCTTCACTCATGCAACTTGATAGGATGACAAGAGGAGAGAGTGTAGAATTTATTATATGAATAATAAATCGGTACTCAAAACGGTTTTATTAATATATTACAACATTAATATATTATTTGGAAATCATATTATTAGTGATTAATCAGAAATTAATTTAATATTAATTTTGGGATTAAATGAACTGATTAATAATTGGGGGACTGTTATGCAAATCATTGATAGTTGTATAAATAGGTTGATGGACTCCATAGAGTGGAGTGAATGAAATCCAATAGGGAAGCCCTATAGATTTCATCCATGGGCTCTAAGGAAGGAGTTTATGGGCTGCTTGTTGCCTTAGTTAGGTATAAGGGTTTCCACCTGAAAACCCTAGCATCCACAGCTATATATAGAACCCCATACCAAGGGATTTTCGGTCTATGCATTCAAGACTGAAACCCTAGCCGAAAATCCTTCTCTCCAAAGTCATTCTTTGCATTGGGTGTGTGTGACTCCACTAGAGGTGAAACACTTGGGGCATTAGGCTTTCAGAAGTCAAGATCAAGAAGGATTAAACTTGTTATTGCTACATAACAAGCAAGGTAAGCATTTAACCCTAATTTGTATGTGAATTTTGAAAATTATATACTAGTCCATAGGTTTATTGGTTTGGTGTTCATAGTTGTATTTTTAATAGAGAAAAACCTAGATCCAATGCAATTAGGGTTGCATGTACACCATAGGATTGTTGTAAGGCTCAAAACCCTTCATTTATATCCAAGTAAGAAAATGAATGTGTTAGCCCTAAATAGTCACATTCCATGTTTGTAGTCATCATCTTTCAACCCCTCCTTTGGATCGAAAACCACTCACCATACTCACCTGCTATTTATATTTCTCTTTCTCATTTCTCTTCTTCTCTAACCCTAACAAAACCTACCGCCCTTCTTCTCCAAACATCCAGATACCTGTTCGGATTCCTCACATAGATACATGCAATTGCAATTTAAGGACGAAATGTGAAGGTGGAAATGATTGAAGGCAAGAATTTGGCGACAAGGGTGCGATTGAAGGAAGATATGTGAAAATAAGTTAATGTTATTCTCGATTCGCTAAAAATCGCACCTTTCAATGAAGATGACGAGGAGACTGAGAACTATGAGGAGACCTTTTAGGTTTTTCTGATTTGAGGTTTTATATAATTATGCTTCTCTCTTTAATCTTTCATATTGAGCTGGTAGGCATGAGGACTGAGGTGTATAGGTTCGAGAACTTAGGTAGGGGACCAAAGTTCAATCTTGGACAGGGAATCACCCTAAGTCTCAATCGATTGGGGATTTGGTCCCAAGTAATGGTAAAAAATAATGTGTGCATCCATTTTTCTTGGAATTTTAGTTTTAGTCAAATGTTTCATCTCATCTCCTTTCTAAACTCAAAAATTGCAGCTTTCAGTTTGTTCTTTGCGACTTTGCAACTTTGATTTGGAAGTTGATTTCTAATTTTCACGTTCTTCACCCTTTAATTTGATGCTCAACCTGGGTTTTAATTTTGCCTAAATGGCAATTTATCTTTGGCTTGGTCCTGCTTGGAGCTAATTCATCGATCCACTCCTAGTCAACAGTAACCAAGACATCAACTAAAGATTCAAGGTAATTGACTTTTCACTTTATTTTATTATAATTTATAGCCAGTTTAACTTATGATAGCATCCTATTCTATAGCTTTCTTTATGGTTATCTTTAAGTAATTATATCACATATCAATATGGTACATGAAGCTAAAAAGAAGAATCACATATGCATATCCCCTTAGCTTGTTTTCTATTAATAATTTAACATCTTTTGATTTGGAGATACGTAAAATTTGGTTAGCAAAGACCCTATTATCATGGACTAGGGTGAAAGTTCTTTGGATGATTATGGTCAAGATAATAATATATGGATAAAGTTATTTGTATGTTAGTATGTTACTAATAATCGCTTTCAAACCAATGTGGTCAAGACTTATTTACTTTCTTGTATAGGTGTTGGTCCTCCATGTCTGGGAAAGGTGACTATTTCTTTTGGTTTTGGGTTTATGTTCTTTAAAAGAAGTAAATGGGTTACCATCAGGGGCGGACGCAGGTGTAACATCCCAAGTCCAGGTATATTTTGTAAACCTTGATCTTTTGAGCTATTGTCCATTTTGGCCCTTATTATAAAAATGGTGATAAACGAGTACGCGGGGCGTACTAGAGGTGTACACTTAGCGTACTCGACAGCGTGCAAGTTACGTGGAGACCAACTAGTACGCTGGGCGTACTAGACCCTAAGTGAAAACCCTAATTTAGGGTGAGTCCCCTATATAAAGGATATGATGGCCTCATTTCTGGCCACCATTCTCAGAAAAGAAGCCCTAAGTGTGCCCTAACCCTCGTTTTAGAGCTTGTGAGTGCATTTGTGAGCCTTTGAGAGTTCTTGTGTGTTCTTGAAGAGAAAAGAAAGCTTTGGATAAGAAGGAGTGGGATTCCAAGCTTTTAGATCCGAGCATATCTGAGTTAGGAGCTTCTTATGGAGGTATAAAGCTTCAAAATTTACCTCTCTTTTGTTATGAGCATCCTAATAGAGTATTTTAGGGTTTTGTCCCAAAAAGGTGGAGACTTGATGAGATCTTGAGCTCCAGAGACTAAGACCAACCTCTTTTGAGTATATTAGTGATATAATGTCCTAAAAATCCAATCTTAGTCATTGGAATCAATCCATGCATGAGTTATGAGCTTCTTGTGACAAAAGAGTGTATATTTTGTGGGTTGGTGACCATTTCAGCCATGCAAAGGCTTAAAGCACTGACTTTATGGGTTAAGAGCTATTAGGGAGCCTAGATCTATAATATGAGCAAAGGTCTTAACTGTTTAAGACCAAACGAGTGAGAAAGGTGAAACTGGAGCGTACGCCGGGCGTAATTCTAGTACGCGCAGCGTAGGGGTCGCGCATCCCCGATGCCTGCATGGCAACCGAGTACGGCCATCATAGAGATCTAGTACGTGCAGCGTACTCCCTGCCGTTGACTTTTGTTGACTTTTAGGGTTTGGTTAAACTGTGGACTATTAAGCCCATGGAGGGGTAAAATGGTCTATTACCCTTCTGTGAGTTTGTAGAAGGGTTAGTCTAGCTTCTTGAGAGCCATTATTATTTAGGGATAATTATCATATGTGTTCGGCGGAGGCTAGACCGGTGGTTATAGTTCGAGATTTCCGAGTACGATATTTTCACTTGCTAGCTTACGAGGTGAGTCTTCTCACTATACTTACCTTGAGTGGTAACTTATTTGTGACCAGAGGGTCTTATGTCTATATGTTGTGTATTGAGATAGCCTGCTATTTGCTTTGTGAAATGCATATTGTGTATTATATTGAGTTGATGAGTTGAGGGACCAGAGGGTCCAACTAAGTTGTGGGACCGGAGGGTCCCACTAAGACACATTGACCGGAGGGTCTTATTGAGTTATGGCCTCGAGTGGCTGATGAGCTGTGTATGGTATTTTGGGGAACTCATTAAGCTTTGTGCTTACCGTGTTATGTGTTATGTGTTATGTGTTTCAGGTAGTTTCGAGGATCGCGGGAAGGCATCGGCATGATTGTACACACTGGCGAGAGATTATTTTATGATTTTGGGATTGTGATTTACATTTGTGGATTATTGACATTTGAGAGACTAGTGATTTTGAGATTATAAAATGAGTTTTATTGTGTTTTGAAAATGAAATTATTTTTTGAAAATTTAGGTCGTTATAGCAGGATTTCACAGTAGGGGTTGCACGAGAAATTCAGAGGTTGTACGATAGTAGAGAAAATAAAAATTTTGAAAATTTTCGACAGAATTTTCACTGCGGCCGGAAAAGTCAGGGGTTGCCGGTGCCACCCTGGACCACCCCTAAATCCGCCCTTGGTTACCATGAACCCAAGCTACAAGGTTTAGTGGACAACTTCTAAAAGCTTTCACAACAGGTTCATTTTTCTTTCTTCTCATACATAAAATGTTATTTTTTAATGTCTTGATTTTAGGTGTTCCAAGTCTACTGTTGAATATGGTCACACTGGTTTTGAAGGCTTTTTATCTTGATGGTATGTTGCTTGTTGCAGGTAAATGGCAACAACTCGTAAAACAAAACACATTTTGGAAGTTTTTTTGGTCATTAAGTATCATACCTCAAGATTTTCCTATTTTATCATTGTACTTCGAGAAATTGTAACATTATGTTTATTAAATAAATAAATGGATAAAAATGTATAAATGAATAATAGCCCTAAAATCCATAATATTTATCGGGGTGTTGGTTTCGGGGATGACATGATTTGGAGTTTCGGGGGTTAAAGTGTAATTCCGGGATTTATTTTGTAAATATTTTCAGAATCAGGGGGTTTTTGTATCATTTGGACTTATATTGAATAAATTGTTGGGGGCAGGGGCTAAAGGGTAAATTATGGGGCTTAGCTTGAAAAAGATCTAGAATGGAGGGACCGATTTCGTCAGTATGGCCAAATATTTGAATTGAACGGGACATATTGTTGGGTTTTCAGCAAACTAACACTCCTAAGGTGTTCATGCAACCCTAGAAACCTTGGATCTATGTTTGTCTAAAATACATGCAAAATAATTTTCCAAGGTTCATAACCTATCTAGCATACATGGGGTACTTTTAAACATAAAATTTACTAGAAGAATTACATACCTTTGTTAGTGAGTTGATTCCTTGGGAGTTTGAGAGCCAAGCACCAATAATGTGAATGCCTCAAATGGAAATCACAAATCACCACAAACTTGGAAAACTTATGAGAGAGCACTCTAATACTCTAGAAATCGGCCACACCTTATGCACACACACATAGTGTCTTTTCAAGCACCATAAGCCTCTTTATATAGTGTAGATGATTAGGGTTATGAACCATGCAAACCCTAATAACCCATGTCTTTTCCTATTCCAAGGATCCATGGGTTAAAAGCTCCATGGATCATCCATGGACTCCCATTCAAGCTTAGCCCATTTCCTTATGAGTGTTAGCCCACACTATATAAGTACAATAGCCCATTATTTAATTAGTCACCTTATGATCACTAAATTAATTCATAATTAATTTAAGATCAATACTAATTAAATAATACAATTTCATATTAATATATTATAACTTATAATATTAGTAGGCCGCAAATATACTCTTCTCATAATGTTATCCATATAAATAGTTCGGGTGAAGTACAACCCAAATGGACCATGTCGGGTCGGGTCAAGTATATACCAAATAAGTTATGGACTTAGACACCTTATCCAACAGTCTCCCACTTGGATAAGTCTGATAACTGTATTTGCCTATATAGCTTCAGGAACCAACCGGCAATCGTAGCTCTCAAAAACTCTGTTGAACTATGAAGCGCCATTTTAGATAAGTGATCACATAATCCTCTGCTCTCATGATATCAGCCGGACAAATACATGGAACAATGTCTTACTTATTGTCCAGCAGTTTGTTTCCCGATTTCCGATTTGTTTGACAAAGAACTTAATCGAACACATCAATTTAGTTCTGACCGGGCCCGGTACATAGGTCAAAACAAAATCATCGAGGGGCCCAGATATCGCTTCTATTTCTAGAAGGAACAGATAAACTTCGACTCATATGCTTGTTCTACTACTTATTGAATTGCACATAAAGGCACGTTTTATAACATCAAGTTACTGATGCGTTTACGTGCAATCAATGCACAACCAACTCATAGGTAACAACTCATATCTCTAGGTTTGAAGACTTATATGATATTACCGTCTCACGATCACTCGAGATAAATTCCATGAAGTGATACAAGTGAGCGTGGGTTTATTCCAATACTCATAACTTATGAGTACTCATGAATGTTGTAGCAACCATTGCTATGGCTAAACACCTTTAGTCATCTACAATCCCAATTCATGACAGTCTTTATTCATACCTACTTCTGACATATGACCGACTGTGGAGAGTTTGAATAAACTTATTATTCTGGAAGTCAAAACATGCAAAGCTGAAACAATAGTAAATAATTGACAATGATAGCAACACCTTACTCATAAATAAATCACAACTTTTATTCATCATCAAACGTCGATTACATTTTACAAGTTTCAGTAATAACTATCTAATCTATAAAACTAATATCGTCCCTCAGCCCGATGCGTCTCGCATGCTGCAAATGCTTCACCCTCGTCAGTCCCTTCGTAAGGGGATCCGCAGGGTTCTCATCTGACGATACCCTCTTTGCCACGAGGAGTCCCTCTTCTATCTTGTGTCTTATGAAGTGATATTTTCTGTCAATGTGTCGGGATCTGCCATGATCTCTTGGTTCCTTGGCTTTGGCAACCGCACTATTGCTGTCACAGAAAATCTCCATAGGCTCCTTAATAGCTGGTACAACTCCAAGGTCTCCGATGAAGTTCCTCAGCCATATCGCCTCCTTTGCCGCTTCACTCGCTGCTATGTACTCTGATTCACAAGTCGAATCAGCTACAGTCTCCTGTTTGGAACTCTTCCAAGTGATTGCCCCTCCATTTAAGGTAAAGACCCATCCCGACTGAGACCGGAAGTTATCCCTATCAGTCTGAAAGCTAGCATCACTATACCCTACTACTCTCAAGTCATCACTCCCACCAAAGGTAAGGATCCAATCCTTAGTCCTCCGCAGGTACTTGAGAATATTCTTTACCGCAGTCCAATGGGCCTTGCCAGGGTTCCTCTGATATCTGTTGACCATGCTCAAAGCGAAGGCCACATCAGGACGGGTATAAGTCATAGCATACATGATCGAGCCAACAGCGAAAGCAGAAGGTAATCGACTCATCTCAGCTATCTCATCTTCTGTACTCGGGCTCTGAGCCTTGCTCACTTTGGCATTGCTTTGGATCGGTAATTCGCCTTTCTTGGAATTCTGCATGTTGAACCTTTTCAACACCTTATCCAAGTAGATACTCTGACTAAGTCCAATTAGTCTTTTACTCCTTTCTCTTAATATCCTTATCCCTAGGATATAGGCAGCTTCTCCAAGGTCCTTCATAGCAAATCACT
Source organism: Lactuca virosa (assembly GCF_052849685.1). Taxonomy (NCBI): domain Eukaryota; kingdom Viridiplantae; phylum Streptophyta; class Magnoliopsida; order Asterales; family Asteraceae; genus Lactuca; species Lactuca virosa. The sequence continues at coordinate 389,003,507 of NC_136430.1, forward strand.
TCCCAAGCCAGGACTTAACCTCCTGCAAGGTTGGGATGTCATTTCCTATGAGTAGTATGTCATCCACACACAGTACCAAAAAGCTAACTATACTCCCACTAGCTCTAACATACACGCAGGACTCATCTTCACTTCTTGAGAAACCAAACTCTTTGACCTTCTCATCGAAACAAAGATTCCAACTTCGAGATGCTTGTTTCAATCCATAAATGGATTTCTCAAGCTTGCACACTCTATTGGGGTACTCTGCACTGACAAAACCCTCTGGCTGATTCATGTAAACATCCTCAGCCAACTTTCCGTTAAGGAAAGCGGTTTTGACATCCATTTGCCATATTTCATAATCATGAAATGCAGCAATGGCTAGCATAACCCTAATAGACTTAATCTTTGCTACTGGTGAAAAGGTTTCATTATAATCAATACCCTGAGTCTGAGTAAAACCCTTCGCAACCAGTCGAGCCATATAAGTGTGCACTTTCCCATCCATGTCGGTCTTCTTCTTAAAGATCCATTTGCACCCGACTGTCTTACGTCCTGGTACATTTTCAACCAAGTTCCAAACTTGATTGTCATACATGGACTGTATCTCACTGTCCATAGCCTCCTTCCATTTAGCAGACTCTGGGCCTGCCATGGCTTCCTTAACACTGTTAGGTTCATCCAGATTTACCAGTGTACTGTCACTGATAAATGTATCACCTTCCGTAGTAATATGAAATCCATAATAAAACTCAGGTGTGTTCCTAACCCTTGTGGAACGCCTCGGAAGTATAGACTCGTCAGCTGGATCAACAGGAATTTCCTCCTCAAGTTGATTGCTAGTGTCTGAGGTTCCTTCACCAATTGAGTCTTGAATTTCTTCAAGGTCAATTTGCCTCCCACTGTCTCCTTGGTTTATAAATTCTCTCTCTCGAAAGACCCCTCTCCTAGCCATAAAGACCACATTCTCACTGGGTCTGTAGAAGAGGTAACCAAAGGATTTTTGTGGGTACCCGATGGAAATACACCTTTCACTTTGAGGTTCGAGCTTGTCATGAGTCTCGTGCCTCACGAAAGCCTCGCAACACCAAATCTTGATATGGTCCAAATTGGGAACTTTCCCAGTCCACATTTCATGAGGTGTTTCGGCAACCTTCTTTGTAGGGACTAGATTAAGGATGTGGGCGGTAGTCTCTAAGGCATACCCCCAAAAAGAGATTGGTAGCGAAGCTCGACTCATCATAGAGCGAACCATGTCCAACAAAGTTCGATTACGCCTCTCAGCTACACCATTCAGCTGTGGTGTCCTGGGAGGTGTCAATTGTGAGACAATCCCACACTCCTTAAGATAGTCGAGGAACTCAGTACTAAGATACTCACCACCTCGATCGGATCGAAGCATCTTAATGTTCCTGCCCAATTGATTTTCTACTTCCTGTTTAAACTCTTTAAACCTTTCAAAAGTTTCTGACTTATGTTTGATTAAGTAGACATAACCATATCTACTAAAATCATCAATAAAAGTCACATAATAGTGATTAGCATCCCTTGTGGCGGTGTTGAATGGTCCACATACATCAGTATGTATAAGGTCCAACAAACCCTCACCCCTTGCACAAGTACCAGTGAAGGGTCATTTTTCCAAGTAGACAAGACTCACAACTATCATCCGACTTGAGGTCGAACGACTCCAAGACTCCATCCTTTTGGAGCTGGCCTATGCGTTTCTTGCTTACATCTCCAAGACGACAATGCCACAAAGATGCTTTATCCAAGCTAGTAGAAGAATCAATACATAATACATTATTTCCTAAATTATCTACAACCGATACAGCTTCATACACACCATCACAAGGTAATGCTTTAAAATAAAGAACATTATTAAAGAAAGCATTAATACTACCAACTTCATTATCAAAAGAAAAGGTAAAACCTTGTTTGTACAAAGCATGAAAGGAAATAATATTCCTCGCCATTTCAGACGAGTACACACATTTATTCAAATCTAACTTTAACCCACTATCTAGCAACAAAGTATAAACTCCAATCTTGGCAACAGGTGTAACCTTCTTGTTCCCCATGATTAAGTTTATCTTTCCGTGCTCCACATCCTCACTTCTTCTTAGGCCCTGCAAGTCACAACAGATGTGAATACCACAACCTGTATCAAGAACCCAAGAATTAGAATATGGTGAGTTATTAGACAATATAGTGTAAATACCTGCATGGGATGGTTTCACTTTCCCATCCTTGACATCCTGCAAGTACTTTGGGCAGTTTCGCTTCCAGTGCCCCTTATTTTGACAGTAGAAGCATTCAGCATCCTTAGGGATGGCAGAAGGAGTGATAGAACCACCTTTGGTTCCAGATGAGGAGCCTTCAAGGGACTTTCGCTTGGTACCCTTCGAAGGGTGCTTCCTCTTCTTCCCTTTGCCTTGCCCGATAGCCAAAACAGGGGTAGTAGTAGGAGTAGGAGTAGCAACCGACTTACTCTTAAGACCACTTTCGGCAGTCTTCAGAAGTCCTTGAAGCTTACTGAGTGTGACTTCCTCCTTGTTCATGTGGTATGTCATACGAAATTGATCATAACACGAGGGCAAGGAGTGTAAAATAATATCAATTGCCAACTCCTTAGGGAAGTTCACATTCAGTTTCATTAGACGGTCCACATACCTTTGCATTTTCTGTATGTGGCTCGTGATTGGTTCGCTATCCTTCATACGGGTAGTGATCATGGAGGAGATTATTTCATACCGCTCTTGACGAGCACTCTGATGGTACCTTTCCATCAGATCTTGATGCATCTCAAAAGGGTAATAGTCCTCATAGGACTTTTGGAGTTCAGCTGTCATGGTAGCCATCATGATGCATGCCACCTTGGTGGCATCTCTTTCATGTGCCTGAAACTCAGCAACCTCCTCAGGAGTAGCAGTGGACTCATCAAGCTCCTTTAGCTCCTTATCGAGCACATATTCCTTGTCCTCGTAACGAGTGACCATCCTGATGTTCTGGATCCAATCCATGAAGTTGGAACCATCAAAGATGACCCTCCCACAAGGTTCATGAGGGAAAAGGACCTAGTCGGGTTAGAGCCCGAAGCATTGTTGTTGGAAGACATCTGAAAAGAAGAAAACAAGTTTAGATTAGATATATCGAATCCTTAATAATACACCCAAATGTAATATTAAGGCTAGGATCCAACACAATATATTATAACTTAGAAGAGGGATGCTGTAATCTAAGCTATAACATATTTGAAGGTAGGTGAATGACGATTCACCAATTTCCACCATGAAAACGAAATGAATTATTAGGTTTAATTGGTTTTGAAATTCCTAGATTCTTTTGAGATTCATTGAACTTTTCAATGGCATGTTTCAATCTCGATTGTGCCCTTCAAGTTATGTGACTGGGATGCCGAGGATCACAAAACAAGGTGTGAATAACAATGCAAATTCACTTGGTACCCTTAATATTATCACCTAATCAATGTGCCGGTTAACCACACACGCTCCACCGATCTATGATAAACATTAAGTCACCCTTCGTGATCCTTACTAGTCCAAGTTAGTGTGCCGGTTAACCATACACGCTCCACCAACGACTTGGTAAGGTACAAAGTGTGAATTTCATGGGTTAGCACCATATTCACATTTTCCTAAAGTAACTAAGATTGGGAATTTATTAAAGGTTTAGTTACTTTATAATATTCATTATACTTTTAATGAGAATTTAAAGTCATTGTCCTACCCGTTCGGCTAACGACCCTCCACCGATCAAGGAAGCGGTGGGTGAGAATGGACACCCATTAAGTTGCCATTTTATAGGCAACAACCTTATACCCCCCTTATAGACCGGCTTCGTGAATGAGGCCTACTAACGGTAAAACGACTTAATCTTATACATATATATATAATAATTAACCATTAATGTTATAAATAGTATGAGGGTTGAATTTTAACTTTTAAAAACTCTAAGGGTTTGGAATTAAAGTATATTAAAGTGTGTGTAACTTTACAAATTCCAAAACTTGAGGACAAGTTTTGAAACTATTCAAAACTTTTCATTTCGTAACTTATGAATTAAAGGTTCATAAAATGAAGACTCTTCATTTTCATGTAACTTATGTGTTTTAAGTGTGCATAAATGAAAGTGACCTTTGGAAATCCATAACTTGAGGACAAATTATGGACTCCATTAAAACACATAAATGATCAAGAATTATCAATAAACAATTTAGCAAATAATTCCTATGATCTAACAATAATTCATAAGAACATGAACATCATATCAAAAATTCCAAGAACATATGAACACATATCATCATGCAATTTTGATATAAGCCATTGTAAATGGATTAGCATAAACATTACACCATCTAAAACAGGTTTTATAACACCAAAACAGTTTAGGGTAATGTTTTTAGTCCATTTCCGGCATCAAAACTCGAAAATCTGCATTCTGAGGCTTCTACTCGTCGAGTGCACGAACCTACTCGACGAGTAGGATGAATTTACTCATGGACTCGGCGAGTCCCCCCATGGACTCGGCGAGTTCATGCTGCAGAATGCAGAAAACTTGAGTTTTTCAACAAGTTTGCATCAAGTATCAAACAAAAAAGCCTAGGCTCTGATACCACTGTTGGGTTTTGAGCAAACTAACACTCCTAAGGTGTTCATGCAACCCTAGAAACCTTGGATCTATGTTTGTCTAAAATACATGCAAAATAATTTTCCAAGGTTCATAACCTATCTAGCATACATGGGGTACTTTTAAACATAAAAGATACTAGAAGAATTACATACCTTTGTTAGTGAGTTGATTCCTTGGGAGTTTGAGAGCCAAGCACCAATAATGTGAATGCCTCAAATGGAAATCACAAATCACCACAAACTTGGAAAACTTATGAGAGAGCACTCTAATACTCTAGAAATCGGCCACACCTTATGCACACACACATAGTGTCTTTTCAAGCACCATAAGCCTCTTTATATAGTGTAGATGATTAGGGTTATGAACCATGCAAACCCTAATAACCCATGTCTTTTCCTATTCCAAGGATCAATGGGTTAAAAGCTCCATGGATCATCCATGGACTCCCATTCAAGCTTAGCCCATTTCCTTATGAGTGTTAGCCCACACTATATAAGTACAATAGCCCATTATTTAATTAGTCACCTTATGATCACTAAATTAATTCATAATTAATTTAAGATCAATACTAATTAAATAATACAATTTCATATTAATATATTATAACTTATAATATATTAGTAGGCCGCAAATATACTCTTCTCATAATGTTATCCATATAAATAGTTCGGGTGAAGTGCAACCCAAATGGACCATGCCGGGTCGGGTCAAGTATATACCAAATATGTTATGGACTTAGACACCTTATCCAACACATATAACCCGTCACCTCCTCAAACCCTAACCCTAAACCTAGGTCTTCAGCCGCCACCTTCCATACATTATCCACCAGCCGCCACCACCCCCTTCACTCTCGCTTTCCAATCAACAAAGGTCACTGACGACGTCTTCTACGACCGAAGATATCGAAGACCGACAGGAACCGGGATTCATGGCCACTGTGTTCATTTTCCGGTGGAGGCGCGACCACCATTGTTGAAGACATTTCAGCCACCACCTGCTTTGTTGAGGCCGACCGTCGCCCTACTCATCTACTACCCCGTCGAGCGCCACTATCCACAACCCTACTGCCGCCAGTGATGTCGTGAACAGCAAAGATCTTCACGTGGGTCGCCGGAAGCCATGAGGCGAGGCTGCTCCTGTTGTACTCGATGGGTTTCACACCACCATCTTCGTTCTCCATTTCTTTCCTTCGTCGCATCGCTGTTGCCGTCCCGAGCAACTACTTTTCAGCACTCTGGTTGCCCTCCGCCTCTTGTTCTTCCACCGTTGCATTGACATGGTCGTCGCCGCCATGAGGCTATTCCGTTGTGACCGGTATTCTTTGACCGCTGCTTTAGATGACGTCCGTCACCGCCCATGCAGCCGTCAACGACACCGATTCCTACGGTTGTCCCACTGTCGCCATAAGAGTCGTTGTTGCCGCCATCTCGGGCCGCTGCCATCGCCATACACCATGAGGTGGGTGGTTGGTTTAATCAAATCGAGAAATGTGTGTGTGGTCCTTTGTTGGCCGGAAACTGAGAACCTAACCACCATGGCCGCCAGCCATGGTGGTTATCACATTCTGCCGCCAGCCACCGTGAGAGGTGGTTGTGTGTGTATGTGACATGGTGTTAAGTGCATGTCTATTTCAGTTGATGTGGTGTTTGGGTGTTGCTTGGCCGGATTTCACGTGAAAAGCCACCACCACCACCGTGAGATGGTGGCTGCCACCTCCAATCACCGCCTGTCGCCACAAGGGCGGTTGTGTGTGTGTGTTATTTGTGTGTGTGTGTGTTCACTTGGATATTGCATTGTAATATTGTATTTGGTTGGAATAATTAAGGAAATCCGTCACCACCACCGTGAGCCGCCATTGACCACCACTACCCGAGGTGGTAGTGGGTGGTGACCAACTTAATTAACAATTAATTAACCTAAAAGCTTAACAGATGGACTAATTGGAACCTCATTGCGTTGGAAACCCTAATTAAGGTTTAGAAAACCCTAATTTTGGATTTGTTGGTTTGGACTTATCGAGACCCGCGTTTTGGTCCATTGGAATTGAATTATGAATTACACCCGATTACACTGTATGATTGACCTAGTAGATTAATGGACTTAATGGATTAAGTCCTTAATGGTTTAAGTGTTTCTAATTAACCCTAATCGTCATTTCATGTGAGAAACCCTAATTATGTTTGGGCTTCAAATTGGGCCCTCTGTTGCGCTTTGGTGATTGGGTTATTGATGGGCCATCCAAGAACAAGGAAATGGACTAGAATATTTGGATTGGGCTTTAGGTAGAGGTGGGAAAAAGGACCAGTCCAAAAATAATGTATATGAACTGAACAGGTCCTAAACGAGTCTTGGACCGATCAGTCCATTAACACTCCGGATTGAAAGCCTAAATCGGTACTTAAAAATGAATATGTGGCAGTCCTAGACCAGTCCGAAAACCAGTCTCACAATGAACCGGTCCTAAAATGAAGCAATACAATCTTTAGACCACAGCCAGTCCAACCAGTCCTAGGCTTGAAAAAGTGATAACTTAAAAAAAGCCAAATATTCTTCGCGACCCATTTAAGCAACAGGCCTCCGATTAAGCAATTCTTTTGTTTCATTTGTTGTGCGTGTGTTTAGAAAGCTATCCTTCCCTCCTTTTTATAATACTCAAAACTTTTCTTTTTTCTTTACACAACCGATGTGGGACAAGTTCCCTTCCATTGTTTCTTTTTTTTTTTGTAAATCTCTAATACTAAATTACTCAACGGCTACAAATTATAAATGATATTTCTTACTTTTCACTGGCTTGCTTTTGGCAATAACATCACAAATTCATAATGGCTACACAAACATATGACCATAATCCTTTGACTACGGCTATGTATTTTTTTACCTTATAAATACTTATTCATATCCAACCATTTTCTCACCTAAAATTCTATCTCTTTCTCAAAATGTCTCTAAATTTACAATACAAAGCTTGAAGTTTAGATTGAAACTGATCCTAAAACAGACCGATTCAAAACCGAACCCGAAAAAAATCCAAAATCGAACCCGAAAAAAAAATCTGAATTCAAACCGAAAAAGACCGGTATCGAACTAGTTTAGAGCAAAACCGTTCCACAAAAAGACCAATCCGAAAAAAGACTGATTCTAAAATGGACGGGACCGAAAAAAGGACCGACTGAGAACCGATTAGGACCGGTCTAGAAAACACCGGTCCAAAAAAAAAAAGACCGATCCAGGAAAAAAGGACCGACTTAGGACCGATCCAGGATCAGTTTAAGACCAAATTTTGTGCACCTCTAGCTTTAGGATAAGTCCCACTGAAAAGGCTTGGCCCCAATTTGGAAAATTGGGCCATAGATGGGCCATAATTGGGCATTGATGATTATGAGATATTGGGCCATTGGAATGCCAAGTGTTTGGACTAGGATAAATGGTTGGGCCTTAAGGTAAGACCATGTGAGGGGTTTGGGCCAATTTGGAAAATTAGGCCATATGTTGGGCTTTGGTTCATTGGTTGACTTTTAGGCATTGGAGTGTGAGTTTGTCACACCCCGAAACCAGAATGGCGGAATCGTTCCGGGGTAGAGGACGTGATGTTTAGCATCACAACCAATGAATAATAGGAAACATAGCAACACAACCAGGACATTGGATACATAAAAATGTTTACATCAGTTTGAAACTTGTCTTAATTACATCAAAAGTATGTAAAAATATAAAAACAAGACTCTTATTGCTCCGGCTTCTCTAAATCCAAGGAGTACCTGTCTACTGATTTCCTGAGAATACAAGCAGTTTGAAAAATATCAGCATAAAGCTGGTGAGTTCATAAGTAGTATTTTGTAATGGAAACTTGTTGATGAGCTTGTAAAGGTGTTCGTATAGTTTCAAGAAAATCCGATATTTTCTTTAGTGAAAATGTAGTGTTTTAAATTCGGTATAAAACCATGAATAACTGTATGTTTCCAAGAAAATCCGATATTTTCTTTAGTGAAAATGTAATGTTTTAAATTCTGTATAAAACCATGAATAACTGTATGTTTCCAAGAAAATCCGATATTTTCTTTAGTGAAAATGTAGTGTTTTTAATCATGTATAAAACCATGAATGTTGGTTATTGAAAACTGTAGTGATATGCGTAAATAATACTTCATGTGACTAGCTAATGCTAATCATGATGTATAAGTATTTCATACGTGAAACCATTGTATGATCGGTTCTGTTTGAAAACCCTGGAAATTCTCCAGTTGTAGTGTGTATTAGTTCTATTTAGTATAAATAAAACTGTTGAAGAGTGCCAACTTGCAAACTAAAGGTGATTTTGTAACACCCAAAAATTCGAACCAATTTAAACTTTTAAAAACATTTCAAACCATTAAAAATCATTACAACTTTGTTTTCAAAATGTATAATATCAGAGTTTTCCGAGAAACATAGACTAAACATGAGGAGTTGTACGATCACGCCTTTGCCTTGCCGCGATCCCCTGATGTACCTGAAACAATAAGCTGAAACTGTAAGCCCGAGAGCTTAGTGAGTTCCCCCAAAATACCCATACCCGCAACAATACACATAGAATCATGACAGCATACTATGGGTCCAATCAACCATCGGGTTGGAATACCCCAGGCCCACAACCAACAGATTGGATTGCCAACACACTATGGGTCCAATCAACCATCAGGTTGGAATACCCCAGGCCCACAACCAACAGGTTGGAATGCCTACATACTCTGAGTCCAATCATCCTCGGGATGGAATACTCACGGCCCACAACCTACAGGTTGGAATGCCCAGGTCTATTGGCCTTCGCACCAAGCAGATAAGCCTCAACCGCCAAACAAATATGTGCACATATAATAGATAATCACATAACAGTCTATAGACAATACTTGATCTAACGGATCTTACCACATAGCACATAACACCATCCTATCTACCAGGATGCCAATCTAACAAATCATACCACATATCATATAATATTATCCAGCCCTCTAGGATATCGATCTAACAGATCATACTAGCATAACATAACCATATAATAATCCAAAGGGCCGGCCTTGGTGCCTTAGACCCTTGAGTATAGTGAGGAAAACTCACATCGCAACTATCGTCTGAAACTAGAAGCTCAACTCCCGGATCACCAACACGAACTCCACCACCTATCGTTACCATAAAACCCTTTTTCGTAAATCTCCAAATTACCAGAATACTCTCAGAAGTCAACTGGTTAACTCTTGGTCAAAGTCAAAGTCCACAGTCAAAGTCAACAGTCCATGTTGAGTCGACTCGTCGAGTGCAGTTCACCGACTCGTCGAGTCCTTCCTGAACTCAAGAAGTCGTGAAATCCTTTATTGGCTCGTTGAGTTCCCCTTTAACTCTCTGAGTTCATACGTGTCCAAGAATTGGAAGAAACCCTAGCCGACTCGCCGAGTCTTCGAACGACTCGCCGAGTTCAAGCCAATCTTCAACGGACTCGCCGAGTTTGTTCATCAACTCGACGAGTTCACGACCATCTTCATATGACTCGCCGAGTTGACTATGCAACTCGTCGAGTCCTTGCAGACCTTCATCCATGCAGACACTTTTTAAGCCATGCCAAGGCTCCAAATTGCAGATCCAACTTCCTTAGGCATGCTTGTCACGTAAAGTTGCAAACTTTACGTGCTTGCAAGGCTTTTAAGACCCTAAAATGACAAAACTAAGCTTGCAATGAAGTTACACACTTGAGGGAAGGCTCATACTAGGCAAAGCTGATGACTTTATGAATCTAGAGGCCAAGGGGGTCCAGATCTGAAGTTACAACTTCAGATCTTGGCTTAAGCACAAGAAACCTTTCTTAAAACTCATGCAAAAGAGGGTTTAGGTCAAAATGAGCCAAGGAGAACGGCCAAGTACCTTCAAGAGAGTGCTTACTGATGTAGATCTTGGATCCCACGAGCTCTTGCTTCAACTAGCTTGTTTCCCCAAGTGTTTCCTTCACCCAAAATCCTTCCTCCAAGCTCAAACTCTCCAAAAGAACACACACATGACTTAGGGTTAAAGAGGGATAAGAAGCAGTAAAGGGGAGGCTGGGGGAGGCCAATGATCCTTTAAATAGGGTGAAATGCCCCGGAAATTAGGTTTTCATCTGCCAGCTCCTGCTCGTCGAGTCCCTTCTTAGACTCGGCGAGTAGGTCACTAAAACGTGTGGACCATCCCGCTACTACTCGACGAGTAGGGCGACCAACTCGTCGAGTAGACCCAAAGACCAAGAAGGATTCATACATAAATCAATACCTGAGAATCGGGGCGTGACAATTCTCCCCCACTTGAACTAGACTTCGTCCTCAAAGTCCGCTGCGATGAACAACTCCGGATAGTGCTCCCGTATCTCAGCCTCCGGATCCCAAGTCCACTCGGACCCCCTCCAATGTTCCTACTATACCTTTACCAAAGGTATCTCCTTGTTCCGCAGAACTTTCATCTGATGGGTTTGAGCCATAAGAACTTTCCTATGTGCACATGCAAACCCTAATGCTTGGATCTAGGTTTCTCTAATTGAACATGCATTGTATCCAAGACTTACAATACTAGATCTAATGTAAACAATTGAATCTAATCATATGAAATCAGATCTAAAAGAATACCTTGAATTACTTGCTTGATACTTCTTCTTCTTGGAGCTTAGAGTCACAATTGTCACTCCTCTAATGGCTTACAAACACCAAATAGCAAGAAGATGATCTTGAGAGAGATAGAAGGGAGAGAAATCGGCCCTAGGGTTTCTTGCCTTGCATGAGTCCGATTTCCCCACCCCAAGGGATCTATTTATACTATGAGCTACTAGGGTTTCACCTTTAACCCTAATTGAATGACTTAGGCCCTAAGCAATCCAAGATCCTTCTAGATAATAGGCTTGGACGATTTTATGGTATCCAAACCCTAAAATTCGTCCACCCTCATATCCATAAGGATACATAGCCCAAAATACAACTATCACACATTTGACAGTTTATGCCCCTTTATTCAATTAACCTCTTTAAGTCACCAAATTAATTCTCAATTAATATATGACTTATATTAATTAAATAACATTATTATTTCTTTAATATATTATTCTCATAATATATTAACAATAATATCTCTTCTCTCTTAACAAATCATCTTGTCAAGTTGCTATGGTGAAGGCAACCCAAAAGGACAATGCACAACCGGGTCAAGTACTTACCAAATATAGTTACAGCCTTAGACACTAATCCAACAGTCTCCCACTTGGATAAGTCTAGTAACTATATATGCAAATATAATCCGATTAGCAATCGTAGCTCTCAAAGACGCTGTCAAACTCTGATCTTATCAGTATCATGTCCTTCAGATAAGGGATCGTATAATCCTCTGTTCTAGATATTGTGCGGACAATTACATGGAACATGGTCATACTTATTGTCCTGCAATTTTGTTTCTCGATCTCAGATTTACTTGACTTAGAACTTAATTGAACACATTAATTCAGTCCTGACCGGTCCCGGCACATAAGTCAAATCAAATCATCGAGGGGCCCTGATATCGCTTTTACCCTCTTAGGATAAAAGGAACAGATAAACTTCGACTTATATGCACTTACTATCCACTAATCAAATTACACACAACAATACGTTTTATAACATCAAGTTACTGATGCGTTTGCGCATTATCAATGCATAACCAATTAACAAACAATAAACCATATATCTAGGTTTTAAGACCATATGATATTACCATCTTGTGATCACTCGTGATAAATTCCATGAAGTGATTCCAACAAGTGTGGGTTTATTCCAATGCTCAAATCAAGTTCATAAGCACTCATGAACGTTGTAGCAAACCTTTGCTATGTCTAATACACTTTAGAAAATCTACACACCAATTCATGACAATCTTCATTCATATCTACTTCCAACATATGAACGACTGTGGACTATTCGAATAATCGATTATTATCAAATAACTTAATTATTCAGGAAGTCAAAATATGCAAAATGAAACAATAGTTAAACAATTAACATAAGACAGTAGCTTTACTTATAAATAATACTCCTTTATTTAATCATCAAATGTCAATTACCTTTATCTATTACATGTTTCCAAACTATCTAATGTAAACTAATATCGTCCTTCAGCCCAATGCTCCTAGCGTGCTGCAAATGCTTAACCCTGCTCAGTCCCTTCGTAAGCGGTTCTGCTGGGTTATCCTCTGACGATACCCTTTTCACCACGAGGTGTCCTTCTTCTACTCGATGTCTAATAAAGTGATATTTTCTGTCGATATGCCGAGATCTACCATGATCCCTTGGTTCCTTGGTCAAGGCAACTGCTCCTTCATTATCACAGAAGATTTCCATAGGCTCCTTTATGGCAGGCACAACTCCAAGATCACCAATGAAGTTCTTCAGCCACATTGCCTCTTTTGACGCTTCGCTTGCTGCAATGTACTCTGATTCGCACGTTGAATCAGCTACAGTTTCTTGCTTGGAACTTTTCCAAGTCACTGCTCCTCCATTGAGGGTAAAGACCCAGCCCGACTGCGAACGGTAGTTGTCCCTGTCGGTCTGAAAACTGGCATCACTATACCCTCGCACCTTTAAGTCATCACTCCCTCCAAGGACTAAAAACCATTCCTTGGTCCTCCGAAGGTACTTAAGTATATTCTTGACCGCAATCCAATGAGCTCTGCCCGGGTTCCCTTGATATCTACTGACCATGCTCAAAGCAAAGGCCACATCAGGGCGAGTACAAGTCATAGCGTACATGATAGAGCCAACTGCGGAAGCATAGGGTATTCGGCTCATCTCAGCTATCTCGGCTTCTGTACTCGGGCTTTGAGTCTTACTCAATTTGGCATTACTCTGTATCGGTAGTTCCCTTTTTCGAGTTTTCCATACTAAAACGTTTTAGTACCTTATCCAAGTAAGTATTCTGACTAAGTCCTATTAGTCTCTTACTTCGTTCTCTCACTATCCTTATTCCTAAAATATAGGAAGCCTCTCCGAGGTCCTTCATAGCGAAACACTTCCCGAGCCAGGACTTAACCTCCTGCAGAGTCGGGACGTTGTTTCCTATGAGCAGTATGTCATCAACATACAAAACGAGAAAGCTAACTATGCTCCCACTGGCCTTGACATATACACATGATTCATCTTCACTTCGTACAAATCCAAACTCTTTGACTTTCTCATCGAAGCAAAGATTCCATCTGCGAGACGCTTGCTTAAGCCCATAAATGGACTTCTCAAGCTTACACACTCTATTGGGATGCTTTGGATCGACAAAACCCTCTGGCTGAGCCATGTAAACATCCTCAGCCAACTTCCCATTTAAGGAAAGCGGTTTTTACATCCATTTGCCATATTTCATAGTCATGAAATGCAGCAATGGCTAGCATCACCCTAATAGACTTTATCTTCGCAACTGGTGAGAAGGTTTCGTCGTAGTCAACTCTAGGAGTCTGAGTGAAACCCTTCACAACCAATCGCGCCTTATAAGTGTGCACGTTCCCATCCACGTCGGTCTTCTTCTTGAAGATCCACTTGCACCCGACCGTCTTACGACCTGGTACATTGTCAACCAAATTCCAAACTTGGTTGTCATACATGGACTGAATCTCGCTGTCCATCGCCTCTTTCCATTTTACAGACTCTGGGCCTGCCATGGCTTCCTTATAGCTATTAGGTTCATCTAGATTTATTAGTGTACCATCACTAATATACGTGTCCCCTTCGGTAGTAATATGAAAACCATAAAACTGGCGATGAACTCTAACTCTTTCGGAACGTCTAAGAGGTAAGGACTCGTCAATTGGTTCAACCGGAGTTTCCTCCTCGGGTTGAGCGCCAGCGTTAGAGGTTCCTTCATCGCTCGACTCTTGAATCTCTTCAAGATCGACTTGCCTCCCACTGTCTCCTTGGCTTATGAGTTCCCGCTCTCGGAAAACCCCTCTCCTCGCAACGAAGACAACATTGTCACTCGGTCTATAGAAGAGATATCCAAAGGATTTCTGTGGGTAGCCGATGAATATACATCGCTCACTACGAGGTTCGAGCTTGTCGTGAGTTTCTCGTCTTACGAAAACTTCACAGCCCCAAACCTTGATATGTGCCAACGAGGGAGCTTTCCCTGTCCACATCTCGTGAGGTGTTTTGGCAACCTTCTTTGTAGGTACTAAATTGAGGATATGGGCGGCAGTCTCTAAGGCATACCCCCAGAATGAGATAGGTAGTGAAGCACGACTCATCATGGAACGAACCATGTCTAGCAAGGTTCGATTATGCCTCTCAGCTATACCATTCAATTATGGCGTCCTAGGTGGCGTCAATTGTGAAACTATTCCACATTCCTTGAGGTAGTCGTGGAATTCAAGACTTAGGTACTCTCCACCTCGATCAGATCGAAGCATCTTGATTTTCCTGCCCAATTGATTCTCCACTTCTTGTTTAAACTCTTTGAATTTTTCAAAGGTTTCTGACTTGTGCTTGATCAAGTAGATATACCCATATCTGCTATAATCATCTGTGAAAGTCACATAGAAGCGATTTGCATCCCTTGTGGTGGATCTAAAGGGTCCACATACATCTGTATGTATGAGATCTAATAAACCCTCACCCCTCGCACAAGTGTCAGTGAAGGGTGACTTGGTCATCTTTCCAAGTAAACAAGATTCGCACGTGTCATCTTCCCTAAGGTCGAACGACTCCAACACTCCATCCTTTTGGAGTTGGGCTATGCGCTTCTTGTTGACATGTCCAAGACGACAATGCCACAAGGATGCTTTATCCATACTATTGGAAGAATCCATACACAACACATCATTTCCTAGGTTATCTACAACCATAACAGTTTCATAAATTCCATTACAAGGCATTGCTTCAAAATATAAAACACCATTTAGATAAGCATAAATTGAACCATTCTCATTATTAAACGAATATCTAAATCCTTGTCTAAATAAACCATGAAAAGAAATGATGTTTCTTGCCATATCTAACGAGTAGCAACAATTATTTAAATCTAAATTTAATCCATTTCTAAGCACTAAAGAATACACTCCAATCTTGGTGACAGGCGACGTTCTTCTGTTTCCCATGATTAGATTTATTCTTCCAAGCTCCACATCCCTATTTCTTCCTAGTCCCTGCAAATCAGAACAAATGTGGTAACCACACCCTGTATCAAGAACCCAAGAAATAGCATGAGATGAATCATTAGATTTAATTGTGTAAATACCTGTGAAAGATGGCTTGATCTTCCCATCCTTGATGGCTTGTAGATATTCCGGGCAGCTTCTCTTCCAATGTCCTATTTTGTGGTAATGGTGGCACTCTGCCTCCTTTGGGTTTGGGTTGGGCTTAGCAGGATCAACCTTGGTCCCACTAGAAGATGAACCATCTTGGGACTTTCCTTTGTGGTGGTTCTTTGAAAAAGCCTTCCTCTTCTTGCCCCTTCCCTGTCCAATAGCCAAAACAGGAGCAACAGGTGGATTGGGAGTTGGTGCAACAGACTTGTCCTTGAGGTTGCTCTCAGCAGTCCTCATGAGCCCTTGGAGTTTGCTTAGGGTGACCTCTTCCTTGTTCATGTGGTAGGTCATCCTAAATTGGTTGTAGCATGAGGGCAAGGAGTGAAGAACAATGTCGATAGCCAAATCTTCCCCAAAGTTGACATTCAACTTGCGAAGACGATCAACATACCTTTGCATCTTTTGCAAGTGCACAGTTAGAGACTCTCCATTTCCCATTTTAGCAGTGATCATATTCGTTATGATCTCATAGCGTTCTTGCCTCGCGCTTTGGTGATATCTCTCCATCAAGTCTAGATGCATCTCATAAGGATACATGTCCTCATAGGATTTTTGGAATTCTGAGTTCATTGTGGCTATCATGATGCAATGGACCTTCGTTGCATCACGCTCATGGTTCTCAAAGACAGCCATTTCTTCAGGAGTAGCAGTTTCTGGATTGACCTTCTCGAGCTTCTCATCGAGAACATACTCTTTGTCCTCGTAACGCGCGATCGTGCGAATGTATCTTATCCATTCGCTAAAGTTCGTTCCATCGAAAGTCACTTTTTGACAAAGGCTCATTAGCGGGAATGAGCTAGTAGTAGCGTTGTTTGCGTTAGACATCTACAAATAGAAAGGAACAAAGTTTGATTAGAATTAAGCCCCTAATTAACACCCAAAAAGAAAATTAAGGCTAGGACCCAACAACATTATTTACACATTAGAAAAGGGATGCCGTAATCCAACATGCAAATAATTTGGAGGTAAGTGAATGACGATTCACTAATTCTTCACCATGAAAAACATAAGCTTTAAGTTTTAAATGTATTGAGAATTCCTAGATTTCATTGAGATTCATTGAACCTTTCAATGGCATGTTTAAATCTCGATATGCCCCTCTCGTTTGTGATTGGGATGCCGAGGATCACAAAGTGGGTGTGAATAACCATGCAAATGTACAAGGTGCCCCCACTGTTACAGTTACCTATTCAATGTACTGGTTAACCACACACGCTCCATTGAACTATAACAAACAATGAGTCACCCTTTTCCACCTTTGCTTAGAACCCAATTAATGTGCCGGTTAACCACACGTGCTCCATTAATGTCTTAGCAAGGGTACAAAGTGTAATTTCATGGGATGCCATCAATTCACTTTTCCTAAAGTAACTAAGATTGGGAATTTTATAAAACATGTTTAGTTACTTTATATAGATTCATTATACTTATTAATGCGAGGAGGTTTGCCCTATCCTACCCGTTCGGCTAACGACCCTCCACCAGTCAAGCAAGCGGTGGGTGTGATCGTACACCCATTAAGCGCCATTTTATAGGCAGCAACCTTATACCTACCTTATAGACCGGCTTCGTGAATGAGGCCTACTAACGGTAAGACTAGCATTTTAAATTATACATATATATATTAAGCTTGTAATAATATGATAGTATAGAGTTGAATTTTAAACTTGTAAAATTCTAGGGATTGAAATTTAAATTATCCAAATTAAACATTTAATCATAAAATATAAAATTTCAAAGCTTGAGGACAAGTTTAGAACTTTTCAAAACATAAGGATCAAATAGCAAATAATATAAATCAACTAATTAGATTATCTCAATTTGATCTTATTTAGAATTACTTGCAAGACAATTTACCAATTCAATTCAAATAATCAATTATAATCATATAAGGAAATTATTATTCAACTAATTGACAATTATATTTTATTTGGTCAAGAATATACTCATATATATGATTAAAATCGGATTTTAATGACCCAAAACAGTTAAGGCAAGTATCCTCAAGTAAAACAGCAAGAAATCCCGAAACTTCCTCCTTCTGACGCTCGAACTCGCCGAGTACCTCTATGGACTCGCCGAGTTGGAGCTACTCGCCGAGTCCACAGTGGAACTCGCCGAGTTCATCAGGCAGTCTCACAAAAATCGAATTTTTCAAGCAACAAGCAATCAACCAATGCAACAATTCAATAGAAATCAATCAAAGCTCTGATACCACTGATGGGTTTGAGCCATAAGAACTTTCCTATGTGCACATGCAAACCCTAATGCTTGGATCTAGGTTTCTCTAATTGAACATGCATTGTATCCAAGACTTACAATACTAGATCTAATGTAAACAATTGAATCTAATCATATGAAATCAGATCTAAAAGAATACCTTGAATTACTTGCTTGATACTTCTTCTTCTTGGAGCTTAGAGTCACAATTGTCACTCCTCTAATGGCTTACAAACACCAAATAGCAAGAAGATGATCTTGAGAGAGATATGAGGGAGAGAAATCGGCCCTAGGGTTTCTTGCCTTGCATGAGTCCGATTTCCCCACCCCAAGGGATCTATTTATACTATGAGCTACTAGGGTTTCACCTTTAACCCTAATTGAATGACTTAGGCCCTAAGCAATCCAAGATCCTTCTAGATAATAGGCTTGGACGATTTTATGGTATCCAAACCCTAAAATTCGTCCACCCTCATATCCATAAGGATACATAGCCCAAAATACAACTATCACACATTTGACAGTTTATGCCCCTTTATTCAATTAACCTCTTTAAGTCACCAAATTAATTCTCAATTAATATATGACTTATATTAATTAAATAACATTATTATTTCTTTAATATATTATTCTCATAATATATTAACAATAATATCTCTTCTCTCTTAACAAATCATCCTGTCAAGTTGTTATGGTGAAGGCAACCCAAAAGGCCAATGCACAACCGGGTCAAGTACTTACCAAATATAGTTACAGCCTTAGACACTAATCCAACATCATCTTCCTCTCCAGTATGGCCACATGCCTCTCAACATAATTCAGCCGTTCATCGACCTGAATGTCATCCAATGATACTACTGCCTCCTCATCCGGCATGAACTTCCGCAATTGCGAAACGTAAAAGGCGATGCGAAATCCAACCGACCCTTTTCCAAAGGTCTATTCTACTTGCCACTTTGCCAACCTGGCAAAATCCTGACGATCCAAAGTATCGGAAACCCAACTTTCCCTCTTCCTGAAGCAAACCCTTTGTGCTGACAGGATAAGCGTCCTTCGGCTCCCAAAATATCATACATAATCAACCAGCTAACAAGTACGAACACTCATACCTGGCCCAATCAGCCTCGGGCTGGAATACCAGGCATGCCTACGACGGGTCCAGACATCCCTAGGATGGAATACCCTCGTATCCCCACACATGTTTGACCCAATCAACCCCCGCGTTGGAATACCAAACATATCGGGTCTAATCAATCATAGGGTCCGATCATCCTCAGGATGGAATACCCTAGATTGGAATACCTCTATGACATGACTCGGGTCTATTCATAACTTGAGATCGAAGGATATATCCTTATGTCTCATCCACCATCCTCTGATTCGTCACAACCGAGTGCAACTCCCCCGAATCTCAACAATACATCCAATCCGAACGCGCTCCTACCAGCGACATAACGAACACAATCTTTATGCCCACAGCCTATGACTGGAATGTCATTACATGGTCCTCAGCATAGGTATGGATTGCCTCTGAGCCCACAGCATGAGCCTGGTATGCCCTCTCCCGCCCTCAGCTCATGAATGGAATGCTTCTGATAACCTATCGACACCGTTGTCGTCGCTTCAGATGCCCAGCACTCCGTCCTGGAGGCACTCACCTCCTCATTGCCCAAAAAGGGCCTAAATAATGTCTGTCACAACACCAACAACCTCACGGTGCTGAAACCTCACCCTACACTGTCCACTTGCAGAACAAGTTGCTACTCCATAACACATATATTCTCAAAACCTGATCACATAACTAACAAAACCCATACAGAGTCTTCAGCACGTTCAATACTTGGGGACAGACCTACTGATTGATATAGCACAGCAGCATACTCAATACCCGCACATAGATCTACAAACGCTTACAGATACTTTTCGCACACCTAAACACCCAAGTAGTTAATGTCGCCCTGATCACAGAAACTGACCGAAATAGTAGGCTGTCTTCTGGTTGCTTCTGAAGTCCACTGAGACCTCCCCGGTCCCAACTTATCTGGAATACCGAAGTCCTGACCAGTTTCTGAGCCAATGGTAATCTCACAGTCGCCCCACGTGACTCCCGAAGGAACTTCGTCTAGCAATAACCGCCCTAACTATATTGCCACTCATGGCTCCATCAATCCTTCTGATCCATTGTTCATAGCAGCCTGACAACCTGACGCCATCGAATCATATACGAAAAGTGAACGCTACCAGAAAACTGTAGTCTTACATCATGTCCGGTCTCCAACGACCTACCGTTTTCCTTATTCTGATTATGCTATGGTCTACCGACAATCTTGCGAACAGGCCCACCCTGACCTGATCGTCTGTAAGAATCCGTGAATACTACAAATCATCACGCAACCTCACAATACTTCCAACACCATCTGACCGCTAGTGAATGCTACGACTACCCCCACAGTCTTACAACACTTTCCATACTATCTGATCGGTGGTGAATTATAACATCCGGATTTCCAGGTATTATGTTTGATCATTTATTCTTTTGAGTAAAAGGGAGGGACGCGACGAGTTGAGGCGTAGACTCGTCGAGTAGGATCGCGTGTGCTGACTGGATTAATGAATGGACTCGACGAGTCGGAAAGGGTGGACTCGACGAGTCCGTGCTGTGGATTGAAACCCTAATTATCGGGGTCTGTGCCCTATTTAAAGGCCTTTATGGCCTCCATTTGCGGCCACTTCACCCCTGAGAAACCCTAGAGAGCAGAGAGATCGTTTGTGGTGCAAGGGGAAGGCTAATTCACCATTTCTTGTGTGTTTTGGCAAGAAGGAAGGAGGTAGAACAAGCTAAGCGGGTTGAGGAGCTTGGCTCCACTTCTATTTGATCAGAGGAAGCTGTTGGAGGTAACAATTTGTGCCATTCTCGTGTTTATAATGATTCTAGTGAAATCTAGGGTTTTCTTTATGGCTCTTTTAGTTGAATCTGGAGTATGTGAGGTCCCAAGGCGAAATGGTTCATAGATCTGGACCTTAAGAGGTCTAGAGAGTCCTTACCACTCTGCTTTATGCCATACCTTTTGAGTTATGAGCCTAGGAGGCCATTTTAGAGGTTATTTCACCAAAAGAAGCTTTGGGTGTGTTGCATGTGTACCAAGATTCGACCTTTATGTGATTATCATGCTTGGGAAGGTCAGATCTATAGATTAGAGAAGCAGATCTGACCTTAGAAGGTCATTTGAGTATGAACATGGAAGCAACTCGCCGAGTTCATAAGTGGACTCGACGACTCGAGTCGGGATTGCCCCGCGATTCGTGTCAGGAGGAACCCGTCGAGTGGAGGGATGACTCGACGTGCCATGAGAGGCTAGAAAGTTTCTGAGGACCCGCATGGACTCGCCGAGTCGCCCATGTGCACTCGACGAGTCGGGTCAAAGTTTGACCGTTGACTTTCGTTGACCTTAGGGTTCTGGTCAAGACTGATTCAAGAGAGTTCAGGGAGGGGTATAATGGCCTTCTACCCAATCTTTAGAGATGAGACTATGAGAGAGTATTGATCGGGGATGTTAATTGAATGATAGGAGGAGGCTGGGTCGGGACGTTGAGCACGAGAGTTTATCCGACTTCTTTGAGGTGAGTCTTCTCACTATACTGTACCTGGAAGGGTACCTATGTGTGACCGGAAGGTCTTATATGCTATGAGATGTATGAGCTGTATTTCGATATGTATGTCTTATGTATGTTATGTATGATAAGGACCGGAAGGTCAAGATGATATGGACCGGAAGGTCAAGAGGTTACGAACCGGAAGGTCAAGAGGTTACGGACCGGAAGGTCGATACGAGTAGGACCGGAAGGTCTACCGGGATTTGGGACGGAAGTCCCCTGAGACATTTGGATCAGAAGATCCCACTGAGTTATGGCCTGGAAAGGCGTATGTGTTGTATGTGGTATTTTGGAGAACTCACTAAGCATTTATGCTTACAGTTGCTGTGTTCTGTGTTTCAGGTATTAGCGAGGATCGTGGGAAGGCGCCGGTATGATCCGTACACACTCATAGAGATTATGTTTTGAGATTCTGGGATTTGTGTATTATGATGACGTTGGATACAGTTTGTTGGATATTGTTTTGATGATTGAAAATATGATTTTAAAATGAAAAATTGTTTTGAAAATTTACGTCGTTACAAGTTGGTATCAGAGCCTTGGTTTGAGGGATTCGGATGCACCTTCGGGCGTATCTGAACTCAAACTGAGGATTTGAGGAAAATTTTCAGAAAAGAAACAATTTTTCTAAAAGCGTAAAAGATTTTGGGAAAGGCAGAACGGAGCAGTGTATACGATCAGCCAGCGCCCGAACGGTGATTTCCCAAAATACTCTTACATTATGTGTTACGAGATATGATATGATATGTTATGCATGCTAGAGTAGGCTAGGTATTCATATTAGGACTAGAGTGGCCTGATTTGTGATGCCTTAGCCTAGGAGATTACTGCTGCTATGAGATACTTCGAGAGTGAGTAGGTAGCAGTGAGGAGCTTATGAGAAGTCTACCGAAGGGTAGCCTATGCTTAGCGAGATGTAGAGTACTTGTGATCTGGGATCCTAGGAGGAGGACTTGGAATGAATGCTGATGCGGTGTGGAAGGTAGTATTGGGCCCGTACTACTGAAAACACCGGATCAGTGCGCAGTCCAAGTAAGAATCCTTAGGGTACTAAGGAACAAGTAGGGCTGAGTTATTGAGTGCGAGTACACTCGAGTGAGTCTCTGATATTTTTTATGTTGTATTTCAGAGACATCATGGTTGAGACACGCCACAGACCAGAGACCAGTGGCGTGAGTGACGAGGAGCTTCGTCAGATGATCCACGGCGAGGGGGGCTGCGGCTATCCGCGCAGAGATACCGGGGATGTTTGAGTCTATCAAGACCACTTTGATTGAGACGTTTGACGAGAGATACGCAGCGGTTACTGAGGTTGCGGCTGCTGCAGCTACTGCAGCTGTGGCTGCTGCTAGACCTCGGGGGGGTGACTCGATGCTGTTCCGGGAGTTCAGCAACACGAAGCCACCGGAGTTTGATGGGACGCAGGATCCGATTGCTGTGATGAGATGGATTTCAGATATCGAGGGATACTTCTACACCTGTTCGTGTCCGGAGCATCTGAGGGTTCGGTTTGCACTGAAATAGTTTCGCTTGGGGGCGAAGGACTGGTGGAAGTTCGTGGCGGCGAACTTCACTCTTGCAGAGATTTCGGAGGTGACCTGGGAGAGGTTCACCACCATGTTCAGAGACGAGTATGTTCCCCCGGTGGAGTGGGAACGGTTGGCACAGGAGTTCTTGTCCCTGAAGCAGGGGACGGAGTCCGTGACTGTGATTACACGGATGTTTCACGAGAGGGCATTGTTTTGCCCTGAGCACGTGTCGTCTGAGCAGGCACGCATGAGCCGGTATTTGAGCATTGAGAAGTGATGTCATGGTTCGATTACCATGATAAGTAGCAGATTGAGAAGTGACGTCATGGTTCGAGTACCATGAGTTGTAGCAGTTCGAGAGGTGATGTCATGGTTCGAGTGCCATGATGTGAGGTGAAATGAGAAGAGGGAACATGGTTCGAGTACCATGATTCGTAGAAGATTAAGAAGAGATAGCATGGTTCAGGTACCATGATTCCTAGCAGATCGAGAGGTGGCCACACGGTTTGAGTACCATGACATGTGGCGGTTAGTATTTCTGGTTTTTACCGGTTATTCCATAGGGATTTTCTAGACTGAGAGCAGAGGTGAATGAGTACGAGGCCAGAAGGCCACGATGAACAAGTTTTAGTGGAGCATCCCTTGAAAAGGGAAATCGAGTGAGCTCCGAGGGATTGTGGGTGATATGCCATTTGGAGTCGCAAGACTCAGGGATGAGTAGGGATGGTGCATTACGGGAGAATACGGTCTGGGCTGGGTAACATGCCGATAGTGGAGAGGTCACTTTCTGTGACCCGAGTGGTGTTATTTCCGTTTCCTGTGGGAGACGTAAGAGGTGTTGAGATTTCGGTTTTGAGTTTGGGGGTGAGCCTTGTGGGATTGCACGGATGGTGATCTTCAACCAGAGTATATGGCAGTAGGTCTGCCGCAAGGTAAAGATATAGCTTGAACAGGTCGTCAGTGGGGACTGAGATGCGTCAAGGACCAGGATACACCCTAATTAAGTATAGTAGGGCATGTGATAGCTACAGCGTCAGACGATCAAGAGGAATATATCAGGGCGGTGGCCCTTATTGTCTTTGATGGGTATTAAGAGTGCAAATATGGTTTCTGCTCATATGATGAGTGACGTGATGGAATGCTGGTTAAGGAGTCAATGATGAGGAGTACGGTAGATCATTACTTCCAGACTAAGAGTCAGGGTTAATACTGATCAGTTGGGAGGTCCGGTGATGGAATGGTGTGAGATTCTGAATGACTAAAGGCAGTCGTGGTAGGAAGTTCTGAGGATTTCATCTGAGTTTCGGGGCATTGGAGTTGCTCGATCTCTGTCAGGAGATCATCAAGCGTTGTGTAGCACCTTCCAAGAGTCGGTGCGATGTTACTGGTGGAAACCGCCTGTGGGATTGATTGCTGGTGCGCCGATTGGGGTTGGTTCTAACCCTAAGTGGGGGAGAACCGGGTATTTTATTGAGGGGATTAGAGATTCGATCGCGAATGGTTAGAGATCTGGATACGGAGAGATCGGTAGTGCGAACTCATGAGCCCAGGGTTATTGGTGATTGAGACGAGGTGCAGAGCGAGATAATGAATGTGTTATGTTTGAAAAGGATGAGTGTCTCCACGGCAATTGGCCGTTGGTCGGAGACTTTGGGGTGAACGGAAACTCTTCGAGGTCAAAATGGTGAATTCGAGATGGTTGGCTCGTAGGGTGAGTTCGACGGTTGAGAAATTTTGGTTCAATGATGGGGCTGTTAGTCAGCTTGGGAAGGGCAGAAGTTGATTAGACAACCAATTCCAGGTTGTGGAACAGGAAGATCAGTGGATGAGACGAGATGTCGTGAGGATCTATGGTGGTGTATCGAGGTATCCGAATTTAATGCATTGGATTTCGGATGATTTTGAGTGTTGAGTGGAGATGGCAGGTGGTAGGTCAAGCATCGATGATTCCAGTGGGAGTCCTTTCGGTTAATGTCAGAAAGTGAGATTGTCCAAGAATATGGATTGCAGCAGAGAAGAGTGTTTTATTATAGCGATTGCTGCCAGATATAGTGATGCATAATTTGGGTAAGTGCATGCACCTATATATGATTGGTCCGCGGAGTGTGTGAGTCAGTCAGAGGTTGTTGTGATGCTATGGGAAGCCGTAGTACTCACTAGTCAGAGGTTGTTGTGATGCTACGGGAAGTCGTAGTACTCACTAGTCAGAGGTTGTTGTGATGCTACGGGAAGCCGTAGTACTCACTAGTCAGAGGTTGTTGTGATGCTACGGGAAGCCGTAGTACTCACTAGTCAGAGGTTGTTGTGATGCTACGGGAAGCCGTAGTACTCACTAGTCAGAGGTTGTTGTGATGCTACGGGGAGCCGTAGTACTCACTAGTCAGAGGTTGTTGTGATGCTACGGGAAGCCGTAGTACTCACTAATCAGAGGTTGTTGTGATGCTACGGGAAGTCGTAGTACTCACTAGTCAGAGGTTGTTGTGATGCTACGGGAAGTCGCAGTACTCACTAGTCAGAGGTTGTTGTGATGCTACGGGAAGCTGTAGTACTCACTAGTCAGAGGTTGTTGTGATGCTACGGGAAGCCGTAGTACTCACTAGTGAGAGGTTGTGGTGATACTGCGGGAAGCCGTAGTACTCACCAGTCAGTTAGAGGTTGTGGTGATACTGCGGGAAGCTGTAGTACTCACCATTCAGTGAGAGGTTGATGTGGTGCTACGGGAAGACGTAGTACACACTAGTTAGCGAGAAGTTGTTATGATAAAGTACTCTTTGATCAGAGCATGGCGCAGAGAGTTTTAGGCATGGGGTGGCCCTGATTGGTGAGTTTTTGGGAACCTGGTGGTCGGGCCAGGGGCGAGATCGGGGTCTCCTCAATGTTAGGGGATCATTATGTTCTGAGTAAGGTGTGGTCATTGCAATCCGGAAGAATGGGATAAGTGAGGTATGCATAGGGTGCAGGAAATGAGTTCTGAGTTGAGTGCTTCGTTGGGACGAGTGGTTCCAACTCTGAGTCGGACCAAATTCCCGAGTTTGAGTTGGCTTTGGTGGTGCTTTGGATAGGCGAGACGAGGTTCTGGATTCTAAGGTGGGTTCCATGTTGAGGAGTGTTGTTTGTCATCTGATGTCTTTGACCTGTGTGGGTCAGTACTCGGGTACGGGAGGTACCGCAAGTTGCATGGAACTATGAGTAACAGATGACAGAGGTCGGGGTTGAGTCGATCTTCTGTTGGGAAGGTAGCATTCGCTTAGGGTTAAGCGGACTTCATTACTCGAGTGTCACATTGGGCCGATGTGGTTATAGTAAGAAGGAAACCATGGATACGGTTGGGATAATGCAATGGATGACCCTGGAGGTTCAACTATGGGGTCGAGATCAGACCTGGTACTCAGTGTTAAAAAGGGATATGAGGAATGGAGCTGAGTCTTATGATTTTTTTTAGATGTCTGAGGACACTTCAGAGCGAGCACGATTATTCTTTTGGGTTTGAGGGTAGAGAGTTGATAATTCTTTGTTCGGTTGGTTTTTCTCCGGGATTGGGAATCCCTGTTGGGATCCAGGTGTCCAGAGAGGATGGAAGCTGTGTGGCATGAGATCCTATCGATGGTGCCATTTGGTTATGGGATTCGATATGTATGTGGAGGATCGATTTCGAGGGCGAAATGTAATTTAAGTAGGGGAGAATTGTAACATCCGGATTTCCAGGTATTATGTTTGATCATTTATTATTTTGAGTAAAAGGGAGGGACTCGACGAGTTGAGGCGTAGACTCGTCGAGTAGGATCGTGTGTGCTGACTGGATTAATGAACGGACTCGACGAGTCGGAAAGGGTGGACTCGACGAGTCCGTGCTGTGGATTGAAACCCTAATTCTCGGGGTCTGTGCCCTATTTAAAGGCCTTTATGGCCTCCATTTGCGGCCACTTCACCCCTGAGAAACCCTAGAGAGCAGAGAGATCGTTTGTGGTGCAAGAGGAAGGCTAATTCACCATTTATTGTGTGTTTTGGCAAGAAGGAAGGAGGTAGAACAAGCTAAGCGGGTTGAGGAGCTTGGATCCACTTCTATTTGATCAGAGGAAGCTGTTGGAGGTAACAATCTGTTTCATTCTCGTGTTTATAATGATTCTAGTGAAATCTAGGGTTTTCTTTATGCCTCTTTTAGTTGAATCTGGAGTATGTGAGGTCCCAAGGCGAAATGGTTCATAGATATGGACCTTAAGAGGTCCAGAGAGTCCTTACCACTCTGCTTTATGCCATACCTTTTGAGTTATGAGCCTAGGAGGCCATTTTAGAGGTTATTTCACCAAAAGAAGCTTTGGGTGTGTTGCATGTGTACCAAGATTCGACCTTTATGTGATTATCATGCTTGGGAAGGTCAGATCTATAGATTAGAGAAGCAGATCTGACCTTAGAAGGTCATTTGAGTATGAACATGGAAGCAACTCGCCGAGTTCATAAGTGGACTCGACGACTCGAGTCGGGATTGCCCCGCGATTCGTGTCAGGAGGAACCCGTCGAGTGGAGGGATGACTCGACGTGCCATGAGAGGCTAGAAAGTTTCTGAGGACCCGCATGGACTCGCCGAGTCGCCCATGTGCACTCGACGAGTCGGGTCAAAGTTTGACCGTTGACTTTCGTTAACCTTAGGGTTCTGGTCAAGACTGATTCAAGAGAGTTCAGGGAGGGGTATAATGGCCTTCTACCCAATCTTTAGAGATGAGACTATGAGAGAGTATTGATCGGGGATGTTAATTGAATGATAGGAGGAGGCTGGGTCGGGACGTTGAGCACGAGAGTTTATCCGACTTCTTTGAGGTGAGTCTTCTCACTATACTGTACCTGGAAGGGTACCTATGTGTGACCGGAAGGTCTTATATGCTATGAGATGTATGAGCTGTATTTCGATATGTATGTGTTATGTATGTTATGTATGATAAGGACCGGAAGGTCAAGATGATATGGACTGGAAGGTCAAGAGGTTACGGACCGGAAGGTCGATACGAGTAGGACCGGAAGGTCTACCGGGATTTGGGACGGAAGTCCCCTGAGACATTTGGATCGGAAGATCCCACTGAGTTATGGCCTGGAAAGGCGTATGTGTTGTATGTGGTATTTTGGGGAACTCACTAAGCATTTATGCTTACAGTTGTTGTGTTATGTGTTTCAGGTATTAGAGAGGATCGTGGGAAGGCGCCGGCATGATCCATACACACTCATAGAGATTATGTTTTGAGATTTTGGGATTTGTGTGTTATGATGACATTGGATACAGTTTGTTGGATACTGTTTTGATGATTGAAAATATGATTTTAAAATGAAAAATTGTTTTGAAAATTTACGTCGTTACATGAATGCTACGGCCACCCTCGCAGTCTTACAACACTTTCGTTCTAACACAAACGCAGTCTAATACCTTACCCTCAATCTATCAATCCACTTACCCTCAGAGTCTATCACACACCCGACTGAACATCCGAACAGAGCCCAATTCATGATTGGAACCCCAAACTGATTCCCCAAATTCTGATATCAAGCACCGAGAAGACACGATACACATGCTGGGACGTTTACCAAACTCCCAACTCACACAACCCTCAAACCAAACAGCCACTTGGGCCGCCTTTCTTCCTGACCACGATACGAAACTTAACCCATTTTCGACACCGCTCGTGCTTCTATATCCCGGGGCGATTCTCCCCCACTTAGATTCGACTAAGTCTTCACAATACATGAAAATTGGAGAATTCCCAATCCTTCTCACTATCCAACGATTGATCCGATAACAGCCAACTCTTCTAACTAGCGCTCCATTACTAGCCAATCCCAATTGGCCACACACCTCAAGAACCAGATGAACACTTCCTGAAACCCAGTGAAACCGACAGTCACAAATGTTTGAATGACCCCACACTCAAGTCCTGAAGACCAAAAGATAGATACTCCAACTAATACCTCGGCGACGAGCTACTTCCTTGGTGCTTTCGTCCGTCAATCACGAACGGTTGCCAAAACCATTGATCCCTGACAATGCTGAATAACCCTTCTGTGGGACCCTAACCGCAGACCTCCCACATACTACCCCTTTTTCCAAAGGTGTTCCAAACAAGTTTCCCGCTCAAACGTTCATAGCTGAACTGCAGTAGTTGAAGCAACCTCTTCCCTAAACCGGGCTACAAAATATTCCCAAGACATAGTCTATAATCCCAAAATTGCAATTGGTCGCACAATCAATCCTTACCACCTGATACAAGATATCCAAGGCAAACCGGACCTCACAAAATACTTATGCCACATCGATCCACCTGCGCTGAAATAATATCGCCAATCCCTGCAAGCAACTAACCCCGAGCTGGAATACAGCCCGATCTTGGGGTCACAAGCCTGCTCACTCCTTCGAGCTAGAAAAACTGAAAGGGCACAACCCTTGCCATAGGTGATAAAATTCTAATCAACCACTCTACTTCCCATCCTCTAATGAATCCCTAAACTCTAATCACCTACAATCCTTTGATAATAAATTTCTCCTGACACCTCCAATGGCCTAACAACTCATGAAACTCCGCAACACATAGATCAGACAGAACATGCAACTAACCTGAAATTACTGCTTATCCATACTCAACAATATTCCAAGACAAAATAAATATCGATCGCGGAAAACTTGACCACAATATTATTACAGAATAGGGTTTTCCAATTACATACCAGAGACTTCTTGCGGCTCGACCTTGATCTCCTGAGGAACGATGATCGCTGGAATCTGAATTCCTTCCGTCCTCAACTCAGGACAGCTGGACCTGAAATGACCTGGCTGGTGACAGTGAAAGCATATCTGATTCTTCTTGCAATCCCGTTGCACATGCCCTCTCTCCCCGCCCTTGTAGCACCTGAATTTGTGACAAGCAAATCTGTGGGTTCCCCCACACTTGCCACACACCTCCTGACCCTCCTGACTTCCAGTACTTAGGTTAGCTGTCTCCAACTCTTCGTCCTCTGCTGAAAAGTCCCTCCTCCTCTTTCCTAGTTGTGACCCCACCACCGGCTCTCCTCCAGTAGTCATCCCGGTAGGAACATCTCTCACAGATTGCAACGCTGCAACTTGCTCCTCGAACTTGGTGATCACCCTGGCGTTGACCCGATCCACGACACCGAACAATTCTTCTCGCAAAATCTGAGAAACCTCAACAGAAATCATCTCCCGTATCTGATCGACGGACAATACTAGCCTATCATGGCAACTCGCTCCCGATCCTGATCCGGATCCCGCCTCAAATCGATTTGCCATCACCATACTGAACATATACCAGGAAGATATCAGATAATCCGCATACACGACGGGGGAACCTACTCCCGACCGAACCCTAGGGGTTGTGACTTCCTTGACACGCATATCGGTCCTGTGCTTTAAGTAGTACGGGCCTATACTACCTTCCACACCTACCCATATTTGTCTCAAGTATCACCACAACTCCCTACAATATACATATACATAGCAAGCGCTAAGTCCTCACTCCTAGAGGAATGATAAATATCTCATAACTGACCTCCCGGCCTCTCACTACCCACCCATCCACCAACTGCCACACGACCCTCCATTGGTGCCAGTTAACTATTGCATGGATACAATCACATACCGCACGGCTTAAACAATCTTAGACTAAAAGATTTAATCCCACAACGGTTGGACTCAGACAAGAGCTGCACAGCAGGACCAAATCCCTTACCCTAGGACCACTTAACCCGTGTAGCATGTGACTTAGAGTATTCACCCAATCGTTAGTTCACACGCGAAAGAGTCACAAACAATAAATCAGGTACTCTACATAAGATAAGGCATCAAAGATCAGGAAATTCTATCATACGATTCCTGAGGATCCTTATATTATTACTAGCATGATGTTCTAACATATCACATAATATCAAATAACTTGTATGTATTTTGGGGTCTACTTACTGGCTCCGGCTGATCGTACACTTGCATCCTCCTTTATTATTTGAAAGCCATTCGAAATTATTTTGAAAACATTTTCCCTTAGTTTGAGACTGGCTTCACACAAATGTTTCTCCAATTCACTCAAACCAAGGCTCTGATACCAACTTGTAACACCCAAAAATTCGAACCAATTTAAACTTTTAAAAACATTTCAAACCATTAAAAATCATTACAACTTTGTTTTCAAAATGTATAATATCAAAGTTTTCCCAGAAACATAGAAAAAACATCAGGAGTTGTACGATCACGCCTTCGCCTTGCCGCGATCCCCTGATGTACCTGAAACAATAAGCTGAAACTGTAAGCCCGAGAGCTTAATGAGTTACCCCAAAATACCCATACCCGCAACAATACACATAGAATCATGACAGTATACTATGGGTCCAATCAACCATCGGGTTGGAATACCCCAGGCCCACAACCAACAGGTTGGATTGCCAACACACTATAGGTCCAATCAACCATCATGTTGGAATACCCCTGGCCCACAACCAGCAGGTTGGAATGCCCACATACTCTGAGTCCAATCATCCTCGGGATGGAATACTCACGGCCCACAACCTACAGGTTGGAATGCCCAGGTCTATTGGCCTTCGCACCAAGCAGATAAGCCTCAACCGCCAAACAAATATGTGCACATATAATAGATAATCAGATAACAGTCTATAGACAATACTTGATCTAACGGATCCTACCACATAGCACATAACACCATCCTATCTACCAGGATGCCAATCTAACAGATCATACCACATATCATATAATACTATCCTACCCTCTAGGATACCGATCTAACAGATCATACTAGCATAACATAACCATATAATAATCCAAAGGGCCGGCCTTGGTGCCTTAGACCCTTGAGTATAGTGAGGAAAACTCACATTGCAACTGTCGTCTGAAACTAGAAGCTCAACTCCCGGATCACCAACACGAACTCCACCACCTATCGTTACCATAAAACCCTTTTTTGTAAATCTCCAAATTACCAGAATACTCTTAGAAGTCAACTGGTCAACTCTTGGTCAAAGTCAAAGTCCACAGTCAAAGTCAACAGTCCATGTTGACTCGACTCGTCAAGTGCAGTTCACCGACTCGTCGAGTCCTTCCTGTACTCGAGAAGTCGTGAAATCCTTGATTGGCTCGTTGAGTTCCCCCTTAACTCACCGAGTTCATATGTATCCAAGAATTGGGAGAAACCCTAGCCAACTCGCCGAGTCTTCGAATGACTCGCCGAGTTCAAGGCAATCTTCAACGGACTCGCCGAGTTTGTTCATCAACTCGACGAGTTCACGACCATCTTCATATGACTCGCCGAGTTGACTATGCAACTCGTCGAGTCCTTGCAGACCTTCATCCATGCAGACACTTTTTAAGCCATGCCAAGGCTCCAAATTTCAGATCCAACTTCCTTAGGCATGCTTGTCACGTAAAGTTGCAAACTTTATGTGCTTGCAAGGCTTTTAAGACCCTAAAATGACAAAACTAAGCTTGCAATGAAGTTACACACTTGAGGGAAGGCTCATACTAGGCAAAGCTGATGACTTTATGAATCCAGAGGCCAAGGGGGGTCCAGATCGGAAGTTACAACTTCAGATCTTGGCTTAAGCACAAGAAACCTTTCTTAAAACTCATGCAAAAGAGGGTTTAGGTGAAAATGAGCCAAGGAGAACGGTCAAGTACCTTCAAGAGAGTGCTTACTAATGCAGATCTTGGATCCCACGAGCTCTTGCTTCAACTAGCTTGTTTCCCCAAGTTTTTCCTTCACCTAAAATCCTTCCTCCAAGCTCAAACTCTCCAAAAGAACACACACACACGACTTAGGGTTAAAGAGGGATAAGAAGCAGTAAAGGGGAGGCTGGGGGAGGCCAATGATCTTTTAAATAGGGTGAAATGCCCCGAAAATTTGGTTTTCATCTGCCAGCTCCTGCTCGTCGAGTCCCTTATTGGACTCGGTGAGTAGGTCACTAAAACGCATGGACCATCCCGCTACTACTCGACGAGTAGGGCGACCAACTCATAGAGTAGACCCAAAGACCAAGAAGGATTCATACATAAATCAATACCTGAGAATCGGGGCGTTACAGATTTATACATATTATGAGTCGTATAACCATACTTGATATCACTAGAGACCTTTCCAACGTTCTTCAGGCGTTGAGTTAAATGACATTTGTCACCCCAGGCATGCCTGCCTAACTGTAGCTAGCAGTTCGGGTGTGGGATTGTCAGTCCCGAATAGATCTATTCACAAATCTCACGCTCCCCCTCCAGGAGACTCTGGTTATACTATGATAGGATTTATCCTTGTACACCTAAGGGTACAGTGTTGAAGTAGAGCCTCACAGTATCGTACAATCTAGTTTACATGTAGTGTTGTGTCACACCCCCAAACCAGAACGGCGGAAACGTTCGGGGGCGGACAACGTCATGCTCAGTATCATAATCGTAATGAAGAAAGTAAAACACAACCATCATAGATATAATTTAAAGGATTACATCGTTTCCAAAATACATGTTCAAAAACATACATGTTTCCAATTAAATTACATATGATGATAAAATGTGGCAAAAGAATCCACGCCTTAGCGTCTTGACTTCAGAAATCTTGCGGTTACCTGTATTACTGATTACCTGAGAATACAAGTTGTTTTGAAAAGAGAGTATCAGCACAAAGCTGGTGAGTTCATGAGTATTTTATAAAAAATGAGAGTGGTTTGTTACAAGTTTGTTTCCAGAAAATCCAATATTTTCTAATAGATTTGTTGTAAACTGAATCGAAACAAGGCCTAGTGTGTATAAGTAAGTCGTCATACTTATGCGTGTGTTTTATATTTAAATAAAACTTCTCTGTATAAAAACCTTAGAATTTCCGTGATTTGTATGTTGTGTTAATGTTCCATGCGAGATGTTATAATCATACTAAAGACTAGATGGCCTTGAATACGACGTTCTTCAGGCGTCGGAAAGTTATGACACTTGTCACCCCAGACCTGCCGGTCTAGCTGTTGCAAGCAGCTTAGGTGCGGGTTTGTCAGACCCAGTATAGATCTATACACAACTATCACGTTCTCAATCCACGAGATTCTGATTATAGCACAAGGACTTTTCTGTGGTACTTAGGAGTACCCCGAAGGAGAATGTCTCGCGAGTAAAATACAAGATCACGTAGTGTACAAAGAAATATTTGCTTTGTAAGTCGATTGAGTAACTGTTTCTTTGTTTAACGAAGTGCACAAACTATACCTATTATAGTTTATCAAAAAGTATTGTATGTGTTTGGATGAAACCTTTTTATTCAAGTCATTGTATTTCCAAAAATCGACATTTGACATGATAAGTGTAAACCGTATGCACACCTTGCTCAGCATGTTACAAGGTGTAGGAAAACTTTTAAACATTTGTTAGAAAGTTTTGGTATTTTTAACTTGTATCCCCCTCTGAAAACTAAGGAAAACGTAAAAATGTAGGGGTATGAACTCACCGGAGAGAGTGCGTGATTTGAAGAAAACAAGATTTTCTTGGGCGGCACCTCGACCGGAAAGTGGCGAGTTTTTCGGGAATCTCGGAGCTTCGGACCTTCGTCGGGGCTGAGGTATGAAACCGGGAAGTCGGGATATTGTTTGCATGCAAAACGAGGTAAGAATGTGAGAGAAGGAGAGAAAATGAGCAACAAAATCCGGAACTCTCGCATCCCTTTTATAGGAGCTGGAACCCTCGCGTACGCGGGGCGTACCAGCGAATTACGCGGGGCGTACCTCGTACGTTGGGCGTACTCCGAAGTTACGCTGGGCGTTCGCATGCGTCACTGCTTACCGCATCCTCGGACGAAGCATTGGGGCGACGTGGACGATCCGGAGCCTAGCATCCGAGTACGCTCGGCGTACTCCGAAGTACGTAGGGCGTACTCCTTCGGATAAGCCTCGAAGTGTGTGCCAAAAACTTCAAAAATGCGTAACTTTCGCATACGAGCTCCGTTTTTGACGTTCTTTATATCCACGCGAAGGTGAGAAAATACTCTACAACTTTCATTTAGACTTCGTTGGCTAGTTTTGATTTTATGTTTAATTATAATTTATTTATTAGGCCGGGACACGATAATTCCGTTAAAAATCTATAACTTTTATATCCGATGTCCGTTTTCGTCTGTCTTTTTACCATTGAACTACTATTGTAAAGGCCTTCAACTCTCGTTTAGGTTGAGTTGTCTAAAAATCGCTCGATCTTTATTTCGAGTTTTTAGCTGTCTACCGCTGTTCCGAAACTTAGAAAAATCATAACTTCCTCATACGAAGTCAGATTTGGGCGTTCTTTTTATGTATGTTCACCGTTTAACCTTATCTACGACTTTCGTTTGGATACCTAAGGCTAAAAAGTATTTTATTGAAGTTTCACTTTTTACGTTTAGCAGTGTTTTACCGGGTGTGTCGTGGATTTTCGATTGGTCACAACTCCTTCGTTATAACTCGGATTTGAGTGCTCTTTATGTTTTTGGAAACCTTGGCACGATATCTAACACTTTATGCATCCCAATTAAGATTTTAGAACACTTCATTTTTGACGCTATTTTTATTGATTCTAAACCGTTTATAATATTTGACTTTTCGAACATTACATTGACTCGAAATATTGGGTTGTCACATGTTGTAGCGTTATACCGTAGTGAAATCCGTATGTAGCGTTATGAATGCCATGTTCATGTTGGGATGTAAACTATAACTAAATCTATCATATACGTTTAGTAGTGACATTTTCTGTATTTGTTATGTTTCGAAAATCCCAAACTATATCGATTATAGTTTGCATGTATAGCGTAGTGAACATCGAGTCCGGAAAACTATGCAATTTAGTGATAAGTTGAAAAACTTCCCTTATGCTCAACATAGTACAAAAGGGTTAAAGTATGAGAATTGCATGAGTTTTATATTTGTTAAAAGCTCTTTGTATTAATTTACAAAAGCATTTATGGTTTAGCTTGTATTCTCCCCCAGAAAACGTTTTAAAACTAGTAAAAGTGTAGGGGTATGAACTCACTGTTGTTGTGTGAAAGCATCGACTGAAATAAAGATCCTCGAGTTGTTGTACGTGGCACTTAACGGAATCCGGAACCTGCTTGAATCGAGAAAACGATCTTTCACCATTTAGGAAGGTTTTGTGGCTGTGAAGAGTGGTTTACGGCCGTGAAGAGTTTACGGTCGTGAACTGGGTTTACGGTCTTTGAAGATGGGCCGTAAACGGGTTTACGGTCTTTGAAGATGGGCCGTAAACTCAAGAACAAGGATGCTGATTTCGAAGAGAAATGTGTTCCAGATGCCCCGAAATAACTCTAAACGGTGTTTCTCGGTGTTTTCTCGAAGATTGAAGGCCTTCCAGGTGTTTACAGTCAAGAGTTTTAGAGACAGAAAGAGAGAGTTTCCGGTCAAGGTGTTCAAATGAGGGTGGGGGTCTCATATTTACAGAGGTTTTGTGGTCGGTGGGTGGGGTCCACCCGACGCTGGCCGCAAACGAGTTTACGGCCGTGAACTCCAGTCAGGCCGTGAACATGATGTTTTTCGAGGATAAATCGAGTTCCGCACGGTTTTTGTTCTGACTTGCATATATAAGTTTAATTATATAATACCAGATGATTTTCTAAATCAAAGGTTCGACGGAAGATTAATAAAATTCAAATTTTAATAACGGAAATTGCATAAAGGAAACGGAAAAAGTTTCGGGTTGTCACATCATCCCCCCGTTAGAGGGAATTTCGTCCCGAAATTCAAGAATAGAGATACAAATTATGGACTTGGAAAAAGATGTGGGTACTTCTATTTCATTGAATCCTCACGCTCCCAAGTGAATTCAGGTCCCCGCTTGGCATTCCAGCGAACCTTCACTATCGGGATGCGACTTTGTTTTGTTCGTTTGACTTCCCGGTCCATGATTTCTACAGGTTCTTCCACGAAGTGCAAATTCTCAACTAGTTCGGTCTCATCAAGGGGAATGAGAAGTGTCTCATCGGACAGACACTTCTTTAGGTTCGAGACGTGAAAGACAGGATGCACGTTGCTAAGTTCTCGCGGTAACTGAAGTTTGTATGCTACGGGACCGATCCTAGCGAGTATCTAGAATGGTCCTATGTATCTTGGATTCAGCTTTCCACGCTTTCCGAAGTGTATCATGCCTTTCCAGGGTGAGACCTTCAACAGAACACAGTCACCAACCTGGAATTCCAAGGGCTTTCGTCTCTTATCGGCGTAGCTCTTTTGTCTATATCTTGAAGCTTTTAATCGCTCCCGGATTTGTATGTGACAACCCGAAATTTCAATCCGGTACAATCATTCACTTCAATAGAAGACAGAATTATTTCTGCTAAGTTTCAAGCTTTTTGGATTAAGTTTGAGTGTTTTAAAGTTAGTGCATTAGGAGATATCAGGAGAGAGGATGCCCTAGGGTTTATTGTGCAACAATAATGTCCCAAAACTCCAAGAGTTTGGAGTTTTCGGCCCAAAATAATGTTAGGGCCGAAAACCCTAAAGGGTATATAAATGACACTTAGTCATTTTTAGCCATTTTTCCCATTTCCAAGTCAAGAACAATTCTCTCTCAAGTATCATCCGAATTTTTGTCAAGATCTTCAAGATTGTAAGTGTTTCCTTCCTTGTTTAGTTGATCTCTTCCTTTATCTAGTGATCTTACATGATTTCATCCATGAAATCATTCTGTTTTCTTAGATCTTCAAGTGTTCACCAAGAACACCAAGAACACACACTAGTGTTTTGGGCCGAAAACGCCCTTCCTTGCTTCCATATTGTAAGTATCTATCTCCTATACTTGTTATCTAGTAAGGATACTTGAGTTAGGGCCTTAAAATCGTCATTTTCCAAGAACAATAGAGGTTTTCGGTCTAGTACATCTCCTTAGACCGAAAACCCTTATGAAGGGTGCAAATTGACTTTAAGCCTTTCCTAATGCTTAGTATTGAGTCTAGACCACTTCATTGATTGTTGAAAGCCCTTGGAAATCACCTTAAGCAACAAAGATCATGAGTTTTCGGTCAATCATTTGGACCGAAAACCTCTTTGGACCGAAAGCCATATGGACCGAAAACCACAAGAACCGAAAGCTCCTAGGAACATACCACTTGGACCGAAAACTCCTTTAAGTGGCTATACAACCCTTAGATACAATCCTTAGCACTTATAACCCTTTTATAAGGTGTTTTACATGTCCTAGGATGTCTTAACTTTGTTAATTAGTTGTTTAAAGACTAATTGGATACATATATGTGTTATTATATGTTAACTAGGATCATTGAGTGTGTACAAGTCTTCACTTGACACCTAGCATCCTATACAGTCCGTTCATCCAAACCACTCACTACAGGTGAGTTCATACCCCTTAATTAACCTTTTAAATGTTTTTAAATGCTTTTATGGGGGGAATACAAGTGGAACAATTATAGTTATTATATCAATCGCATGTGATTAATAACTACCAAACAAGTGGATTTTTTACTTTTCAAACTGTTTTACTTCAAACTGTTTTACAAACTCCATTTCATGATAAATGCTTTTACTTAAACTCTTTTAAACTTATATTCTGTTAAATGTGTATCTATATAGATATAGTTATATAAGTAGGATTGAAAGGACTTAGGACTGATAGCTCACCTTACTTCCTGTTCCTTGTTTGGTTGTGGACTTAGGGTATCCCGGTTATTTGTCCGAAGGTCGTTTGACTCCTAGTTATATATTATGTATATGTATATAGATACAAAGGTTACTTCTTTCATTCAGTTCCATACCTTTGGGTAGCAAGGGTATACAAACATGTTCATACATTACTAGTAAGCTACCATAGGGGTAGCTTAGGAAGATACTAAAACTATTACTAGAACAATGAAACATACAAAGAGTCAGTTCATACATGAGTCAATACCATACAGAGTAGAAAACATACAATACCATACAGAGTTAAAGAACATACAATACCATACAGAGTTAAAGAACATACAATACCATACAGAGTTAAAGAACATACAATACCATACAGAGTAGAGAACATACAATACCATACAGAGAACGTGATAACAAACAATACCATACAGAGAACGAGATAACAAACAATACCATACAGAGAGAACATACAAGCTAGACAGAGGGAGAACATACAATACAGCTAGCACATTCATTACATATACATTATTACAGTTATGTGAGCCACTTAACGGGGTATGGCACTACCTGCCATGACCGTTTTGTATCCAGAATCTCCTTAATTGGGGAGCGTATGAGTTTGTGTATAGATCTATACTGGATTGACTATCCTACACCTTGCTGCTCGCTACAGTGGGACTTGCAAGTCTACGGGTGCCAAACGTCATTTCTTACGACGTCTTACATCGTCGTTTTTCTATAGAGTCGGTAGCAGGATACAAGCCGATCACATGGTACTTTAAATAACAATTGGTTTAAGGTAGTTAGTACAGCAGTAGTTCCTTAATACAACACTACAGTACTATTTCATTTTCCCATTACATTTACTTTGTGATATTCACACAATAAACAATAATGTAAAAACTATATTTTTGGTAAATGATAGTCAGATTTGGGAAAATACACACTCTTACAAGAGACACACACACATATACTAGATGCCTTGGTAGAAGGCTACTTTTAGTAAGAAACATAGGGTTTTCTAGGAGAGTTCAAACAAATACAAACTTATACATTACATCTTACAAACGTCTTACAAATGCTTTCATACAAACACAGACACTAATATACTTATGATCTCACCAGCTTTAAAGATGATAAACTCTTTCAAAATAACTTGTATTCTCAGTTCACCAGTAGACAGGTACC
This sequence comes from Lactuca virosa, assembly GCF_052849685.1. Lineage (NCBI taxonomy): Eukaryota > Viridiplantae > Streptophyta > Magnoliopsida > Asterales > Asteraceae > Lactuca > Lactuca virosa. The sequence goes on from NC_136430.1 coordinate 389,043,692, forward strand.
GGAGCCAGGTTTTTGAGAAGATGGAGCTCGATCAAGACTCATCTTATAATTTTGATGTATATTTTTGGTGTCTATATAACTTGACAGAACACACTTGTATGAAATTATATTATTAATGCAATGGATGATGTTGTTGCTTGTTTACTACTTGGCATTGTTGTGATATTGTACATGACGTCCTCCATCCCTGAACGTTTCCGCCGTTCCGGTTTTGGGGTGTGACATTGTACGATCTTTTTGGTCGTCTCTCGGATGATTTCAGGACCAATGAGAGTGCTGTCGGGGACTTGACCCTTGACTAGCTGCGTGTCACCCATTTCAGTCCAGCACAGAGGGGATCTGCACTTACGGCCATAGAGGGCTTCGAACGGCATAGCCTTGATGCTGGTATGATAGCTGTTGTTGTAGGAAAATTCGACCAAGTGTAAATGAATGTCCCATGACATGCCGAAATCGATGACGCAGGCTCTCAACATGTCTTCCAATGTTTGAATTGTTCTCTCACTCTGGCCGTCTGTCTGTAGATGATAAGCCGTGCTCATATCCAGCTTAGTTCCAAGACCCTTCTGTAGTGATTGCCAGAATCTCGAGGTAAACCTGCTATCTCGATCGGAGATAATGGATACAGGTACACCATGAAGGCGGACTATTTCTCGAATATAGATTCGTGTCAGTCTCTCCATTTTGAAGTTTTCCTTGACTGGCAGGAGGTGGGCGGATTTAGTCAGTCGATCGATAATTACCCAGATTGCGTCGTGCCCACTCGGAGATCTGGGTAACTTAGTGATAAAATCCATTGTTATCCTTTCCCACTTCCACTCAGGTATTTATGGCTGCTGAAGTAAACCTGAGGGCTTTTGATATTCAACCTTCACCTTGGCGCAAGTCAAGCACTTGCCCATGAAGGTTGCAATTTCCGCTTTCATGTTTGGCCACCAGTAGAGTTGTTTGAGATCCAGATACATCTTATCTGAACCTGGGTGAACGGAGTATTTCGTCTTGTGAGCCTCATTCATGACAACCTCTCTGTACCCGCCGAACTTTGGGGTCCAGATCTGGTTCATGAAATAGTACACTCCATCTCCCTTGACCTCTAAGTTCTTATTCATTCCCCGCAATGCTTCATCCACCACTTTCTCTGGTTTCAAGGCTTCCAGTTGAGCCTCTCTGATTTGCGCGGATAGATAGGAATGAATGGTCATTGTTAATGCTTTCACCTTTCGCCCTGAATACTCCTTTCGGCTGAGGGCATCTGCTACCACATTGGCCTTGCCGGGATGGTAGCGAATGTCACACTCGTAGTCACTGAGTAGCTCTACCCATCGCCACTGTCTCATGTTTAACTCCTTCTGATCAACGATGTGCTGCAGGTTCTTATGGTCGGTGAAGATAGTGCACTTGGTTCCATAGAGATAGTGTCTCCAGATCATTAATGCAAAGACCACTACTCCCAACTCTAGATCGTGAGTTGTGTAATTTACCTCGTGTGTTTTCAACTGCCTCGAGGCATAGGCGATAACCTTTCCTCGTTGCATGAGCATACAGCCTAGGCCCTGACTCGATGCATCATAGTAGACAACGAAGTCTTCCGTCCCTTCGGGCAGGGACAAGATAGGTGCACTGCATAAGGCCTGCTTCAATGTCTAAAACGCAGTGTCTTGCTTGACTCCCCAACTAAAGGTTACACCTTTCTGTGTCAGGGTAGTTAAAGGCTTAGCGATTCTGGAGAAGTTCTAGATGAACCTGCGATAATAGCCTGCGAGACCCAAGAATTGTCGGATTTCTGTGGGTGTCTTTGGTGTAGACCAATTCTCAATCGCTTTGATTTTTGAAGGGTCCACGTGTATTCCTTCCTCGCTAACCACGTGTCCGAGGAAATTTACCTTCCTGATCCAGAAATCACACTTTGAAAATTTCGCATATAGCTTCTTTGCCCTTAATGTTTCCAGCACCTGCCTCAACTGCTGTTTATGATCATTCTCACTCCGCGAATAGACAAGTATATCATCGATGAACACGATCATGAACTTGTCTAGGAAAGGGCGGCACACCCGATTCATCAAGTCCATGAATACTGCCGGTGCGTTGGTTAGACCAAAGGGCATTACTACAAACTCGTAGTGTCCATAGCGAGTTCGGAATGTTGTCTTGGGCACATCATTCTCATGAACCCGCAACTGATGATACCCTGATCTTAGGTCTATCTTCGAAAAGTAACTGGCTCCCTGAAGTTGATCGAAGAGGTCGTCGATTCTGGGTAGGGGATAATGGTTCTTGATCGTAAGCTTGTTCAGCTCTCGGTAGTCGATGCACATCCAAAAGGATCCATCTTTCTTCTTTACGAATAAAATCGGGGCTCCCCAGGGTGAGGAACTCGGCCTTATGAATCCTTTGTTGATAAGTTCATTAAGTTGGCTGGATAATTCTTGCATTTCTGCCGGCGCTAAACGAAAGGGAGATTTAGCTACAGGAGTAGCTCCGGGGATTAAGTCGATGCGAAACTCGACTTGACGCTCGGGAGGAATTCCTGGAAGATCTTCGGGGAAAACGTCAGGAAAGTTACAGACTTCGGGGATGCTCTCGAGGTCTTTAACTTTTTGTGTCTCGTCGACAACATGAGCTAGGAATGCATGGCACTCCTTCCGCGGATACTTCTGGGCCTTGATGCATGAAATGATACGAAGGCTCGAACTGAGTTTATCACCGAAAATAGTGAGGGCTCTCCAGAGGGAAGATTGAGACGGATAGCCTTCTCATAGCAAAGAATATCAGCACGATTGGGGCTTAACCAATCCATGCCGATAATGACATCGAAACGCTTAATGGATACAGGCATAAGGTCGATGGGAAAGGAATGACCGGCTAGGGTAAGAGTACAGCCTATGAATATATCGTTAGTGCTCCCCTTCTTTTCGTTAGCCATCTCGACGGTAAATGTTTCGGTAGGATCAGCGACTGCTTCCTCCTGGCCCATCGCCAGCACTCTTCCTGTATTGCCACCAGTTTTTTCCTTGGGGCAGTTTCTCCTGAAGTGCCCAGCCTCTCCACATCCATAACAAGCTTGACCAAGACCCACTCCCGGAGCCTGGTTGGTTGGTTGGGTTGGCACCTTGCAGTATCGAGCTGTGTGTCCCTTCCTTCCATAGCTGTTGCAACTCAATTCACGGCAGGGATCGTGATGATGAAAGTTACACTTGTTGCATAGAGGTAGCCTCCCTGCATAACCACCGGTAGGAGCTTGGGTGGTTGGAACGGCAGCTGGAGTAGCAGCAGGAGTAGTAGCAGCATGAACTGCCACTGTTTGTTACTTCTTGGAGGGCTCTTGAGGAGACTGGCCCTCGCGTTTGTTCCAAAATTTCTTCTTCTCGCCACTCTCTTTTTGTGGCTCGGCGACCGCTGATGCCTCATCCAGATCGATCAGAGTCTGTGTCAGATCCTTGGCGCTCTCAAACGTGGCCGGCCTAGCAGCCAAGACATTTCCTTTGGTTGGTTGTGTCAGTCCCCAGATGTACCTCTCGATTTTCTTGCTTTCCGGGGTGACCATTCCCGGACAGAGGAGAGCCAGATCACAGAATCTAGAGGTGTAGGTAGCGATGTTGGAACCCTTCATCTTCAAGTTCCAGAGTTCGTGCTCCAACTTTTGCACTTCGCCCCTCGGGCAGTATTCCGCAAGCATGAGTTCCTTCAGTCTTTCCCAACCCATGGCATTAGCCACTAGCAGGGTTAGGGTTTTGACTCGACCATTCCACCAGGTCAAAGCTCTGTCGGTGAAGGTGCAGGCGGCGAACTTCACCTTGTTGGCTTCGAAACAGGCGCAAATTTCGAAGATGGATTCGATCTTCTCGAACCATCGAGTTAGAGCGATAATGCCTCCATTTCCATCGAAGGGCTTGGGTTTTGTGGTCATGAAGTCCTTGTAGGAACACTCCTTTTGATGTCCCTGACTTCCGTCTTGCCGTTGAGGGTCGGTTCCACCTCCAGCCCCACCAGAGTTCACTTGTGCCATTGCTGCGGTTACAGCGGCGGTAACTGCTGCCTGGAACATGACAGGGTCGAACTGAGGGGGTGGTGATGGTGGTGGAGTGTCGTCGTTTCTTCTGATGGGTCTTGGTCGGGGAGGCATCTTGTTCTAGAAACAATCAGGAAGAAGAGGATGGTAAGTCCTCGAGATATATGAAACAAGATATATCTTATCCTGATAATAAAGTGTTCTACCAAGCGATAAGCAATGACAGGTTACTAATGCAAGTAAGTTATCGCTGAGAAACAAATAGGTAGCAACACTAGGAATGAATCTCTTTATTGAATTTGGCTCTAGCAAAATACTCCTATAGTATTTTATGGTGAATGTTTTTGTTCTTGGTAAGTTTTAGGCCTGCTGTAACACCACCGTCATTCCCAAGCACATGTTGGTCATGTCTTGACTGAATGTAGTTGATCAGGCTATATTCACCCTAAACATGATTACACAATTGCCCAGGTTTAACCGCAGTGTCCCAACATCCAAATACTTTTGTTTCGTTCTATCTATGACTCTGGTTCTGTTATGTATACATACTAGTATACTTGTTACAAAATACTTTATATTTCGAAAATATACTTTTAGTTTAGAGTACTTAGGCCCCTTAGTGTTTATAATTGTATACCATGTAAGGTTCGGTATACTTAGTTCGCTATAAACAAGGGCTCTGATACCAATTTGTCACACCCCGAAACCAGAATGGCGGAATCGTTCCGGGGTGGAGGACGTCATGTTTAGCATCACAACCAATGAATAATAGGAAACATAGCAACACAACCAGTACATTTGATACATAAAAATGTTTACATCAGTTTGAAACTTGTCTTAATTACATCAAAAGTATGTAAAAATATAAAAACAAGACTCTTGTTGCTCAGGCTTCTCTAAATCCAAGAAGTACCTGTCTACTGATTTCCTGAGAATACAAGCAGTTTGAAAAATATCAGCATAAACCTGGTGAGTTCATAAGTAGTATTTTGTAATGGAAACTTGTTGATGAGCTTGTAAAGGTGTTCGTATAGTTTCAAGAAAATCCGATATTTTCTTTAGTGAAAATGTAGTGTTTTAAATTCTGTATAAAACCATGAATAACTGTATGTTTCCAAGAAAATACAATATTTTCTTTAATGAAAATGTAGTGTTTTAAATTCTGTATAAAACCATGAATAACTGTATGTTTCCAAGAAAATCCGATATTTTCTTTAGTGAAAATGTAGTGTTTTCAATCCTGTATAAAACCATGAATGTTCGTTACTGAAAACTGTAGTGATATGCATAAATAATACTTCATGTGACTAGCTAATTCTAATCATGATGTATAAGTATTTCGTACGTGAAACCATTGTATGATCGGTTCTATTTGAAAACCCTGGAAATTCTCCAGTTGTAGTGTGTATTAGTTCTATTTAGTATAAATAAAACTGTTGAAGAGTGCCAACTTGCAAACTAAAGGTGATTTATACATATTATGAGTCGTATAACCATACTTGATATGACTAGAGACCTTTCCAACGTTCTTCAGGCGTTGAGTTAAATGACATTTGTCACCCCAGGCATGCCTGCCTAACTGTAGCTAGCAGTTCGGGTGTGGGATTGTCAGTCCCGAATAGATCTATTCACAAATCGCACGCTCCCCCTCCAGGAGACTCTAGTTATACTATGATAGGATTTATCCTTGTACACCTTAGGGTACAGTGTCGAAGTAGAGCCTCACAGTATCGTACAATCTAGTTTACATGTAGTGTTGTAGCGTTATACCGTAGTGAAATCCGTATGTATACCGTATATAGTGACAATTATAGTTATGAATGCCATGTTCATGTTGTGATGTAAACTATAACTAAATCTATCATATACGTTTAGTAGTGACAATTTCTGTATTTGTTATGTTTCAAAAATCCCAAACTATACCGATTATAGTTTGCATGTATAGCGTAGTGAACATCGAGTCCGGAAAACTATGCAATTTAGTGATAAGTTGAAAAACTTCCCTTATGCTCAACATAGTACAAAAGGGTTAAAGTATGAGAATTGCATGAGTTTTATATTTGTTAAAAGATCTTTGTATTAATTTACAAAAGCATTTATGGTTTAGCTTGTATTCTCCCCCTGAAAACGTTTTAAAACTAGTAAAAGTGTAGGGGTATGAACTCACTGTTGTTGTGTGAAAGCATCGACTGAAATAAAGATCCTCGAGTTGTTGTACGTGGCACTTAACGGAATCCGGAACCTGCTTGAATCGAGAAAACGAGCTTTCACCAATTAGGAAGGGTTTGCGGCCGTGAAGAGTGGTTTACGGCCGTGAAGAGTTTACGGCCGTGAACTGGGTTTACGGTCTTTGAAGATGGGTCGTAAACGGGTTTACGGTCTTTGAAGATGGGCCGTAAACGGGTTTACGGTCTTTGAAGATGGCCCATAAACTCAAGAACAAGGATGCTGATTTCGAAGAGAAATGTGTTCCACATGCCCCGAAATAACTCTAAACGGTGTTTCTCAGTGTTTTCTCAAAGATTGAAGGCCTTCCAGGTGTTTACGGTCAAGAGTTTTAGAGAGAGTTTCCGGTCAAAGGTGTTCAAATGAGGGTGGGGGTCTCATATTTATAGAGGTTTTGTGGTCGGTGGGTGGGGTCCACCCGACGCTGGCTGCAAACGAGTTTATAGCCGTAAACAGGTTTACGGCCGTGAACTCCAGTCAGACCGTGAACATGATGTTTTTCGAGGATAAATCGAGTTTCGCACGGTTTTGGTTCCGACTTGCATATATAAGTTTAATTATATAATACCAGATGATTTTCTAAATCAAAGGTTCGACGGAAGATTAATAAAATTCAAATTTTAATAACGGAAATTGCATAAAGGAAACGGAAAAAATTTCGGGTTGTCACAGAGTTGGGCCTTGGGCTTGAATCAAGCTAGGTTGGGGGTAAAGTATTCTTTTACCCCAAGCATGGATTTATGGTTATGTGTTGGAACCTAATTATTAATTGGGTGTCTTTTTTATGTTGACAGCTCGGGAATCTATCATCCAGCAGCTGGAGTTTATCCGTGGGACTTCAGCAGTGTGAGGTGAGTTCTCTTCATTATACAGAAAGGGTCTACGGCACCAAGGTTGGCCCTTTATTGTTATCCTGGTTATAGTATGCGTGTATGTAGTTATGATCTGTTATATCGGTATCCTGGTAGATAGGATGATACTATGCTTAGTGATTTGTATGATTTGTGCTTGTTTGTTGATTGTTATGTACTATGAGTATGTCCACATATATGGGTATGGTTGGGTTGAGGCGGTCCTGCTGTGTGCTGAAGGCCAACAGACCCAGGGCAGTCCGGATAGACTGAAGGCCCTACAAGGTGGTCCAATTAGGCCGAAGGCCCGGTGAGCGGTCCGGATAGGCTGTAGGCCCAGTGAGGCGGTCCAGACGTGTCGAAGGCTCGGAGAGTAGTCCAGACAGAATTTAGGCATGCGAGGCGGTCCAGTTAGGTTGAAGGCTCAGTATGCATACTATTTGTATTGATATGGTTCTGGTTTGTATGATGTTGGTATTTTGGGGGTAACTCACTAAGCCTTCGAGCATACATTTATTGATTATTGTTTCAGGCACTTCTGATGATCGCGAGAAGGCGAAGGCGTGACGTACACTTCCTCAGATTTTGATTTGGATTTTTGGGAAACTCTACTATGGAACTATTTTGAAAACAATCTGTAATAAATAATGGTTTTTGGGTTATTTAAAAAGTTCTAAATTTTTGTGAATTTTTATGGATGTTACAAGTTGGTATCAGAGTCTTGGTTTGAGTGAATTGGAGGCACATTTGTGTGAATCCGATCTCAAACTAAGGAAAAAGATTTTTAAAGGATTTTCAAAATGATTTTCAAATGGTTTTCAAAAGAAAAAGAGGATGCGAAGTGTGCGATCAGTCGGAGCCAGTAAGTAGACCCTAACATACCATACAATGATCTGATATCGTAATATGATAGAACAGTATGCTAGTGCTAGGCTAGGAATCTTTAGGAGTTGCATGATATAATTCCATCATCATATGATGCATGATAGCCTAGGGTTTTCTTTATATGGAATTGACATCATTACTGTAGTTGCTTAGTGTATGCATCATAGTTGTATATAACTAAGATTGTATAGCCTGAGAATATTTGGTTTAGCTTTATTTCCCGTTCCTTGTCTGGTTGTGGGCTTAAAGTAGGACCGAGTATTCAGATGTCTATAGGGTCCAGCGTTATGTATGGCTAGCATACACGAGTGCTGCAGGGTTGGTGGAAGTTTCATGGATAAGATGTGAGAGGTTAGCCGGATAGTCAGGAGATACTTAGCTTTCCTCTAGGAGTGAGGATTAAGCGTTGTTTATGCTTGTGTACATTGATAGGGTGTTGTGATGACCCTTGAGACAAATATGGGTAGGTGTGGAAGGTAGTATGGGCCCGTACTACTGAAAGCACAGGACCCATACGAGTAGCAAGGAAGTCACAAATCCCTAGGGTTTAGTTGGAAATTGGTTCCCTATTATTATATGGATTATCTGAGACCGGATCCAGATCCGAATCAGGATCAGGAGCTGGCAGCCAGGGCGGGCCAGCAGCAGTGACAGGGACTACTGGTCAGATGAGACCAGAAGAGTTGGATGCTAGGATTCAGGAGATCCTGCACGATGAGGTTGCTACACTTTTTCGGGCACAGTTGTCGGAGATGTTTGAGTCTATCAAGACCGCCATGGTGGAGTATTTTGATGAGCGATATGCAACCTTTGGTGAGACGGTTGGCGCTGCAGCCTCAGCAGTCGTAGTAGTTGCATGTGGTGGGGCTGGTCAAGCTTTCCAGTACCGAGACTACGATAACACGAAGCCCCCGACTTTAGATAGGGTTCAGGACCCGATCATATCCATGAGGTGGCTATCTGACGTGGAGGGACGTTTCTTCACATGTTCATGTCCTGCTAACCAGAATGTCAGGTGCGCTCTGAACTTTCCCGAGGCTGGGATGCCAGTCGCGGGGACTCAGGAAGGGAGTGATGATTATGATCAGCTTGAGTTTTACAGCTGGAAGTAGAATGGTTAATTGATGGATTGGAATGTCATTTTCTAGGGCAAGGATTGTGCCCTTTCAGTTTTTCGAGTTCAAAGGAGTGAGCAGGCTTGTGACCTCGGGGTCAGGTTGTATTCTAGCTCGGGGTCAGTTGGTCTCAGAGGTTGGCAACAGTATTACAGTGTTGGTGAGCGCGGGTGGGTCGATGTGGCATGAGTATCTTTTGAGGCGTACGCGGTTACAGTCCCTACCTATAGGAGATAAGGTCCGGCTCGCTTTGGATCTCTTGTTCCGGGCGGCATGGATTGATTGTGTGATCTATTGTGCTTTCGGGATTGGATACTATGTCTTGGGAATAGTTGTAGCCGGGTTTAGGACAGAGGTTGTTTCAGCTACTGCAGTTTAGCTATAGACGATGGAATTGGTGAGTGAGTCAAGGTGCGAGACCCTGAATGATATGATTTCTAGAGCCCGAGGGCGGGAGATTTGTTTGGAGCACATTGGGAAGAGGGATATTATGTGGGAGGTCTGCAGACAGGGTCCCCCAGGATGGTTATTCAGCATTGTCAGGATTTAGTGGTTTTAGTAACCGTTATTGATTGGCGGATGAAAGCGCCAAGGGAGGTAGCTCGTTGCTGAGGTATGGGTTGGAGCATCTATCTTTTGGTCTTCAAGATTTGAGTGTGGTATCATTCAAGCATTAGGGATTGTCGGTTTTACTGGGATTCAGGAAGTGTTCATCTGGTTCTTAGAAGTGTGTGATCTTCTGGGATTGGCTGGTAATGGAGCACTAGTTCGAAAGAGTTGGTTGTCATCGATCGGATTGGCTAGTAATGGAGCACTAGTTCGAAAGAGTTGGTTGTCATCGGATCGATCGTTCGAAAGTGAGAAGGATTGGAAATTCTCAAATTTTCATGTATTGTGAAGGCTTAGTCGAATCTAAGTGGCGGAGAATCGTCCCGGAATGCAGAAGCAGGACCGGTTTCGAAACTAGGATAAGTTTCGCATCCCCGTCAGGGAGGAAGGCGGCCAAAGTAGCTGCTTGGTTTGAGGGTTGTGTGAGTTGGGAGTTCGGTAAAACTCCCCAGCATGTGAATCGCGTCTTCTTGGTGCTTGATAGCAGAATTTGTGGAATCATGTTGGGGTTCCAGTCATGAATTGAGTTCATTTCGGGTGTTCCGTTGAGTGTGTGCTCGACTCTGAGGGTATTGGGATTGATAGATTGAGGGTAAGTCATAGGGCTGCAAATGTGGTGAGGTGAAAGTATTGTAAGCCTACGAGGGAGCGGTAGCATTCACTAGTAGTCAGTTGGGGTGAAAGTGTTATGAGACTGCAGGATGACCCGTAGCATTCATGGATTCTTTTAGATGATTAGATCAAGATGGGCTAATTCGCAAGATTGTGGGTAGACCATAGCATGATGGGAATCAGGAAACGGTAGGTCGTTGGGGACCGGTCATGATGTAAGACTATAGTATTCTGGTAACGTTCACTTTTCGTATTTGATTCGACGGTGACAGGTTGTCAGGCTATTATGATCGGATGGACCAGAAGGATTGATGGAGCCATGAGTGGGGATATAGCTAGGGCAGTTATTGCTAGTCGAAGTATCCTTCGGGAGTCGCGTGGGGCGACTATGAGATTGCTCTTGGCTCAGCAACCGGACAGGACTTCAGTATTCCAGATAAGTTGGGACCAGGAAGGTCTTTGGATTTCAGAAGCAACCAGAAGGCAGCCTACTATTTCGGACAGAATTTGTGTTTAGGGCAGTATTGGCGAATTGGCTTTTCGTGTGTATGAGAAGTATCTAAGTGTTTGGGGAAATGCTAAGTCACACGTCGAAAACCCCCAGTTATCAGAAGTTGAATAGTTAGTTGAGAGATAAGCGGACTGGGTCCAACAATAATGATTCAGTATGGGCGGTCTGTCAGGGAGGCAGACCATCTCGAGACTACAAAATTTCAGATCGATTAATGTGATCATAATGTAGGGAATTCGTCCATCTTTGGGTTTTAGAACCTTGTGAGGGTTGGTTTTGATTGCCTTGGGAAGGCTAGGGTTATGCTCGGGATTGTGGCCATGTCGTTCAAGTTGTCTAGCGTGTACAGAATGATAAGGAATGATTTCGAGGACGAAATCTAATTTAAGTGGGGGAGAGTTGTAACATTCCGTTTATTAAATAAATAAATGGATAAAAACGTATAAATGAATAATAGCCCTAAAATCCATAATATTTATCGGGGTGTTGGTTTCGGGGAGTCAAATGACATGATTTGGAGTTTCGGGGGTTAAAGTGTAAGTCCGGGATTTATTTTTAAAGATTTTCAGAAGTTAGGGGGTGTTTGGTATCATTTGGACTTATATTGAATAGATTCTTGGGGAAAGGGCTAAAGGGTAAATTATGGGGATTAGCTTGAAAAATATCTGGAATGGAGGGACCGATTTCGTCAATATGGCCAAATGTTTGAATTGAACGAGACATATAACCCGTCACCTCCTCAAACCTTAACCCTAAACCTAAGTCTACAGCTGTCACCATCCAAACGTGACCCACCAGCCGCCACCACCCCCTTCACTCTCGTTTTCCGATCAGCAAAGGTCATCGACAACGTCTTCTACGACCGGAGATATCGAAGACCGACGGGAACCGGGAGTCATGGCCATTGTGTTCGTTTTCCAGTGGAGGCGCGACCACCATTGTTGAAGACATTTCAGCCGTCACCTGCTTTGTTGAGGCCGACCGTCGCCCTACTCCTCTACTACCCCGTTGAGTGCCACCATCTACAACCCTACTGCCGCCAGTGATGTCGTGAATAGCAAAGATCTTCATGTGGGTCTCCAGAAGCCATGAGGTGAGGCTGTTGCTGTTGTACTCATTGGGTTTTGCACCACCATCTTCCTTCTCCATTTCTTTCCGAGGTCGCATCGCTGCTGCCATCCCGAGCAACTACTTTTATGTGCTCTGGTTGCCCTTCGCCACTTGTTCCTCCATTGTTGCATTGACGTGGCCGTCGCCGCCATGCGTCTGTTTCGCTATGACTGGTATTCTTCGACCGCTGCTTTAGCCGACGTCCGTCGCCGCCCATGCGGCCGTCAACGACACCGATTCCTTCGGCTGTCCCACTGCCACCGTAAGCACCACTGTTGTCGCCATCCCGGGCCGCTGTCGTCGCCATACGCCACCAGGTGGGTGGTTGGGTTCATCACATCGAGAAATGTGTGTGTGGTCGTTTGTTGGCCGGAAACTGAGAAGCTAACCACGATGGCCGCCAGCCATGGTGGTTGTTCATCACGCAAGCTCTTAGCATGTCCTCTAATGTCTGAATGGTTCTTTCACTCTGACCGTCAGTCTGTGGGTGGTAAGCTGTACTCATGTCCAGCCTAGTTCCCATAGCTTTCTGTAGTGACTGCCAGAATCGTGACGTGAACCTACTATCTCTGTCGGAGATAATGGATATCGGTACTCCGTGAAGACGCACTATTTCTTTAATGTAGATCCTTGTCAGCTTCTCCATTTTGTTAGTCTCTTTTATCAGTAGGAAGTGTGCGGATTTGGTCAATCTGTCGACGATTACCCAAATGGTGTCAAGTCCACCCATGGTCTTAGGTAACTTGGTAATGAAATCCATCGTAATCCGCTCCCACTTCCACTCGGGTATCTCTAGCTGTTGTAGTAGTCCCGAGGGCTTTTGATATTCTACCTTAACCTTGGCGCAAGTCAGGCACTTGCCCACAAAGGTAGCTATTTCGGCTTTCATATTCGGCCACCAATGTAACTTCTTGAGGTCTAAGTACATCTTGTCTGAGCCGGGATGTACGGAGTAACGAGTTTTATGAGCTTCGTTCATGACAACGTCTCTTAATCCACCAAATTTTGGTGTCCAGATCCGGTTCATGATACAACGAACTCTGTCGTCCCTGACTTCAAGATTTTTGTCCATTCCTCTCAATGCTTCACCTGTCACGTTCTCTGGCTTCAAGGCTTCTTCCTGAGCTTCCTTGATTTGTGCGGACAGGTGTGAGTGGATGGTCATGGTTAATGCCTTTACTTGGCGGCCCGAGTACTCCTTTCTGCTTAAAGCGTCTGCAACCATGTTGGCCTTCCCGGGATGATAACGAATCTCACATTCGTAATCGTTTAGTAATTCCACCCATCGCCTTTGTCTCATGTTGAGTTCCTTTTGATTGAGGATGTGCTGGAGGCTTTTGTCATCGGTGAAGATGGTGCACTTAGTGCCGTAAAGGTAATGCCTCTAGATTTTTAGGGCGAAAACTACTGCTCCTAATTCGAGATCGTGTGTCGTGTAGTTTACCTCATGCGTCTTCAGTTGTCTTGAGGCGTAGGCAATGACCTTTCCTCGTTGCATTAACACACACCCTAGACCTTAGTTTGATGCATCGCAGTAAACCACGAAGTCTTCGGTTCCATCTGGTAGGGACAAGATCGGAGCACTGCATAAAGTTCGTTTTAGTGTTTGGAATGCAGCCTCTTGCTTATCTCCCCAGACGAATGTCACACCTTTTTGGGTCAGGGTCGTGAGTGGTTTCGCGATTTTGGAGAAGTTTTGAATGAACCTCCGGTAGTAACCGGCGAGCCCTAAAAATTGTCGGATCTCCGTGGGCGTTCTTGGTGCTGCCCAACTTTCAATCGCCTTGATCTTTGAAGGGTCCACATGGATTCCTTTCTGGCTGACTACATGCCCGAGGAAATTCACCTCTCGAATCCAGAACTCACACTTTGAAAACTTTGCGTACAGTTTCTCCGCTCTCAGCGTCTCCAGGACTTGACGTAAATGCTGGCCGTGTTCTTCCTTACTTCGGGAGTAGACTAGTATATCATCGATGAAAACAATTATGAACTTGTCTAAGTAAGGTCGACACACCCGATTCATCAGGTCCATAAACGTTGCGGGTGAATTTGTTAAGCCGAAAGGCATCACTACAAATTCGTAGTGACCATAGCGCGTTCTGAACGCTGTCTTGGGGATATCCTCCTCTTGAACTCGTAATTGATGGTATCCAGATCTAAGGTCAATCTTTGAGAAAAAACACGCTCCTTGTAGTTGGTCGAAGAGGTCATCGATTCGAGGCAAAGGATATCGGTTTTTGATGGTGAGTTTGTTTAATTCGCGATAGTCAATGCACATACGGAACGATTCGTCCTTCTTCTTAACGAACAAAACTGGTGCTCCCCAAGGCGAGAAGCTTGGCCTAATGAAGCCTTTGCTCAGTAGTTTGTTTAGTTGACTAGACAGTTCCTGCATCTCGGCTGGAGCTAGACGGTATGGCGATTTGGCTACGGGGGTAGCTCCGGGAATTAAGTCGATTCGGAATTCGACTTGTCGAGGAGGGGGCACTCCGGGAAGGTCTTCTGGGAATACATCGGGAAAATCGCAGACCTCCGGAATGTCCTTGATGTCTTTCATTCCTTGACCCTTATCTACGACGTGGGCTAGGAAGGCGTGGTACTCCTTGCGGAGATACTTTGAGCCTTGATACAAGAGATGATCTGAAAGTTTGAGCTAGATTTGTCGCCATAAACGACGAGGGCTTCGCCACTTGGCAGATTAAGGTGAACGGCCTTTTCGTGACATAGGATTTCCGCATGGTGAGGGCATAACCAATCCATGCCAATGATAACGTCAAAACTTTTTATGGTGACCGGCATAAGGTCGATTTGGAAAGAGTGATTATTTAAGGTGAGGGTACACCCGGTGTAAATATCGTTAATGGTCTCTGTTTTTTCGTTAGCCATTTCTACGGTGAATGTGTCTTTTAGTGTTTGTGGTGTTTGATTAAGCAAGCGTTTAAATTGGTGGCTCACGAAGCTTTTCTCCGCGCCACTATCGAAAAGAATGCATGCGTATGTATCGTTGAGGAGGAACGTACCGGTAACCACAGTTGGATCTGCGACGGCTTCGTCATGACCTATCGCCAGAACTCTGCCCACTTCACCGGGGTTGGGGTTCCTTGCTTTCGGGCAGTTACGTTTGAGGTGTCCTGCTTCTCCATATTCATAGCAGGTTCGGCTTGCTCCGGCGTTGGCAGCTTGTGCGTTCGGTTGGGCTGGAGTTCTACAGAATCGGGCGGTGTGCCCCTTCTTGTTACAGTTGGTGCAATGCATTTCACGGAATGCACCGTTGTGGTGGTAGTTGCATTTGTTTCATTTGGGTAGGTTCTCGGCGTATTGCCTTATCGGAGTGGGGTTGGCAGTGGTTGTGGCAGCGTGCACTGCAACCACTTGTTGTTTCTTAGCAGAGTCTTGGGCAGGTTGGTCCTTCTTATTATCCCAAAACCTCCTTTTGTTGTTTCCCCCTTTTGCTTGCTCGGAGGTGGTCGTTACAGTGCCATGGCTGGCGTTATGGTCGATGAGTTGATGTGCCAGTTCCTTGGCACTGTCGAAGGTAGTTGGCCTTGAGGCTAGTACGTGCCCTTGAAGTTGTCGAGATAATCCCCACACGTATCTTTCCACCTTCTTGCTTTCAGTAGGAACCATCCCGGGACACAGCATGGCTAGATCGCTGAATCTCGAGGTGTACGACAGGATGTTAGAGCCTGTCATTTTAAGACCCCAAAATTCTTCTTCCAGCTTCTGTATCTCACCCCTGGGGCAATACTCCTTCATTAACATGGTTTTCAGATCTTCCCATGTTGTCGCATTAGCCACCGGGAGCGTTAGTGCCTTGACGTGACCCTTCCACCAGGTGAGGGCTCTTTCGGAGAAGGTGTATGAAGCAAATTTGACCTTGCTTGCTTCAGGGCATGCACATATTTCGAAAATGGTCTCAGTTTTCTCGAACCATTGTAGCAATGTTATGACGCCTTCACTCCCGTTGAAGGTTTTGGGCTTGGCGTTAGTAAAGTCTTTGTAGGTACACTCTCTCGAGCGTCCCTGGCCGTCGCCGTTATTAGAATTTGAGGCACCACTGCCTGCTCCTCCTGAACTACTAGCGTTGATTTGGGCTATCGCGGCTGCTACTGCGGCCGTTACCGCCGCCTGGAACATGGTTGGGTCGACTGAGGAGGCGGTGGAGGGGATGGTGCAGTCCTAGTTACTTCGCCGCGTCTAGGATTTCTACGAGGTGGCATTTTCTGCCATTTTACAAGAATGAAAAGACAATAAGTCTTTGATACAAGTCGAGTGTTAAACTAAACAGTATTAGTTCTTTATATGCATCATGATTCCGACTTGTAAAAATGTTGTAGAATTCATTCATACTAGGAGTCTATAAACAATGAAATATAGACTTTATGAATTTCGGTAGTATTGATTCTCATGGAGTGTCTGTGATAGTATCCATACCGGGTCCAACCAATAATCACTTGATGTATAATATTTACATGTAATTAAGATTAAATAAACTTTCGAATCTAATGGTTCTGCCCTGGGCCCACAACCAAACAAGGAACAGGATCCAAGGCGGAACCACCATTTCTAGGTCGACGTGGTCACAATTACATATAACTTTGGTTTATACCTCAAGCGATCATAGGTTGAGCACCAGTAAATTTTTATCTGAAAAATAGTCCAGGTTATGAATTTGATGTAGGGTTCCAAATGGCGCGTCAATATCATTGATATAACTTAGTATACAGCACTTTGAGAAAATTTGACCCTACTAGGGGTCTTTGCTACATCAATGTACGGAAAATTTTGACCGCCTAATAGATCCCGGAAGTGTAAACTCTTAAATCGCGAGATCGGACCTAGAATACTAGAAGATAATAGTAATATTTATCCATAGACTAGATTAAATTGGAGCGGGCAGTGCAATACTACTTGCGGTGTTTGAAGCTCTGAGGAACACGAAGTGTAGACATGAAGTTCCTCATTTCAGCTCGGGATTCCGCCGCTTGGCGCTCTGCTTCAGCCAGGCGTCCTTCCAAGGTGGCTCGGTGTTCTCGGAGTCCTTGCACTTCAGCTCGGGTCGCAGCCATTTCCCATCGAAGAAGCTCGGTGCGGTCTTGAGTCTGATCGTGGTCGTCGTCCAATCGGCGAATACGAACGGAGTTGACTTGGCTGGTAGCACCAACCTCCATGAGATGTTGAGTGTTAACTCTTGTCTGCTCTTCGTGGCGTGTGATGCGGTGAACTATGACAGGAAGGGCTCGGTCGGCTGACCCTCCTCTGCTGAGATCGTAGAAGCCTCGTTGCATGCCATAGGGAGGTCGTTGACCTTGCTCTCGGCTCCATCGATGTATAGTTTCGGCCCATTGGGGCGTCGGGCCCTGGTAGTGTTGTGGAGGAATAGGTGCAGGGTGTGGATTGTAAACTTCGGGTTCCGAGTCGGTTCCATCTGAGTCTTCTACTTCTTCACCGTCTACTGATTCTTCTTCTTCCATGGGCTCCTCATCCTCCATGGGTTCTTCTTCGGGATCTTCCTCTGGGTCTTCCACAATCCAACTGGCATTCCCTTGGTTGGGAAAGTAGGGATCACCTGGTAAGTGGAATCCTGCCATCGTACCTGTACGAGAATGGGGATAAGGAAGAATGTTGCGAGAAAAACCTTGGGAATAAGAAGTTAATTGTCGAAGTTGTGATTACGGCTTTTTGTGTTAAAATACTCCTATAGTATTTTTAAGTTTGATTCTTGAAATTTTTGGTAAGCTACAGACTTGTTGCTCACCATGATCCTTCTTCGGCATACATTGGTCCTACCTTGGCTAAATATAGTTGTTCAGGCTATATTCATCCAAGATCTGACTACATACCCCGAAGCTGAATCATGGTGTTCAACTGGTCTTGATACTTTTATGTTATTGCCATTATGATACTGAATTAGTATGTGCGATTGTGCGGATACTTTTATAAAAATATAAATTTTTATATTAAAGCATTTTTGAAAAAGCTACGTCAGAGAATTTTTGTCCCGTTGTATTTATAGTTTGTATATCTTACGTGGTTCGATATACTTAGTTCACTATAAACAAAGCTCTGATACCAATCTGTCACACCCCCAAACCAGAACAGCATAAACGTTCGGAGGCGGATGACGTCATGCTCAGTATCATAATCATAGTGAAGAAAGTAAAACACAGCCATCATAGATATAATTTAAAGGATTACATCGTTTCCAAAATACATGTTCAAAAACATACATGTTTCCAATTAAATTACATATGATGATAAAATGTGGCAAAAGAATCTACGCCTTAGCGTCTTGACTTCAGAAATCTTGCGGTTACCTGTATTACTGATTACCTAAGAATACAAGTTGTTTTGAAAAGAGAGTATCAGCACAAAGCTGGTGAGTTCATGAGTATTTTATAAAAAATGAGAGTGGTTTGTTACAAGTTTGTTTCCAGAAAATCCAATATTTTCTAATAGATTTGTTGTAAACTGAATCGAAACAAGGCCTAGTGTGTATAAGTAAGTCGTCATACTTATGCGTGTGTTTTATATTTAAATAAAACTTCTCTGTATAAAAACCTTAGAATTTCCGTGATTTGTATGTTGTGTTAATGTTCCATGCGAGATGTTATAATCATACTAAAGACTAGATGGCCTTGAATACGACGTTCTTCAGGCGTCGGAAAGTTATGACACTTGTCACCCCAGACCTGCCGGTCTAGCTGTTGCAAGCAGCTTAGGTGCGGGTTTGTTAGACGCAGTATAGATCTATACACAACTATCACGTTCTCGATCCACGAGATTCTGATTATAACACAAGGACTTTTCTGTGGTACTTAGGAGTACCCCGAAGGAGAATGTCTCGCGAGTAAAATACAAGATCACGTAGTGTACAAAGAAATATTTGCTTTGTAAGTCGATTGAGTAATTGTTTCTTTGTTTAACGAAGTGCACAAACTATACCTATTATAGTTTATCAAAAAGTATTGTATGTGTTTGGATGAAACCTTTTTATGCAAGTCATTGTATTTCCAAAAATCAACATTTGACATGATAAGTGTAAACCGTATGCACACCTTGCTCAGCATGTTACAAGGTGTAGGAAAACTTTTAAACATGTGTTAGAAAGTTTTGGTATTTTGAACTTGTATCCCCCCTGAAAACTAAGGAAAACGTAAAAATGTAGGGGTATGAACTCACCGGAGAGAGTGCGTGATTTGAAGAAAACGAGATTTTCTTGGGCGGCACCTCGACCGGAAAGTGGCGAGTTTTTCGGGAATCTCGGAGCTTCGGACCTTCGTCGGGGCTGAGGTATGAAACCGGGAAGTCGGGATATTGTTTGCACGCAAAACGAGGTAAGAATGTGAGAGAAGGAGAGAAAATGAGCAACAAAATCTGGAACTCTCGCATCCCTTTTATAGGAGCTGGAACCCTCGCGTACGCGGGGCGTACCTCGTACGCTGGGCGTACTCCGAAGTTACGTTGGGCGTTCGCATGCGTCACTGCTTACCGCATCCTCGGACGAAGCATTGGGGCGACGTGGACGATCCGGAGCCTAGCATCCGAGTACGCTGGGCGTACTCCTTCGGATAAGCCTCGAAGTGTGTGCCAAAAACTTCAAAAATGCGTAACTTTCGTATACGAGCTCCGTTTTTGACGTTCTTTATATCCACGCGAAGGTGAGAAAATACTCTACAACTTTCATTTAGACTTCGTCGGCTAGTTTTGATTTATTTTTAATTATATTTTATTTATTAGGCCGGGACACGATAATTCCGTTAAAAATCCATAACTTCTATATCCGATGTCCGTTTTCGTCTGTCTTTTTACCATTGAACTACTATTGTAGAGGCCTTCAACTCTCGTTTAGGTTGCGTTGGCTAAAAATCGCTCGATCTTTATTTCGAGTTTTTAGCTGTCTACCGCTGTTCCGAAACTTAGAAAAATCATAACTTCCTCATACGAAGTCAGATTTGGGCGTTCTTTTTATGTATGTTCACCGTTTAACCTTATTTACGACTTTCGTTTAGATACCTAAGGCTAAAAAGTATTTTATTGAAGTTTCACTTTTTACGTTTAGCAGTGTTTTACCGGGTGTGTCGTGGATTTTCGATTGGTCATAACTCCTTCGTTATAACTCGGATTTGAGTGTTCTTTATGTTTTTGGAAACCTTGGCACGATATCTAACACTTTATGCATCCTAATTAAGATTTTAGAACACTTCATTTTTTACGCTATTTTTATTGATTCTAAACCGTTTATAATATTTGACTTTTCGAACATTACATTGAGTCGAAATATCGGGTTGTCACATGTTGTAGCATTATACCGTAGTGAAATCCGTATGTATATCGTATGTAGTGACAATTATAGTTATGAATGCCATGTTCATGTTGTGATGTAAACTATAACTAAATCTATCATATACGTTTAGTAGTGACAATTTCTGTATTTGTTATGTTTCGAAAATCCCAAACTATATCGATTATAGTTTGCATGTATAGCGTAGTGAACATCGAGTCCGGAAAACTATGCAATTTAGTGATAAGTTGAAAAACTTCCCTTATGCTCAACATAGTACAAAAGGGTTAAAGTATGAGAATTGCATGAGTTTTATATTTGTTAAAAGCTCTTTGTATTAATTTACAAAAGCATTTATGGTTTAGCTTGTATTCTCCCCCTGAAAACGTTTTAAAACTAGTAAAAGTGTAGGGGTATGAACTCACTGTTGTTGTGTGAAAGCATCGACTGAAATAAAGATCCTCGAGTTGTTGTACGTGGCACTTAACGGAATCCGGAACCTGCTTGAATCGAGAAAACGATCTTTCACCACTTAGGAAGGTTTTGCGGCCGTGAAGAGTGGTTTACGGTCGTGAAGAGTTTACGGTCGTGAACTGGGTTTACGGTCTTTGAAGATGGGCCGTAAACGGGTTTACGGTCTTTGAAGATGGGCCGTAAACTCAAGAACAACGATGCTGATTTCGAAGAGAAATGTGTTCCAGATGCCCCGAAATAACTCTAAACGGTGTTTCTCGGTGTTTTCTCGAAGATTGAAGGCCTTCCAGGTGTTTACGGTCAAGAGTTTTAGAGAGAGAAAGAGAGAGTTTCCGGTCAAAGGTGTTCAAATGAGGGTGGGGGTCTCATATTTATAGAGGTTTTGTGGTCGGTGGGTGGGGTCCACCCGACGCTGGCCGCAAACGAGTTTATAGCCGTAAACAAGTTTACGGCCGTGAACTCCAGTCAGGCCGTGAACATGATGTTTTTCGAGGATAAATCGAGTTTCGCACGGTTTTGGTTCCGACTTGCATATATAAGTTTAATTATATAATACCAGATGATTTTCTAAATCAAAGGTTCGACGGAAGATTAATAAAATTCAAATTTTAATAACGGAAATTGCATAAAGGAAACGGAAAAAATTTCGGGTTGTCACAGAGTTGGGCCTTGGGCTTGAATCAAGCTAGGTTGGGGGTAAAGTATTCTTTTACCCCAAGCATGGATTTATGGTTATGTGTTGGAACCTAATTATTAATTGGGTGTCTTTTTTATGTTGACAGCTCGGGAATCTATCATCCAGCAGCTGGAGTTTATCCGCGGGACTTCAGCAGTGTGAGGTGAGTTCTCTTCATTATACAGAAAGGGTCTACGGCACCAAGGTTGGCCCTTTCTATTGTTATCCTGGTTATAGTATGCGTGTATGTAGTTATGATCTGTTATATCGGTATCCTGGTAGATAGGATGATACTATGCTTAGTGATTTGTATGATTTGTGCTTGTTTGTTGATTGTTATGTACTATGAGTATGTCCACATATATGGGTATGGTTGGGTTGAGGCGGTCCTGCTGTGTGCTGAAGGCCAACAGACCCAGGGCAGTCCGGATAGACTGAAGGCCCTACAAGGTGGTCCAGTTAGGCCGAAGGCCCGGTGAGCGGTCCGGATAGGCTGTAGGCCCAGTGCGGTCCAGACGTGTCGAAGGCTCGGAGAGTAGTCCAGACAGAATTTAGGCATGCGAGGCGGTCCAGTCAGGTTGAAGGCTCAGTATGCATACTATTTGTATTGATATGGTTCTGGTTTGTATGATGTTGGTATTTTGGGGGTAACTCACTAAGCCTTCGAGCATACATTTATTGATTATTGTTTCAGGCACTTCTGATGATCGCGAGAAGGCGAAGGCGTGACGTACACTTCCTCAGATTTTGATTTGGATTTTTGGGATACTCTAATATGGAACTATTTTGAAAACAATCTGTAATAAATAATGGTTTTTGGGTTATTTAAAAAGTTCTAAATTTTTGTGAATTTTTATGGATGTTACAAGTTGGTATCAGAGTCTTGGTTTGAGTGAATTGGAGGCACATTTGTGTGAATCCGATCTCAAACTAAGGAAAAAGATTTTTAAAGGATTTTCAAAATGGTTTTCAAAAGAAAAAGAGGATGCGAAGTGTGCGATCAGTCGGAGCCAGTAAGTAGACCCTAACATACCATACAATGATCTGATATCGTAATATGATAGAACAGTATGCTAGTGCTAGGCTAGGAATCTTTAGGAGTTGCATGATATAATTCCATCATCATATGATGCATGATAGCCTAGGGTTTTCTTTATATGGAATTGACATCATTACTGTAGTTGCTTAGTGTATGCATCATAGTTGTATATAACTAAGATTGTATAGCCTGAGAATATTTGGTTTAGCTTTATTTCCCGTTCCTTGTTTGGTTGTGGGCTTAAAGTAGGACCGAGTATTCAGATGTCTATAGGGTCCAGCGTTATGTATGGCTAGCATACACGAGTGCTGCAGGGTTGGTGGAAGTTTCATGGATAAGATGTGAGAGGTTAGCCGGATAGTCAGGAGATACTTAGCTTTCCTCTAGGAGTGAGGATTAAGCGTTGTTTATGCTTGTGTACATTGATAGGGTGTTGTGATGACCCTTGAGACAAATATGGGTAGGTGTGGAAGGTAGTATGGGCCCGTACTACTGAAAGCACAGGACCCATACGAGTAGCAAGGAAGTCACAAATCCCTAGGGTTTAGTTGGAAATTGGTTCCCTATTATTATATGGATTATCTGAGACCGGAACCGGATCCGAATCAGGATCAGGAGCTGGTAGCCAGGGCGGGCCAGCAGCAGTGACAGGGACTACTGGTCAGATGAGACCAGAAGAGTTGGATGCTAGGATTCATGAGATCCTACACGATGAGGTTGCTACACTTTTTCGGGCACAGTTGTCGGAGATGTTTGAGTCTATCAAGACCGCCATGGTGGAGTATTTTGATGAGCGATATGCAACCTTTGGTGAGACGGTTGGCGCTGCAGCCTCAGCAGTCGTAGTAGTTGCATGTGGTGGGGCTGGTTAAGCTTTCCAGTACCGAGACTACGATAACACGAAGCCCCCGACTTTAGATAGGGTTCAGGACCCGATCATATCCATGAGGTGGCTATCTGACGTGGAGGGACGTTTCTTCACATGTTCATGTCCTGCTAACCAGAATGTCAGGTACGCTCTGAACTTTCCCGAGGCTGGGATGCCAGTCGCGGGGACTCAGGAAGGGAGTGATGATTATGATCAGCTTGAGTTTTGCAGCTGGAAGTAGAATGGTTAATTGATGGATTGGAATGTCGTTTTCTAGGGCAAGGATTGTGCCCTTTCAGTTTTTCGAGTTCAAAGGAGTGAGCAGGCTTGTGACCTCGGGGTCAGGTTGTATTCTAGCTCGGGGTCAGTTGGTCTCAGAGGTTGGCAATAGTATTACAGTGTTGGTGAGCGCGGGTGGGTCGATGTGGCATGAGTATCTTTTGAGGCGTACGCGGTTATAGTCCCTACCTATAGGAGATAAGGTTCGGCTCGCTTTGGATCTCTTGTTCCGGGCGGCATGGATTGATTGTGTGATCTATTGCGCTTTCGAGATTGGAGACTATGTCTTGGGAATAGTTGTAGTCGGGTTTAGGGCAGAGGTTGTTTCAGCTACTGCAATTTAGCTATAGACGATGGAGTTGGTGAGTGAGTCAAGGTGCGAGACCCTGAATGATATGATTTCTAGAGCCCGAGGGCGGGAGATTTGTTTGGAGCACATTGGGAAGAGGGATATTATGTGGGAGGTCTGCAGACAGGGTCCCCAGGATGGTTATTCAGCATTGTCAGGATTTAGTGGTTTTAGTAACCGTTATTGATTGGCGGATGAAAGCGCCAAGGGAGGTAGCTCGTTGCTAAGGTATGGGTTGGAGCATCTATCTTTTGGTCTTCAAGATTTGAGTGTGGTATCATTCAAGCATTAGGGATTGTCGGCTTTACTGGGATTCAGGAAGTGTTCATCTAGTTCTTAGAAGTGTGTGATCTTCTGGGATTGGCTAGTAATGGAGCACTAGTTCCAAAGAGTTGGTTGTCATCGGATCGATCGTTCGAAAGTGAGAAGGATTGGAAATTCTCAAATTTTCATGTATTGTGAAGGCTTAGTCGAATCTAAGTGGCGGAGAATCGTCCCGGAATGCAGAAGCAGGACCGGTTTCGAAACTAGGATAAGTTTCGCATCCCCGTCAGGGAGGAAGGCGGCCAAAGTAGCTGCTTGGTTTGAGGGTTGTGTGAGTTGGGAGTTTGGTAAAACTCCCCAGCATGTGAATCGCGTCTTCTTGGTGCTTGATAGCAGAATTTGTGGAATCATGTTGGGGTTCCAGTCATGAATTGAGTTCATTTCGGGTGTTCCGTTGAGTGTGTGCTCGACTCTGAGGGTATTGGGATTGATATATTGAGGGTAAGTCATAGAGCTGCAAATGTGGTGAGGTGAAAGTATTGTAAGCCTACGAGGGAGCGGTAGCATTCACTAGTAGTCAGTTGGGGTGAAAGTGTTATGAGACTGCAGGATGACCCGTAGCATTCATGGATTCTTTTAGATGATTAGATCAAGATGGGCTAATTCGCAAGATTGTGGGTAGACCATAGCATGATGGGAATCAGGAAACGGTAGGTCGTTGGGGACCGGTCATGATGTAAGACTATAGTATTCTGGTAACGTTCACTTTTCGTATTTGATTCGACGGCGACAGGTTGTCAGGCTATTATGATCGGATGGACCAGAAGGATTGATGGAGCCATGAGTGGGGATATAGCTAGGGCAGTTATTGCTAGTCGAAGTATCCTTCGGGAGTCACGTGGGGCGACTATGAGATTGCTCTTGGCTCAGCAACCGGACAGGACTTCAGTATTCCAGATAAGTTGGGACCAGGGAGGTCTTCGGATTTCAGAAGCAACCAGAAGGCAGCCTACTATTTCGGACAGAATTTGTGTTTAGGGCAGTATTGGCGAATTGGCTTTTCGTGTGCATGAGAAGTATCTAAGTGTTTGGGGAAATGCTAAGTCACACGTCGAAAACCCCCAGATATCAGAAGTTGAATAGTTAGTTGAGAGATAAGCGGACTGGGTCCAACAATAATGATTCAGTATGAGCGGTCTGTCAGGGAGGCAGACCATCTCGAGACTACAAAATTTCAGATCGATTAATGTGATCATAATGCAGGGAATTCGTCCATCTTTGGGTTTTAGAACCTTGTGAGGGTTGGTTTTGATTGCCTTGGGAAGGCTAGGGTTATGCTCGGGATTGTGGCCATGTCGTTCAAGTTGTCTAGCGTGTACAGAATGATAAGGAATGATTTCGAGGACGAAATCTAATTTAAGTGGGGGAGAGTTGTAACATTCCGTTTATTAAATAAATAAATGGATAAAAACGTATAAATGAATAATAGCCCTAAAATCCATAATATTTATCGGGGTGTTGGTTTCGGGGAGTCAAATGACATGATTTGGAGTTTCGGGGGTTAAAGTGTAAGTCCGGGATTTATTTTTAAAGATTTTCAGAAGTTAGGGGGTGTTTGGTATCATTTGGACTTATATTGAATAGATTTTTGGGGAAAGGGCTAAAGGGTAAATTATGGGGATTAGCTTGAAAAATATCTGGAATGGAGGGACCGATTTCGTCAATATGGCCAAATGTTTGAATTGAACGAGACATATAACCCGTCACCTCCTCAAACCTTAACCCTAAACCTAAGTCTACAGTTGTCACCGTCCAGACGTGACCCACCAGCCGCCACCACCCCCTTCACTCTCGTTTTCCGATCAGCAAAGGTCATCGACGACGTCTTCTACGACCGGAGATATCGAAGACCGACGGGAACCGGGAGTCATGGCCATTGTGTTCGTTTTCCAGTGGAGGCGCGACCACCATTGTTGAAGACATTTCAGCCGTCACCTGCTTTGTTGAGGCCGACCGTCGCCCTACTCCTCTACTACCCCGTTGAGTGCCACCATCTACAACCCTACTGCCGCCAGTGATGTCGTGAATAGCAAAGATCTTCATGTGGGTCTCCAGAAGCCATGAGGTGAGGCTGTTGCTGTTGTACTCATTGGGTTTCGCACCACCATCTTCCTTCTCCATTTCTTTCCGAGGTCGCATCGCTGCTGCCGTCCCGAGCAACTACTTTTATGCGCTCTGGTTGCCCTTCGCCACTTGTTCCTCCACTGTTGCATTGACGTGGCCGTCGCCGCCATGCGGCTGTTTCGCTATGACTGGTATTCTTCGACCGTTGCTTTAGCCGACGTCCGTCGCCGCCCATGGGGCCGTCAACGACACCGATTCCTCCGACTGTCCCACTGCCACCGTAAGCACCACTATTGTCGCCATCTCGGGCCGATGTCGTCGCCATACGCCACCAGGTGGGTGGTTGGGTTCATCACATCGAGAAATGTGTGTGTGGTCGTTTGTTGGCCGGAAACTGAGAAGCTAACCACGATGGCCGCCAGCCATGGTGGTTGCCACCTTCTGCCGCCACCAGCCACCGCGAGAGGTGGTTGTGTGTGTGAAATTATATTATGTGCATGTTTATTTCAGTTGAAGTGGTGTTTGGGTGTTTGTGTGTGTGTGTGTGTGTTATTTGTGTGTGTGTGTGTTATTTGTGTGTATGTGTGTGTTCATTTGGATATTGCGTTGTAATATTGTATTCAACCAGAATAATTAAGGAAATCTGTCACGACCACCGTAAGGTGGTAACCGCCACCGTGAGCCGACATTGACCACCACTACCCGAGGTGGTAGTGGGTGGTGCCTAACTTAATTAACAATTAATTAACCTAAAATCTTAAGAAATGGACTAATTGGAACGCAGTTGGGTTGGAAACCCTAATTAGTGTATAGAAAACCCTAATTTTGGATTTGTTGGTTTGGACTTATCGGGACCCGCGTTTTTGGCCATTGGAATTGAATTATAAATTACACCTGATCACACTGTATGATTGACCTAGTAGATTAATCTACTTAATAGATTAAGTCTTTCATGGGTTAAGTGTTTCTAATTAACCCTAATCATCATTTTATGTGAGAAACCCTAACTATGTTTGGGCTTCAAGTTAGGCCTTCAGTTAGGCTTTTATGATTGGGCTATTGATGGGTCATCCAAGAACAAGTAAATGGACTAGATATTTGGATTGGGCTTTAGGATAAGGCCCATTGAAAAGGCTTGGGCCCAATTTGGAAAATTGGGCCATAGATGGGCCATAATTGGGCTTTGATGAATTTGAGATATTGGACCATTTGAAAGCCAAGTGTTTGGACTAGAATAAATGGTTGGGCCTTAAGGTAAGACCATGTAAGGGGTTTGGGCCAATTTGGAAAATTAGGGCATATGTTGGGCTTTGGTTCATTGGTTGACTTTTGGGCCTTAGAGTGTGAGTTGGGCCTTGGGCTTGAATCAAGCTAGGTTGGGGGTAAGGTAGTCTTTTAACCCAAGCATGGATTTATGGTTATGTGTTGGAACCTAATTATTAATTGGGTGTCGTTTTGATGTTGACAGCTCGGGAATCTGTCATCCAGCAGCTGGAGTTTATCCGCGGGACTTCAGCAGTGTGAGGTGAGTTCTCCTCACTATACTGACAGGGTCTACGGCACCAAGGCCGGCCCTGTGGATTGTTATCCTGGTTATAGTATGCTTGTATGCAGTTATGATCTATTAGATCAGTATCCTGGTAGATAGGATGATATTATCCTTAGTGATCTGTATGATCTGTGCTTGTTTGTTGATTTTTGTGTACTATGAGTATGTCGACATATGTGGGTATGGTTAGGTTGAGGCGGTCCTGCTATGTGCTGAAGGCCAATAGACCCAGGGCGGTCCGGATAGACTGAAGGCCGTGCGAGGCATTCCAGTCAGACCGAAGGCTCGGCGAGCGGTCCGGATAGACAGTAGGCCCTGCAAGGTGGTCCAGACATGCCGAAGGCTCGGAGAGCGCTTTAGATAGACTGTAGGCATGCGAGGCGTTCCATTCATGCTGAAGGCTCAGTATGCATACTGTTTGTATTGATATGGTTCTGGTTTGTATGATGTTGGTATTTTGGGGATAACTCACTAAGCCTTCAAGCTTACATTTATTGATCATTGTTTCAGGCACTTCGGATGATCGCGGGAAGGCGAAGGCGTAACGTACACTTCCTCATATTTTGATTTGGATTTTTTGGGATACTCTGATATGGAACTATTTTGAAAATAATCTGTAATAAATAATGGTTTTTTGGTTATTTAAAAAGTTTTAAATTTTTGTGAATTTTTGTGGATGTTACAGAAATTTTACCAATTGGTGAAAACATGTTGTTTGTTGCAGGTAAACACAAGAAGTTGTAAAACAAATCAAGTACTGATGGTTTTTTGGTCATTATAGTATCTTACTTTCAAGATTTTCCTATTTTAACATTGTAGTTTGAGAATTCTTACCGATTTATAGCTTAATCTTTTCATTTTTTTTTCGAAATTACAATATTGTACTTCATAATATTTTCCTATTAAAACATGGTACTTACAAAATCTACCTTTTAACAATAGGTTGAATATAAACATGTGGTGTGGTGGATTGTGTTGATTATCGAATGATGCACATTTTTACCCATGTGTTGTTTTTTTACAGTTTTTGCAACATTTATGAGCTGTTACTCTTAGGCTGGACCATTTTTCCTTGGTTATGTTTTTTTCTCACTTCTTTGGTTGATGGTACCTAATGTATATGTGAATGTTATATTTTATTTATTAATTTAAGTTGTTTATCAGAATAATGTATATGATGTTAAATGGTCAATATTTGACATATAAATGATTTTAAGTTGTTCAATAATAGTCATGACAAATGAAATTTTGTGATTAAATGTTAACAATAATCACAGTTTAATCTACTATGTGTCACTAAAAGTCAACAGTAGTCATGACAAACAAAAAAACATGTGACTAATAGTAGTTTATAGTCACGGTTTAATATATTACATGTCACTAAAATTCAACAATAGTCATGATAAACGAAAAAACATGTGACTAATAGTTGGTTATGGTTATCACTTAATTTATTATGTGTCACTAAAAGTGAACAATAGTCATGAAAAACGAACAAAACGTGTAGAGATGGCAACGGGAACGGGGAATACAGGGAACCCCAATCCTCATCCCCATCCCCGAGTTCTCATTCCAATCCTCATCCCCATACCCATCGGGGAATATAAATAAACCCCCATCCCCACCCCCAACGAGGACTGGGGATCCCCAACGGGGAATTGGGGATTTCTTTTTCTTATTTAATATGAAAACTTTTACGTAAAGAAAAACTTTAAATTTCAATTTTACCAGCACAAGTTTAAAGATTTTACAAAATATAAAAATATACATAGATTGCATAAAAAATATAAACAAATTTTCTACCAAATTTAAATAAATACATGAAAAATCAAATAGAAAAAAGTTATCAGAGTGATATTTGAGGTAAAATAGATAAACCAAATAGAGAAAAAATTATAAATGAGTTTAAATTAGATAAAAGAAAAAAAGAGTATAATTTCAACCAAGTAATTACTAATGAGTAAGGTTACTTTGGATCAAGTTTTATATATTGTAAATTATACTATAAATATATGTTTTTATTGTTTTTTATATTAATAGATATCGGGGGCGGGTCTAGGGTCGGGGATTAGGGTTATCTCCATCCCCATCCCCATCCCCACTTTTTTTATTTGGGGATTCCCCATCCCCGCCCCCATTCCGGGTCAAATTGGGGACTCCCCAGTCAAAATGGGTGTGGGTTTCGGGTTCCCCATCGGGTATGGGGTTTTTTGCCATCCCTAAAAACGTGTGAGTAAAAGTAGTTTATGGTCATGGTTTAATATATTATGTGTCACTAAAAGTCAACAATATCCATGACAAATGAAAAAACATGTGACTATTACTAGTTTATGGTCATGTATTAATATATTACATGTCACTAAAAGTCAACAATAACCATAAAAACAAAACCGTCACCATTTTATGGTTTATAGTCACCACAATTAAACGTCACCATAACTTACCTTTAATGATGCGATATTTTCCTACACGAATGAAAAAAAAATGTCATAAAATGTCCATGTGATTCTATGTATAACCATATATAATATAATATTTCTTGAATGATGACTTATGGATTATCTATGATTTTCAATTACAAACACATACCTCATGATATGGCTATTTACATTTCAATGGTATTCCTGGTAATCTCCCGTCTGAATTTTCAATTTCTTGTTTCATTTTCAATATGTGACTAAAAGAATGCAATTGACCATAACAAGACAAAGAAAATATTGGAGCTTGATAAAACTGATGATTCTAAAAATTATTATATTTATATGTAAAACTTTCATATTCTACCCACCAAGTTCTCATGTAATGTCTTATGAGGGTTTTTATTAGTCACATTGTGCTTATGACAAAGGAAAAGAGGATGGTTATGAAGTTGTCCATCACAAAGCTGAGCAAATAATTGTCTCCTTAAGGCGAGTGATTTCATTATGTGTATAGCTTGTAGTGTTTTTTAGTAGAACTTGTAAGGGAAATCAAAAGATTAAAAGTAATAATTGTATTTGTGGATCATATCACCTTCTATAGAGTGATTAATTATCCTTTTTTTTTAAACTAATATAAAATTCCATAGATCATCTATTTAGATTTTGCCAAAATTGATGTTTGCCCTCTTTTTAGGACATTGTATTTTGGTTGCACACTTTCGTATTGCATAAAATTCATTCAACTGCTTTATATTTTAGGGAAAATGACTTGATAGGGTAAGATACTTTTTGAAATGTACACATTTAGTCCTTATTCTTTTTTTTTTGTAAAATAAACCATTATACTTTATTTTTTGTAACAATGCAATCATTTATACCGGTCATATACGGATTTTCTTTTAGGAAAAATGACTTGATAGGATAAGATACTTTTTGATTTGTACACATTTAGTCCTTATTCTTTTTTTTTTTGTAAAATAAACTCTTATACTTTATTAATATGTACACATTAGGTCCTTTTCACCGGATTCTACAGGTTTTGCTGATGTGGAAGCACAAGTGGCACTAAATAACAATTAATTAGCTTAGTCACCGGAGGTGGGTGATCCTCCAGCAACAAGAAAAGGGCGGCGACCCTTCTCTTTCTCGTCTCTCTTCCTTCCGGTCGAACAGCAACAGCCAAACACCCTTTACCTGTTGTGTTTCTCCGATCTGTCTCTCTTTGCCTCCATCTTTGAGATATGTTGCCAGAAAAAGAAGAAAGAATCGACGAGGGGGCTACCAGAGCAGCTCCACGCCGCCAACTACCGTCTCTACTTCCTCCTGCCTCCCCCTTCGACCTTGTTGTTTTTGCCATCATTCCTCCTTGCTACCAGTGATGTGTAGGAACATACAAAGGAGTCGCCGGAGATCGGGGTTCTCCCTCTTTTTCATGATGAATAAAAGTTGGAAAAATCTCGTTGTGGATATGTGGATGCCACCTGGGTATTTCATTTCAACAAAATAAAAGAAAGGGAAAATGACTTGATAGAGTAAGATACTTTTTGAAATGTACACATTTAGTCCTTATTCTTTTTTTTTGTAAAATAAACCCTTCCACGTCAGCAAAACCTGTAGAATCCGGTGAAAAGGACCTGATGTGTACATATTAATAAAGTATAAGGGTTTATTTTACAAAAAAAAAATAAGGACTAAATGTGTACATTTCAAAATGTATCTTACCCTATCAAGTCATTATCCCTATATTTTATGTCGCTTTATATTTTATGTCGATGCGTGGCAGGTTTTTTTTATCAGTGGGTGTTGTTTCATCTTACAAAACCTAACAGAAAAGCAGCATACTGCATAGTTAGAGAGAAATGAATAGTTAGAGCATACTTCGTAGAAGTCAAAAAGGAAAACTTGTACCTTTAACAATGAATATTGCATCAAACTGTCGACAAAAAAATTCTAACCATAAAAATCCTCTTTTTTTAATTTAACCTCGTGTTACTGTCAAAAAAAAAAAAAAATACTCAGAAATATTTTATGCCAAAGATCACAATATCAGTGTAAAGAAACATTACTTCAAAGATTTCTAATTATATATGATTCAATTCAAAAAATCAACTAAACAAAAAAAATGATAATAACCTCAAGATTCGTTTACATGATCTTAATGACATTCATCACACCGGTAATGAAATCATAACATTTCATTTTCATATTTTTTTGGTTACATAAGCAAAATAAAATTAATTGCTCGCCGCCCCTGGCGATCCAAGAGCTCGCCGGCTCCAACTCGCCGGCATAACGACGAGAGAGAGGAATAATTGTGTGTGATTGGCAGTTGGACTTTCGACTAGAAATTCACCATCTTTTTTACCAAAAAAAATGACAAGCAAAAAAAATGGCATTGCAGCAAAATAATAATAATAATAATAATAATAATAATAATAATAATAATAATAATAATAATAATAATATTATGAGAGGTGCTAGAAGTGTTTGCAACTTGAAAAAAATATTGGCCGAACATGCTCAAACTCCAAATACTCAGTCTCCCCGTTGCGGGACTTTATAGAAACCTCGATTGTTGGGTAACTTGTGACATGATCATTCCTTACCCTGAAGGTGTTGATATTATTAGTGCTTTCAACCTCAATAACAACACTCTCCCTGCCGTAGTTGGTTTTTACGGAGATATGTTTACCGTTTGTACAGTTATAGGCGAACTCCTTTTGGATGCTATCGCAATCCCTAAAGCTATGATGTCTAACCAAATTCCATCCATTGCAATTAATCGTTATAGTCACTTCATCGATTTTTGTAGAGCTCTTTACCTCTACTACGTTCTTATTGTCGGTTAGGGTTTTTAAGACTATCTGCATATTGCGGTTTGATGAAAATCTCGATCTATCTAGTTTTGGTGTTCTGGGTTTTTGTTTTATAGGTGAAGGATGCGGATAATCAACCATCGTATGACCAATTAACGGTGAAATGGGTTTGACTGCGGAGTCGATTCGGATTCTGTAACTTTTTGGAGCTGGCCTCTTCAAATTCTAGGTCTTCAACGAGATGTATGCATGAACGTCCCACGATTTAACTTTCTATAAGATAAGTCCAATTTCTTTAGTAATTTTATGAATAGGAATCATTTTAACAAATCCATAAGCATCCACTACCCTGCTTTACCTAGGGTTTATAAATTTTCTTCCCTTGGGTTTAAAGGTTTTTTTAAGTTATAGTATAAGATTTACCAAGTACATCTTTATATTTTTATTTTTTAAACTCTTAATAAATTCACTATATTAAGAAAGCAAATTATCTTTCTATCTTTTCTTCAAACTCATTTCAAATAATAAATGAGGAATATATTATTTTTTTAATATTTATTTTGATATAGTTAGTAGGAAGATTGACAGATAGAGGAACAAAAGATTAAAAAATATATATTTGATTTCTCTTATATTAAACTTAGTTTGTGATAATTACATAGCAAAAAACATGTATTATGTCAAAATGTAGACAAATGGTCGGTGGGTTAAAAAGTATAATGGAGGTGGTGGAGGTTAAATATAAGGTGTTGTTTGTTTTTTCGAAGCGAAAATTTTTGAAGTCTGTGGACCACCTCTGCAACCCTCTGTAGCAGAAGAGGTGGACCAAACGGCTGCAGCATATAATAAAAAATTTGTTTGTTTTTTAACGTTTGCAGACTGCTGCAGTATGTTAAAATAAGGTGTGAAGATGTTTGAAGCAGATGGTCTAATGATGCGCTACGCAGCACATACGCATCAATTTTTAAGTCATAAGTCTTCTAGAAAACAAACAGATGTGAATGGCCAAGTACTGAGCGGCGCAGCAATAAGAAGTCAGAAGAGGTTTTTTTAGAAAAACAAACAGCACCTAAGTTTAGATTGGTACCCCAAACCTTTAAAAAGTATAGGGGTGGTTGGATTAAATTTGTAAAACTTTGAGTATTTGTTAAAACAATTATGATTTGGATTTCTGAAATTGGATGGCAATTGTGTCGTGTTTGGGTTAGCAAGTCATCAGTTGGCGGTTTAGAAAATTCAACTCGGACATGACCCATATAATTATTTATATCGTGGTGTTCAACCTAACTCGTATATGTTTAACCCAAACATGCCTGCTAACTCATTTAATTATACGGGTTCAGGGGTCATAACTGTTTAGTTAGGAAAAAAAAAAATTTAAAAAAAGCTAATATTAGTACAAAGTAAAAAACATTCCAAAAAAAACATCCAAATCCAAAAGGTTATACAAATAAAATGTTTAAAAAGTCCATGAATAGATAACAAATAAACACTTCCAAATTCAAATAATGACATGAATAAAAAAAGTTAATACGTTAACGCAAAAGAGACATGGTTTAAGACTTTTTTTTGGAAACGAATGTGACACTACAAATAAAATGACATTTAGTGGCACAGAAAAAATGTCAATAAAAACTAAAAAAGTGTCACTAAAGACCCATTGCGCAATCAACGGCACAAAAGAAAAAGTGTCACTAGAAGCCTTCCCACTAAAGGCCTATAGTGGCACTTTTTGGTTGTGTCGCTGCAACATTTTTTGGTTTTAGTGGCACTTTTTTACTATGCCACTACAACACCTGTAGGTTTTAGTGGCACTATTTTTATGCCACTATTAAACTGCTAAAGTAAATATTATTTTCATCATTTAAGTGACCATTTTTTTAACAAAAAGAGTATTAATAATGCAGGTGTGACTTTTTTTTTAATTTTAAATGAAATATAAAATAATGATAAGACCATTAAGATAACAAATGGAATACATAATATCATTATTCCAGTTAAAACGTGTCTAACAACAAAATTCAAAATATTTAACATATAAATTCTTCAACAAAGTTCAATAAGTCTAAATATTCTGCTCCTCTTGAATCAATAACTTGTCCATTCTTCTTTAAACTTCATCACATATTGGAACTTTTCACCTGTATGTAACAACACAAAACAACATACATATTCTTTAATATGTTTATAATATAATCAACTAAAAATTGATTTTCATTAACTAAAAAACTTGTCTTTTTGTTACATTGTTTTTGAACATTCATGTTTATGTTTCCTCACCTTCATGTTTTTCTCCTCTTCATTTAATTCTTCTTCTCTGATTGATTTCTAGAACTCATACGCCTGCATGCATTTGTAATATATATATATATATATATATATATATATATATATATATATATATATATATATATATATTAAGACTACAATTTAAAAAGATTGTATATTACATCACATATACTTGTGTCGGCATCAAGACTGTATAAAAATCCTATCTTCAAGTTAAATACCATATTTACCCATGTTTAGTGATTTACATTTTCTGGTCACATAAGAGGAAAACATAAGGACCAGCAAAAACGAACCAACCATATGCTACCCCTGCTCATTCCAACTTCGTTTTATCTTGCAAAAAATATTTTAAGTGAAGTTTCCAAATTTTCCCATATTTCAATATGTGCTTTTTATGATGTAAGAACTCTAAACTTTTGATGCTTGCACTCTAATTTAGCCTTAATCCACTCTGCATTCGTAGGAAGATATATCAATTTAACCACTCAAAACATAAAACAATCAACCCCCCCCCCCTTTAAAACTCCAAGAAAAACGTTGTTTAAATCTAATGCCATTAAGTATCCAACAAACCATAATACTCTGATGATAATGAATTTTCTAAGACAAAGTACCCTAAAATGAAATACATGCAAATCAAACTAAAAAGTAAAGGTGCGTCATTATTTCAAAGGATCCAATAAACTTCAGGTGCATCATTACTCATTAGTTAATTAACAGGTAAAGGTGATTTCTGATACACCTTTCTCCATCTCAACCTTATGCTAATTATTGATTTTTATCCTTGTTTTTCTATCATAACCAAATATTAAGCAACTATATAA
The DNA here is from genome assembly GCF_052849685.1 of Lactuca virosa. Taxonomy (NCBI): domain Eukaryota; kingdom Viridiplantae; phylum Streptophyta; class Magnoliopsida; order Asterales; family Asteraceae; genus Lactuca; species Lactuca virosa. The sequence continues at coordinate 389,079,878 of NC_136430.1, forward strand.
CTTCAACTTTTATAAAATATTACCTATAAAGTTTTATAACCTTTGAATGAGTCAATCACCCATTTAATTGACGGTGTGAATCAAAGTACATTCCAATATAGCATAGAAAAATAGAAGAAAACCCATAATAGGAAAAAAAAATGATGAATAAGGGTATCATGGGGAATAGCTTCTGAAAGATGACATATAAATAATGTAGTAGATGTTTTCTAATGGACAATACGTCGAACACCTGGTGTGCCTAATAATAAAATTGAATAAGCTTGTGTTGCTTTATAAACAGAAATACATACATATGGAAGGAGGCATATCGATTCCAAAACATATAAATGGACAGAAATTCGACATCCCTACACATAGCAGCAAAGATATTGATCAATTCCTAGTTGGAAAATGGTGATTTTACTTAATAAGTGCCAAAAAAAGAAGTTGAATCATGTAATTTTAGATGAAAGAAAGGAAAATAGAAAATATCAGTAAATTGATAAAGAAGGTGTTACATTTTTCTTTTTTAAAGAGGTCGACGATAGCTGGTCGTGTCACATGGAGTTGTAAAGCCTTCAAGCGATAGCTTGCTGTTGGCTCCAATCCCTGATATCTATCGGGTTTAGTGATGGATGTTAGAGATACATTTGTGTGCCTGGTTTCTAAAAGGAAAGAGATGAATTTTGTACCTGATTCAGAGATGTGGGCAGATCGCGGCGACAAGCAGTGTCAAGGCAACGGTTGCGAGTGTCCGAAGACTGAGAGACAATGTTTTAGAGCTTGGATTCAGGTCGATGGCTATGGAGATGACGATTGGGGATTTAGGGCATGAGTGGGAAAATGGTGGGAGCGTGAGAGGTAATTAGAAGATAGGAATTGAAACTTTTAGTCTTCATCTTTATCTATGTAGAAATCGAAAGGGGGAAAATTTCTCGATGGGAGGGAATCAGAGTATAAGCAGGGTTTTGTAAATTTTTAGGGAAAATATTTTCCCGCTAGCAACCAAGGAGGGATATTTTAATTTTTGGTGATGATTCTCACAAAACATACTCATCTGTTTTTTAGTTCATGTTTTCCTATTACTAAAATGATTTAATTTAATTTTTATTTCATTTTATTAATATTAAAATTGAACATAATATATGACATATAAAACTTTTAGTGGCACATTTACGCCACTACTAATTATAAAAACAGTGTCATCAATTATTAATGCCACGAAAAGTAGGCTATTAGTGTCATAAGATATAAAGTGTCATTGTATCTCTTAAAACTTATAGCGGCACACACAAAAGTGCCACTAAAAATAGGTTATAGTGGCACAAAAGCAAAATGTCACTAAAACGTTGTGCCACTAAATGTAATTTTATTTGTAGTGTGATATTATAAAGGGAACACCTCAAAAGCAAGTAGCTAATAGAGGCTCCAAACCAGAGTACATGAAAACAGAGAAAACAGTAATTGAAATACAATTACATCACATGAGAGGTGAGTTAATCCAATCCTCCCAACTACAAAACTCGCCTTTACCCCTATTTTTTATCCAAATAAACACCATCGACTTAATGTTCTCAACTACTTTGCGCGGGTAAGAAAATCTCGCTTGAAACAGCCGTTCGTTTCTATTTTTCCAAAGCATCCAAATCAGACCGTAACAGATAGCAATGAATCGCTTTCGTTTTTTAGGATTATTTCCCCATTTAACCGCATAGTCCATAATATCCGCCACTTCGTTTGCTTCAATCGGATTAATCCCACACCACCTGAAAATCATCATCTCAGACACCATTACAGCAAATGGGCAACTAATAATGATGTGACTGGCATATTCAGGCCCGCCAATGCATGACCCATAAAGGATCGAATCAAGTTTAAAACCTATGTGAGATAGTTCCATCACAGAGGGAATTCGTCCTTACATAGCTCTCCATACAAAACAGGTTACCTTTATAGGGATCTGCTTGCTCCATTTGATTGTTACATGTTGATTGGTGATAAGGAACACTTGATCTATCTTTTGCCTTAGCATATGCACCTTATAATTTCCAACCGAGCTTAGTTTGCATTTGATCTCATCTAGACCAGGTTGTAAACGAGTTGGTGTGATGGTATTTGTTAAATTCTCCAGCTCAGTAGTTAGGTTCACATTTATTGGACAAGAACGCCAACTCCAATTGATTCCATCTGTAAGTATCCTAATACTCACCTTACACCTTTTTTGAGTTTCAAGAGCATAAAGTGAAGGGAATGTAGTCTTTAATTTACAAGTTCCAATCCAAAAATCATGCCAAAATTGAATATTGTCCCCTGACTTGATCACCTGTTGAAATATATCATCAAAACTAAGACTCGACCCTTCAATGTCCTTCTTAGTACCCGATATGTTGTTCCATACACCATAAATTTGTTTTCTTGATAAATGCTCATCCAGTTTATTACATAAATTATGAATTCCTGAAATAACCTTACATCATAGGGATGAAGATTCGTTTCTTAACCGCCACCACCAATTCACTATAAGAGCTATATTAAGTGATTTAATGGACCCAACTCCTAATCCACCATTTTCTTTAGATGCTATAACTTTTTCCCATGACACCCAATGTGTAACACCCCCAAACCGAAATGGCGGAAACATTCGGGGGCGGAGGACATCATGTATAGTATCACAACAATTGAATAATAGTAATCAAAGCAACAACAACCATTGTATTGATAGTATAGTGTTTACATTACATTTGAATCATACACGATTGACTCCAAAAGTAAATAACAAATAAAGACTCGAAGCTACTATGCTCCATCTTCTTGAACCCGGTGCATGTACCTGTCAACTAATGTCCTGAGAATACAAGTAGGTTTTGAAAGAGTATCAGCATAAAGCTGGTGAGTTCATAAGCTTTTTTTTTTAGAAAACTGTTTTTTGTCCTTTCGAAAAGTACGTTATGTTTCTCCAGAAAAACTTATATTTTCTAACGTAATGAATGTATAAACCTTAAGTAAAAATGATTCTTACCAGTTCCTCCTGCAAGTACTTAGTGTATACAAATCATATACAATACAGATCGAACAAACAATTGATTGTGTGGTTCTGCCCCAAGCCCACAACCAAACAAGTAACAGGAAGTGAGGCGGAGGCCACACATTCCACTGGTTGTCGGATCCTTATGTACATAATCCTGAAGTATTCACTAGATACTTACAAAGTTAACTGTATTGATTCGTTGATATCTGTTGAAAGTGTTCCTTAATAAAATCCATTATTTTCTTATTGAATGCATGATTAGCCAATTCTTTTTATAACTACTTAGCTCATAGTAGCTATGCATAAACCAATATCGAACAGACGATTGATTGTGTGGATCTGCCCTAAGTCCACAACCAAACAAGGAACAGGAAATAAGGCGGAAATCACACATTCCATGGTTTGTCAGATATTCTTCACACATAGCCTGGAGGCATAAACTAAGGAATTACATAATTATTAATGAATGTTCATTAGTGAAATGAATAACCGATTGTTTGAAGAGTACTAATGTTTATCCTAGAAAATCCTATATTTTCCCTAAGTGTAAGTTATTGAATTATCTGTTCCAAACCGAAAAGTATAAGCATGTACCATACTTATGTTGTTAAGCATTGTTCTGTTTGAAAACCATTATGAATACCTTTGTATGAATACCTTTGTAGGAAAACCTTTGTATGAATACCCTTGTATGAAAACCTTTGTATGAATATCGTAGTGTGAATACCCTCATGCGATCACTTAGTACATACGAGTTATAGAAATCTGGATCGAGCAGACAGTCGATTGGGTGATTTCGCCCTAAGCCCACAACCAAACAAGGAACAGGAAATGAGGCGGAAATCACACATCCCACTGCAAGTTGGATGTTAATTTCATATTACCCTAGTGTATACACTAAGTAATCACATAGTTACTAACCCTAGTGTTTGTTTATTAGGTGTATTATTATGTGAACGAGTCGTTGTTTCACCTGTGGATTCTTATAACCATACTATGGACGATCAACAATACGACGTACTCGGAAGTACGTCGATAAAAATGACGTTTGTCACCCTAGGTTGACTGTAGCTAATAGTCAGGGTGTGAGATTGTCACTCCCGTATAGATCTATACACAAACTCACGCTCTCCCTCTCAGGAGACTCTGGTTACAAGGCGTCTCACACTGCTGGCTCTCTCAACGAATTCACGAATAATACTATGAAAACCTTTTTTGTTATGAATCCTTATAAAATAATGTCTTTTAATTCATAATTCATAAGTTTGTTTCCTCTGTTCTGGAAACTGTATTTGTAATGTTTGTATTTTAACATGTTTTGTAAAACTGATTTCAAGTCTAGTAGTGACGATGTTTACCATGTATGCAATTTCTATGTTCAATGTATACTAGTGATAGGAAAATATAATAAATCAAATTATATTTTTAAACACAAGGTTACTTGTGCTTTTACTTGTATTCCCCCCCTGAAAACATTAAAAACTCGGAAAATATAGGGGTATGAACTCACCGTTAATTGTGTGCAAGCGTCGAATCAATGAACTGGAAACGAAGACCCTCGAGTTGTTGTACGTGGCACTTAACGGAATCCTAATAACGATTAAATACATATATGTATCTAACTTAGCGATTTTATTAAATAAAGTGTTGGAAAACACTTTCTTTCGGTTAAGGAATGTTACCGGGACTTGAGTGAATCGAGGAAAGCGGGGTTTCATCCTAATGTACCACTTAAGGAGTGTGTACGGTTGTGAAAGGGAGTGTATGTCCATGAACCGTGTACGGCCGTAGACTGCCTTGGAGGGGTGTACGGCCTTTGAAGGTGTACGACCGTGGATTAGTGTGCGGTCAACGATCTTGAAGGTGTACGGCCGTACACTCAAGAACAAGAGTGTTGGAATCGATGAATATGTGACCTAGATGCTCCGAAATGAATCCCCAATGGTGTTTTTCGATGTTATACAGAAGAATAAAGGTGATTTAAGAGTGTACGGTCGAGAGTCTAGAGAGAGAAGTAGAGGGTGTTCGGCCAGAAGAGTGTAAATGAGGGGTAGGGTCTCGTATTTATAAGGGTTTTTGTGGTCGGTGCTGGGGTCCACCCGACATGGGCCGTAAACGAGTGTACGGCCGTACACGGGTGTACGACCGTGAACCCAAGTCCGGCCGTGAATGCTGTTTTGATCGAAGGAAATCTCGAAATTTCGCGTAGTTTTTGGTCCCGACTCATATATGAATCTTAATTTTTTAACAAAATGACTTTCCAAGCCAAAGGAATTCGACGGGAATCAATAAAAATCCAAATTTTATTAACGGAATTTGGATAACGGAAATGGAAAAAGGTTCGGGTTGTCTCATCATCCCCCCGTTAGAGGGAATTTCGTCCCGAAATTCAGATTCCGAGTGGATGGTTAAGGATAAGGAAATGAGACGGTTACTTTGGTTCCATTCAATCCTTGCGTTCTTTCAATGAATTCAGATCCTCGCTGGTTGTTTCAGCGGATCATCATTGATGGGTGCGTTGTTCTGATCTGTGATGGGCGTGTAGGTTTAGCTTGCTCAACTATGTTCATCCAACTGGTAGAATGTCCTTTCGTAGTTCTAAGCAGCCTTTGTCCTGAAGTTCATGGTAGGACTCATAACTGGTCCATCTACCATTGTCTCATGTACACAAGTCGTATATAATTAAGATTGATAAGACGGTCGGATGGGTGACTCTGCCCCAGGTCCACAACCAGACAAGGAACATGAGATAGGGCGGAAACACACATCCTAAGTCCGTAGAATCTTAATTATATACCACCCTCGCGTGTACATTTAACATCGATAGGCTAACCGTATCTGTCCCTACCCTCTGTGCTTGAACTTGACTTGTTGTGCGAGTGATGTTTCCAAAACGATCTGCTGAGGGTGCTTAAGGAAGGTTACGGGTGGATACCATACTCCTCGCATGAGTATATTCGGGGGTTTGAAGCGAGATGAAATTTAGAGGTTCGCATCTAGTTTGTCGTTATGAGTGAAGAGAGTTTTGTTATTCGGTCGGTTTAAGGCAAAGGGGTCTCCTCGGTGACACGTGGGTTTGGTATAACGCAGACTCAGTCAGACTAAGTAGGATGACATCGTAAGATCGCGTGTTAAGTTAGTTTGGAAGGAGTGTTTCGTTATGGCGTCAGTGTATCTGTGTGTGTACATTTCTAGTGCTTTCTGTATTGACCTTGTTATTACTATTGCGAATGTTTTGTACTGTATTAAGTGTACTGAGAAATTGTTCTAGTGAATGATACTTGATATTATGATTCCTATCCGATCCTTCTATAATCGCTTGGTGTCTACAAGTCATATATATATCATTTTCACAACTTAATAGACTAGTTCAAATACTCATTCACATTATTCACAAATTAAAACATAAATCATTTTCATTGAGGCATTTCATCAAACACCTTTGTCTGCCTGTTGTTTTCAAAAATCAGTTTTCAAAAATCAAAAAGACAGAGAGCAAAGAAGGGAAGCGGTAACGGTAGAACCACCACAACCACCAACAGAAGGTGAGTTCTTATTAAAAAAAATCACATCTTACCATAAAAACATAAGAAGGTGGTGGAACCACCACCAGCCACCGGAGAAGACGAGTTTTTTTGTTATTTCTCAACAGATCTGACCGCAACACTTTTTTGGCTTCAGATTTGCTCTGTAGTCAGTTGCCGGAAAAACTTTGACGAATCATAAGCTACACGTCTGGAAGAAGGTAGAGACAGAGCAGGCCTGAAGGAAGGGTGGATCCTCACCAAAACTTCATAGATCTATAGTAGAAAATCAAAAATCTATAGACAAATATCGTAGATCTGAGGCAGAAATCAAAGATCTGAACCGGTCGAAGCTTGTACATCTGATGATGGTGGTTCAACGGTGGTAGGAGACGGCAGAGGCGGTGGTGCGGCGGTTGACAATAGATCTGAAGCTGAAACACCTTCATAAGGTTGTTTTTAGTGGTTGTTCTAGATCTAAAGTGAAAAAACGTTTCTGACTTGACTTGACATTCTGGGGGAAGTTGTGCGGCCAACGACGACGTCCATCGACATGTAGTCGTGTCGTCGACAGTGATTGTAACAATATCATATCTAAAGAAATCGCACCAAAAAGAACATATCTGATCAGATTAGAGTGACGTTGGAAAATTGTAGATCTGGAAGTGTTGGTTGTAAATATGAAGGCGGTGGTTCCAGATCTGAAGGTGGTGGTTCTAGATCTGAAGCAGTTCCTAGATCTGAAGCAGTTCCAGATCTGAATGTTATGGTCTACCGTCGGCGATATTCTTCTGGTAGCGTTGGTGCAGACGGTGTCAGTGGCAGAGAGAGAGAGAGAGAGAGAGAGAGAGAGAGAGATGAGAGTATTTGAGTTTGAAAAATTGGTAATAAATATGAAAATAATCTTTTAGTATTTAGTGTGATTGTAATGTAAAAACTGAAATAACACAAATACCCTTAATGAAAGGTTTTTAAATGGATCTTAACTTTAGGGGTTCTTATTTGATCTTTCACACACACACACACAATAAGAAGAAATCGAGCTTCTTTTTTAGTACATTGCATGCTAATGATGATGGGTTTATAATTTGTTGATCAGCTAAATGTTTATTCTACGGATTTTGTATATTCATATTAATTGACTTATTTATGTTTTCCATTTCCTTAATCCTTATAAAGATTTGTATCAAAACAAAGGACATCAAAGCTTAAAAATGATGTTACTTGGTTCGAGATTTGATATGAATTACTAATAAATGGAACATCTTCTAATCTTTATATTGTTGCTTGTAGGCACATATGCGATGGAGTTGGCTGGAAATATTGCCAAACAAATAAAACAAAATAATTCCAAGACATTTTGGGTTAGCCATTAGAAATGATGAAATACCTTTGGGCAATTATTTTGTATGCAACATATATAGTTAGTATGTTGACTCGACTATAATAGCATTCTATTAGACTTTTGGATATGACTCGACAGCATACGACCGGTGCAACCTGATTATATTAGCAATTATAGTCCATTTTTACATGTTTCTATAACATATTTTGGGGCTTTTTTTTACCAAATTGCTCAGGGCCTACAAAATCTCGTGGTCGGCCCTGATGAGAACCCTAACAGTCTCACAACCCAAACCGTCACCACCAGTGAAGAGGCGAGGACAAGGACAATGCTAAGCCATCAATTTTTGATTCATCTCTTTCTTTCATTCCTCAGTCGTTATCGACGTTTACCTGATAAGTTTTTCCAATATATTTTCTATTTGACCTAATTCTCACATATTGAGACCGGTAAACACAAAGACAAAAAATATTGTAATTTAGCGTCATTAAAAATGATGCATTTATTTATTTATATGTTTGAAAGGATCCAGATGTATCAACATACCTGATGTCAAACAATAATTTGTAGCTAATGCTTTAAACTAAATTGAGTTAAAAGTGCTTTAGATAAAAAGTTGTTGCATTCACTTTTTTACATGTTAAAATAGAATAAAATTTTTAAAAAATTATCTGGATATTAGAACATTCTTTGATAACTGGGATGCCTGGTTATTTTCTTAATGATAAATGATAACTAAGATTGTATATAAAACGAAGAATGAAGAACTTATAAGTTTCTTAAACTAGAAGTGTGTGTTGATTAATCTTTTGTGTTCATACCATTCTGTCAAGGTGATAATTAATAGATAAAGTTGGTTTGTGAAGGTATTTTAGTATGTTTCTCTTTGTTTAGATTACTAAAAAAAACCTTTTGTATATGTTGCAGGTAACAAGCCCCTCGACTCAACTCACCCCAGAAACACAAAAATACAAAGTTTTGACAGAAAATGAAGAGAAGGGTAAAATTGTCCAAATGCCGAAAATTTATGATTATTTGTGTCTATTTTGGTCCTGCTTGTGTTTGTGTTTGTAGTTACCAACCATTGTTTGTGTTTGTAGTTACCAACCATTGTTTGAAGAGATTTTCTTATATATCCTTCAAATCAAAGACCTTGCATCTGATATGCCCACTTGGTATGGTTTTTTTTTCGAAAAAGGGCAATGTACTTTTTATTTTGGGTTTCCAGTCACCTGGTATGATTTTTAGCATGAAAGGGCATTGTAATTTGATTTTTTTTTTTTTTGGTTTTCTATCACCTGATATGATTGTAGTCAAAGGGCAATGTACTTTAACTTATTTTTATAAATTAATTTTAGTGTTTATAGTTTTAGGATTGACAAAATACATCCAACATGTTGGCAATGTAATATAAACATGTTTATTTTTCAGGCAATCTATTGTACTATGGGACCATTTATTTTAACTATTTTTAAAAGTTGGCCATTTTATTCCGGTCAACATTGTCTAGATAGGGACAATATATACATTTTTTTTAAACAGGGACCATTTTTGTTATTTTTTAAACACAAACCATGTATGTGTTCTTTTTAATATGGAACCATTTCAGTTAATATTATGTATACAGGGACCATTTATTCATTTTTCTAATACATGGACTATTTGTGCTTCTTTTTTTTTAACAGGGACTATTTCTATTTATTTTTTAAACACGGACCATTATATGTTTTTTCACACATGAGTGGTTTCAATTAATTTTTTAAGTAGTTATAATTTAGTAAACATTCCTTTCACGTTTTGTCACTTGTATGACATTTTTCCATAATATGGTAACATACTATGATTTTATTATTTGGTTTTCTGTTACTTGATATTGTTTTTTCATTGAAAGATCATTGTACTTGGTATGGTATTTACATGAAATAACATCCTGCTTTAGAAAATTTTATGGAACACAACCAAAGGGTTGTACAAAGAGCATCCAACTTATCTAAACGTACATTTATCTTTGAACAAACAAGTCAATGACATTAAAAGAAAAAATTTGAAATTAATTATTTTTATGTTAAATTGTGGTTGTTGGTTTTCTTAAAAAAATATTATCTATATTCTATTTTGTCACAAAAACTGAAATTTAATAGTTTAATGAAAATGAATAAAATGACTATAGGATAAATCAGTCAAAAGAAAATAGTTTTTTGTTATTCAATGCAATCATCTTATTTTTTTTATTGTGTTAACCGGTTTACAAAATTTTCTATTATGTTTGTTTCTTGTAACTGTTTTGTCGAATGCTTTTATGTGTTTACAAAATTTCCTATATAGTTCACTTCAGTTTCTAATAAAAACTAGCAACATTTAAAAATAATTTATTAATGTACCTTACATGTTTTATGTGTTTGTCATATGTTATTTCAAATATTACATGTTTTTGGATATCCTATGTGTCAAAAGGGACTATCTAACAAAAGGAACTATACCCATACCTACTCAGCTACCCACCAACCCCCACACAACACACCCTACCCCATATGTCGAATGTTTTATGTGTCCGTCATGAGTTATTTTAAAATAATTAATCGCCTCTATAAACAAATTTCTAAAAGAAATTATTCGCACCCGACGCTTGGCGCTGGTAAACGGCTAGTATATATATATATATATATATATATATATATATATATATATATATATATATATATATATATATATATATATATATATATATATGGTGTGCCGGTCCTCTAGAAGTGGCATTTCGTCTTTTCATCGCGGATGGATGGAGTCATTAGTTAATTATGAAGGTAATTGATTATTTTTTACAATATTTTTGTATGTTTTATTTGGTGCTGGTGTGATTTTTGTGCATAGAGAAATTGTCTCAAGCTGAAGTCGTTAAAGAATATAATGCTTTCACGCACCCACTAGTTGATACTAAATTCGGCATTTTATAATATTTACGTTATTTATTCTATTATTTTTTTTATATTGAATATTTATCATTTTATCTTAATTACATTAATTAAGTCCTTCAATACTTTTGAGTAAACATATGGTATCAACGACATGATTTTAAGGGTTTCATAAATAAAAAAGTAAAGCTACTTATTTTCAAATAAGATTAAAAAATAATAATAATAATAATAATAAAAATAATAAAAAAGCGATTGACCATTTAATCTGATAAATCATTTTTTTTCTTTTTTGTATTTTTCTATTTCCGAGATTGAAATTTTATATGGTTTTATACAGAATATAAATTGAGCTTTACGTGTGTTTTTTTTTTCTTCCAAAAAGAGCCTTAAAAGTTATGTATTGAATATAAATTGATGCAGATAAAATTAAAGAAAATTCTTGAGACAAATTAGGAATCGATTTAGGCAATAATCCTCGAGTAGGAAAAGTTTTTGTGGGAGTATTAATAGTGTCATGGGTCAAGGACTTAATATTTAAGAAGATGAAACTCCGTTATCTTCCACCCCTTAACTTAAAGTCTTGAACCTTACAAGATCTTAATCTTATTGCTTAAAAAAATCATTATTTCGCATGAAAACCATAAAAGACGAAAACAAAAAGAGTGATCAAGGACGAGTGTTTTTATTGTAGAGGCTATAACCCAAAAGTCCCACATATTTACACCGTTTCAAAGCCTCCCAACACCAAAATCCCATCCAAAACTAAAACTTTATTTAAAAAAAAAAAAAAAAAAAAAAAAAAAAAAAAAAAAAAAACCCTAAAAAAATTCATCTACCACCACCACCACCATCTCCGCCACATTTACAACAAACAAACTTCACCGGAACCACACACAAGTCATCAATCCCCACACACCTCGTGTGTTGCCACACCCCACACCCATCACACGCCAACATCCTCTCTCCATCATCATCCTTCGCCCCACACCGACAATCCAACGTCCACGTCTCCACCCCTCTCTCCATCCGGTACCGAGTCAACCCGATCTTCCCATTCCCATTCCCATTCCCAACACACTTCCCACTAACTGTAACTGTATTAATATTATTATTATTATTCGACCCGATTAAGAGCTTGATTTGGGTGGACTCATCGACACCTCCATATCCAACGAGCTCATCGGCTTCAAACCTTCTAAGAACTAAATAAACATCTTGGAAAGCTTTCGAGGATTCGGTTTTTAAGTCATGGATTGTTGCGTTTGAGGGAAGGATTAGGTGTTCGGGAGGTGGGTTAATTGTGGTTGGTTCTTCCGTGAGTTGGAGTTTGCAGTTTAGGATTAGGGAATGCGGTTTTGAGTTTGGGAATTGGAGTTCGGGGTGGTAGTTTTTTACAAATTGTTTGCAGTCAAGGATTTTTTGGGCGGAGGAGGTTTGGTTTGTTATGTGATGTGGTGTTGTGTGTTGAGGAGGACGGAGTAATGATTCGTATAAGAATCTTAGATCTCGTAATAAATGATCTTCCGAGGGGCAATTTGGGAATTTCGGATTGTTGGTCATCGAGATTGAATTCCCGCTTCCCGGTTCCAACCTACATTGATTACTTTCTTGTTTTAGTATTGTACTTTCGAAATCAACAATATTATAACATAAATTAATGGAGGAATAATGACAGAAAAGCACTTAAGTTTGAGAGAAATGTACGAATTTGTCCTTTTGTGGATTTTAGCTTCACCAAAACCGGATGCATGCAACTTTTTTTTTTTCAATTTTACCCTTTTGTGTATTTCTGGTATATTAAAAGCCTTAGGGTGCGTTTGCTTGTGAAAAACTGTTTTAATTTTCCAAGAAAATGTTTAGAAAATAGAGTTTAGTTTTCATTTCAGTTTTCAATAATATTTTTAGAAAACATGTTTGGTCAGAAATTTTAGAAAATTGTAAAAATCACTTTTCTAATTTACATACAATTTGGAAAACAGAAAATTTTCATTTTCTTGGAAAAATTTTCAAAATGTTCGGTTTTACCTTTTTTTAAAAGCCCTTAAGTTTGGTTTTTCGATTCATTAGAGTCCTTAAGTTAGACAGAAATGTTCGCTTTTACCATGTAAATCTACAAAAAAACGTAAAATTGAAAAAAAAAAAAAAAAGTTGCAAAAATCCGATTTTAGTGAACCTAAAATCCACAAAAAGGTAAATCTACACAAATCTGCGTAACTTAAGGGCTTTTATGTCATTATCCTATAAATAAAAGTAGGATACTATAATAAACAACTTAAAACAAAATTTAGAACTAACCGATATTCGATAGAACCGGAATCCGAATTCAAACGCGCGTTAATCACCATCCCATCCGCCGCTTGTTTCCCTTTCAACTCCTTAAGACAATAATCCAAAAGCTCAGGCCGACCCACCCGACAGACCGCCCCACGTAGGGACCGCCAGCTAACCCAGGCGGACCCACTAACCGCGCGTAAAACCCTAAACATTGCCTCCTCAACACGGAGTATATCACCCATACTCCACGCACACAACACCCTCGAATCACTCAATTTAGCCTTCTTTGAAGAGCGAAAATCGACCTTGTTGGCATCGTGTATTAGGGTTGTTAGGTATTGGAAAAGGTCTTGAAAAGTTAGGAGTTTGTGATCGGATAAGGATTGGTAGAAGGAAATTGAATCTTGGAGATGTGTTCTGGGTTTACGGGGTTGGGGTGATAAGGTGGATAAGGGTGTGTTTGCTAGGGTTTCGATAGCAGTGTTGTAGGCTTCAAGGGTAATTCCGTAACTTCCCGCACCGAATTTGTAACCCCAGTCTCCGTACCATGGATGACCCTTGATTATTGAGTGGAGCAGTCGGAAGTCTAAACCGTATTTTTTTGATACGTCCATGACACTCACTTGTCTGTGTCATTGAAATACAGAGTAATTTTGTTAGAATTGGGTTGATTTTGATAAATTTTTTGAAGTGCAAGGTCATAAGAAAAAAAAATTAAAGTATATTTTAAATTGAGTTGGGGTTTTTTGTTCTAAAACAAAAGATGAAAACTAAACTGAACTATATGTTGTTTGATTAACTATTTAGGGTTTCTTTTAGTTTCCATTGCACTCCAATTGGTTTAGATTACCAAAATGCTTTTTATAGGATAAAAAACTGAAAAGCAAAATGTATTTCACCATTTAAAAAATTTGACAGCTTAACCAATTTCTTAGTGATTAAACAAACCATTATACCTATTAAAACTGTTTAAAAGTATCATTTTTCAGTCACTCTGTTTTCTAAAAGTTTAAAATTAAGAAAAAGAAAACAAGAGTGATTAAACAAACCATTATACCAATCACAACTGTTTAAAAGTACCTTTTTTTTCAGTCACTGTGTGTTCAAAAAGACTTAACAATTAAAAAAACATACACTCACACATAGCTTACTTTCATCTTATTATCACTTTAGCCACTGAACTATTAGTGAAATGGCATTGTGATTTTCTAAATGCCACGATATCAAAACCAGAAAAATGGATTCTTAAATCAGTTAAAAAAAGGATAATGTTTAATCAGTACAGAAAATAGTTTAAGTAACCAAAAACAAGAAAATAGCAAAAGTACAAGTGCTTTACAGTATTTTCCCTACTAAACAATTGCAAAATTCGATAAACTTGTTATTCATTCTTTTATAGATTTTGACTTTGAAAAATCCTTGTATTCAACTGTTATTTTCATTGCTTTATGCAACAGACAAACCCCAAAAATGGAAGAAAAAAAAATAACAAAAAAAACACCCAAAAAGGAGAGATTCCTAACCTGACTCCAAGAACTTTACAAAGTCGATCCCAAAAGTCCATGATATGAGTGCCTGAAAGGACCCTTGACCCACCTTCTCTCCCATTGACTCTAAGAAGATGTCCATAACCATTTACATGAACTACACCATGTAAAAGATGATTGGTATCATCCAATTGGTTATACATCCAATCCTCTATATCTTCTGTAGTCATCACATGGTTACATGTCTTACACCTACAAAACCTCAAAATCATTACACATACTCTTTGATAAATGATACATAATGTGTTCATTATTACTATGAAAGGATTGTATCTTTACATAACCTTTTGCAGAAACATAAAGAATGTATATGAACTTAATATACACCTTTAACAATTAACACAATGGATTACATACAGCACTAATTGGATACTTGGGATACATGGTTTTTATTTATGATTTTGGTTTCTTTGTGTAGAATTTACATGAGATAACAAGAAAAACATACAGAGACACATACACACACACAGACCTTGAGTCAGATAAATGGAGGGAAGCACCACAACCAGCACATGACTTGTTATAACCACCAATGGAAGCCCCGTCACCCTTTATTATGAAATGGTATCTCTTTCCACATACAGGATTCCCGCTCCAACCTTCATATACATATAACAATCAAGTTATACCAAGTCTTTGTATATATTAAGTGAATTATTCTTTATAACACAATAGCTCTTTCAAGCCCTATCTTCAAAATACAACATAAATTACATGAACACAATGAATAAAACACAGAATTATCTTATCTGAGAGAAAGTGTCATGTGTCATCGGATTTATGCAATGTTTGAACATGTAAAACCTAATAACACAAAAATCAACTAGCAATTTCGGATTGAAACCAGACCAAAGCAAAATAACTTGGAATTATCGACAAATCGCTGCCTAAACACTACGAATAAACAAAATCAGACGAGATCAGAGAGATCGGAGAGCATTTGGCACTAATGAGTACAGATACAGCTGAATTTGCCGCCGGAAAAACGATGATGCCTGAACAGAACGCCGGTGATTCTGGAACAGATACCATGTCGATGATTGGCGAAGAAATCACCCATCAATCAGTATCGATCTTCGGACCCTTGACTAGATCTAGTACCTAAATTTAATTAATCATTCAAGGAGGGAGATGGAAATACGATCTTGGAATTTCAAGGAGAATACGCTAATGGAAACGTAAAGATGGAGATAGATAGAAAAGGGAAAGAGGTAAAGACAAGGTGAAAGTACGATTCTCAAGCACATCAAGAAACACTCAATACGACGTCGTATGACATAAATATAATATATTATTTATGAATAAAACAAAATAAACATAATAATGTAATACCGAGTTTATTAAATAAAATATATATAATATCTAAAAAAAATCAAGTGATTTGAAATAAATTTTGTTTCAACTTTTTTAGCTAAAAGTACGTGACTAAAAAGACACGTACCAAACAAGAAGACCCACGAATGTCGTTAATGTCACCAAGTAATGTGTCAGCATCAATCATATCTACCCGGATGACAAACCCCCCACATGTCCATGAGTTTTAAATTATTATTATATATATATTAAAATTGTGGGAGAAAGCAATAGTAAACTTGGTATAAATTTTGTTTCTTTTGGTCCCTTAAGTTACATTCCAGGTCCCTAAACTTTTTATGTTTGTGAATTTTATCACTTTTAATCATTTTGCTCATTATTCTTTACCCATTTTGACACTTTTGGTCCTTGCAATCAATATTTTTACACTTTTTTGGAACCTTTTAATATTTAAAGTTTTGCCACAAAACTTTAACGGTTTGACAACTTTGATCACTTTTCTAAAAAGTTGCTAATTCCTACCCCTTTAATTCTTTAGCCATTTTCACACTTCTGGTCCTTGCAGTCAAAACTTTTACATTTTTTGTCCGGGGCAAAGCCCGGACTTTTCATCCTTACACTTTCTATGTCTGTCATATTTATCAATTCGGAAACAACATTGAAAGCTTCTGGCCCCCGCGTAGCGGGGGTAACCTTTCTAGTTATTATAATAAAACTGTTTATTTTATTATTTTATTAATAAAATAATTATTTTTATTATTAGTTTATCTTCGACAAAATTGATGATTAGCACTAATTAAGCTTAAGCAGCCATACAAATCAAAATTACCATCATTAATTAATCACCAATTTTCCCGCCAATCCAGCTGGCAATATTAAAGACGCATTGAGAATACGAGAAATTTGAGATCTAATTTGATTTTGGATATTTCGAGAACGCAACAACCAACCAAAAGCAAGAAAACATGCAAAAGATGACCGAGTCAAACTGAATCAGATTCGGTCGAGTTGAGTTAACTCACCAACAACTCGGCACTGATCGCAATAAACCGACCTATATCTGATCACGTCTTCATCTGATCACGTCTTCCTCCACCACATCGAGGCAAACAGACGCATCACCACCGCCCACGGCGGAGCTCGTCTGTTCCCCAACCCGGAACAGGATCTGCCACGTCAGCAGATGCGGTAGGAGAGACGACGACGGGGGTAGGAGCGCGTGCCGTAGCAAAAACTCACGGACGCTGGTACGGAAAGGGGCCGTCGGCGTCAAATCGCCGGAGGGGAAAGTTAGAAAATCGTTGAGGTCGGCGGTTACTCTTCTTTTCATCCTCTTTAATGGACGGCCGTTGACGACCATTATTTGAAACGTCAGATCCCGGCGTGTGAAAAAGGAATAAAAAACGTCGTACACTGGAATGAAGAAGAAATTGTTGGAAAGAGAAAAGGGAATTTGTGAAAAGGAAAAGAGGCGTAAATTAGGGCTTGAAGTATTGGTTGATTTAATGGAGTTGTGCGAGAGGGGGAATAAAATCGAAGGAGTAGAGTCGGTTTCGGAGGTGGAGAGAGTCAAGTGCTATGAAAACGATTCTTTAAAGGGATTTTGAATTTATCCGTTTGACGATTTATGGCAACTTCATTAATCTAATCAATTAGATTTAAATCAAATTTCAACTTACACCTTAATCATTAAGGGTGTGTTTGGTTGGGTGGAATGGAATTGACTAAGTAATGGAATGGATGAGGTAATGGAATGTTTCATTACCCTTCCATTGTCATGTTTGGTTAGTTGATGGAATGGAACGACTCATTCATCCATGTTGTTTGGTATGTACAAAAAAGAGAAAGTAATGGAATAAAAATAATTTACAATGACAAAAATACCCTTACAACACAAAATTCATAGAATTCAATAAAATTTAACATTATCTATTTGGAAATTGTAGTTTCTATTCTAAATGGTTTATATAAATAAGAACTTTTATTTATAATAAAAAACTTTATCTCATAAAAACATATCAAAGTCTAACCAACACTAACAAACTAAAATTATCATAATTTTCATAACTTAAAAAACTGCAATATCATAAAAAACCATATAAATAACGTTAAGCATCATCTTCAAGCAAGTCCTTTACCCATTCAAATTTGTCTTCATCCTCAACGGTAAAGAAGATTACCATCAACTCATCATTCTTTGAAAGCATACGAACTGCCTTGTTACAATCACGGACAGTTAAACCAACAACTTTTTTCATCTCAGAATTAAGTTTTTTACGTAGGTCTTCTCTATCTCTCTCGATCCCAAAAACCGCATTAAAGGTACTTGTTGCATTATCAATCTTTAAACGTTCTATGACATTCCTTGCAGGTGAGTGCTTCATGTTAAAATATTCCTCTGCCTTTTCTGGACGATGACCATTCAACCAAGTATTCAAATGATATCTTTGACCTCTGAATGGTGCGAGGAATCCTTCTCCATTCGTGTACTCGACATCAACAAGATAATAGTTGCCTTTACTAACTTGTAATCCATTTTCTCGAAGCATTGCACTACGCAGTATTCTACCATCTGCAGCAGATCCTTCCCAGCCTGGTAATACATAAATGAATTGCATATCAGGAGTGCAAGCAGCAAGTACATTCGTTGTAATTTCGCCTTTTCGATTTCTGTATCTAGGTTTGTCTGCCTCTGGTACATGTACACTTATGTGTGTCCCATCTATTGCTCCTAAACATCCCTATAGCCAAAATTAAATATGTATGAGAATTAGAATACTAACCAAGAATAATCTATATACACTCGAGTTTAGCAAATCACATACTAGACCTGGCAATTCGTGTATTCGTGTCATGAAAACGTGTCAGCCACGAATTTGACACGATACGATTACACAATGAGAAATAAGCTTTATCTCAATTTTTAAGATGTATTCGTGTCATGTATTCGTGTCGTGTCGTGTCTCTCACAGATTCGTGTCTTCGTGTCTGAAATTGCCAGGTCTATCACATACCTTGAACCATTTCCATCTTTCATCAGTTGAAGTTTCTAATATAGGCTCGGGTTTCTTAAACAATTCTTTTTCCAACCGAATAACAGCATTGAGTACATTATTGAAATGTTTACTAATTATCTCTCCTGATCTATGAAACTGAAACTTCGCCACACGATTTTTCACATGGTGGGCCAAAACATACAAAAATATCGCCACTTGTTCGTCAATTTGGAGATACCTAGAGGCCTTTAACTTGCCATCAATCTCAACCATATGACAAAGCTTAACAAACGTTACCCTATTCATTCTTAATTGTTGTGTACAAGTCTCATCACTTTCGTACACTAATCTTTGCATATACTGCTTTCTCTCTGGGTATAACATCTTGTAGTGAGGTCTAGTTGGACACATAAATATATGTATGGCAATAATAATACTCACTAGTTGAAAATACCAATTTACCAAACTGATTATCTCAATCCACAATGTACTAAATGCAGCAAGTTTCTTTGTTCTTTTTTGTCTATTCATTTTAAGGCGAGCCATAACTGCAATAGTAATAAATTTTTGTAAAATAATGAAATATTGAAAGCATATAAAATTTATTAATGGTTAAAGCTGAGGTGGCACTGGAGGCTAATCCGAAAAGGTGTGGTTCATATGACATGCCAAGTGGGACTGGGCGGACTGTTGTGGGTCAGCCCTTGGTGGGAGTGGGTGGGTCAAAGGATCCGGGTCCGGTGGTTACGGGTACGCCAGGTAAGAGGAGGACCCTGGTGTGTTTGTTAAACAGGAACCCAACTGATTTTACCATAATCGGTCCTGGGAATAAGTACATGAGAAGGTTCTGACTTTTGAGGTGAGTTGAGTTTGGAAATTTTTTATATATGAAGTAGTATGTAATGTATGCATATCATGAGATGGAAACTAGACTTTGTGACTCAGATCTCATGGTTTCTTAAGGTCAAACTAAACTTTAGTCGTGTGTTTGGATTTATGGTCTATGTTTTTTTATGTGTTTTTTTTGGTAAATCTATCATCAAACTTGTCATATTTCTTTTGTCCAGGTCAAACTGGTGGGAAACTCTGTGTGTGTGTGTGTCTGTTTGTTTTTTTTCATGAACAAATTACATATCCCTGGATATGGTATCTTTTTCTTGCATGCATATTTTGTGACAGATTTTTCTCCAGACCTGTCATCAAAACCCCCTGAAATGACACCATCTTGGAATCTGAAGATGGGTGTAGAACTCTTCGTTTTTAGGGTCTATATGAAATAAAAAGAGCTATATGGTTGGAATGTAAAGTTTTTATGATTTTCTTTTTAGAACGACAGCTAAAAAATGTTTTAATGATTTGACCTGAATAAAGGGATGAAACAACATTCTAGCGTTTAGAAAGATTCTTGTTAATCCTATATCCCATTCAATCTAAATCTACAGGCATATACACAACATATGTTCATCCCCCTTTTACAAAATTCAAGTTTTCTTATCAGATTTATACAGCATACAAACAATAATTTACAGCTCTAATTATATGATATCAGTGGCACATAGAAAGAAGAACACGCAATGAATAGAACACATTCAGAAATTAGATAAACAAAAATAAAGGCAGAGAGATGCTAACCTTCACAAATGACGTTTCTTGATGAGTATAACTTCAGATCAACTTGAAAGAAATCTTAAAAAGGGGATTACCAGTACTAAGAATGGTCGAATGAAACCCTATATAGAGACGATCTGCTGCCATACGTGGCTGATTTTATGCGATTTTGGAGATTGTGGTTGCTAATTTGTTTCCGATTTGGAGGGAAATCAATTGATATCTAGCTGATTTTTCTGCGTTCATGATAGATACCAGGGGTAAAATGGGAAGATGTGTAATAGCGCTTGAATGGAATGAAAAAAAATCAGGGGTACCCCCTTGAATGAAAACAGCGTGTTCAGGGGGAATGTGATTCCCTTTTGAATGGAGATATCATTTCCTTACTCCAACCAAACACACGTCTTGCCATTCCATTTGAATGCTTTATTCCTTTCCTGCCTTAATCACCCCTTACCAAACGCGCCCTAAGTTTCAATAGTATTTTAAATATTCATTTTTTATGGGAAATTGAGTAATCTAACTATTAATTATTGTGATTTACTTTTTTAAAATACATGTTTGAAATTTTTTTAAAATTAATCTTCTTCTTCTCTGGAATAGATCATTCCGGACTAATGTATTCGGTAAGACCCATATCGATTGGGATTGGGTTCCGGATATATATCATTACAAAAGTTATTATAGAATGCAAACGTGAATATCATCATATTTAGAACTAAGTGGGCAAATAAGATTCGGATTTGATTCCGATGAGTTGGAGGTTTTATGGTTTTTAACTCCTTTGCTTCTACTTGTTTATATTTTTTATTATATATGTAAATAAGTGAGTCTGAAACACAAAGAACCGGTCTGAAACACGAAGAACGGGTCTAAAGGTTACCTTTGAACTTTGAATGTGCCCAAATTATGTAGTTTTTAGTGTTAGTAAGTATCAAAGTATTAGAGAATTGGTTTTTTTTTTACTATCTTGCGTTATTCCACAATGAAAATTAGTAGTCCGAACACACATAACGCATTTCGAAACACACTGAACATGTTCGAAATGCAACGAACTACATCGGAATCCGAATAACAAATCTGGATGTTCATCCTGATGAAATTGAAAAGCTCCATACCCTATTTATACAAGAATCAAGGGAATGTATAATAGTGATTTGACCTATTCCAACGACTACAAATCTATCCGTTAAAATTCAAATTACCTTATCCGTTAGAATTATTTACTTTATTTTACTTTAAAATTATACCTTTAAATATGGGAAAACTAACTTCAATATTTCGCATGTATAACTTGGGGGAAATTGTTAGGGGCAGGATCCCAGAATCACATTCAGGATCCCCAAATATTTTTGAAGCCTCAGGATCATTAAATATATCCCAGGATCCTAATTATTACCACCAATATTTCTAACACTTATAACGGCTATATTTTTGCTTTATTTTTTCACATGTGTAGACCTAGCCAACACAATACTTATTATCAACGAAGAGTCATCTCAATCAGGCAAAAGACTCAGAATACCAAGTCAAATAACATCCATATGTTGATTCTAGAGGATCCCTGAATTATCGGACTTCTTGTTAATTACACCAGACTATAAATTACACATGTATCTAGCACACTATAGACATGATAAGCTATATCATTACACTTGTACTCGTATTACCTTCATCATCTTTATAATCTCAGATATAAATCAATAAAACACATCAAGGCAGGTGATCATTATCACCTCCCAAGGTTTTATGCCGGAGATCCTATAAAGGATCAAGTGCTTTCCTTGTAACTCACTTGTCTCACTTTGATCATTATTTTACACTTACATTGCACTAACACCACAACCTCTTATATAATTTGGTCGATTTACACTTGATTAATTTTTTACCAAAACAAGTACGATACTCATAAATAATTCTCTATTATTCATTCACCAAATAAATTACATTTATCTTCTTACAAGTTTCAAATATCACCTAACTACTAAAACTAACATAGTCTCTTAAACCTATGCTCCTAGCATGCTGGTAATATTTGACTCTACTTACAGCCTTTGTGAAAGGATCTTCAACATTATCCTCTGATAATACTCTCTTTACCAGAAGGTGTCCTTCTTCTACCCGATGTTGAATATAATGGTACTTTCTGTCGATATGCTTAGATATGTCATGATCCTTTGGTTCTTTTGCCAAAGCAATCGCGCCTTCATTATCACAGAAGAGTTCCATTATGTAACACCCATATTTTAGGTATTTTCAATTTAGAACCTTATCATATTTTATTTTTGCAAGAATGGTCCGTACGCGGGGCGTAACTTATTTCCTCCGCATGGCGTAAGAAAGGGGTGTGATATGTGAGGGTTTTATACCCTACATAGGGCGTACTAGCCGTATATAGGGCGTAAGGCTATGGTTTTCAAACCCTAATTTTTAGGGTTTAGACCCTATTTAAATGACTTTAAGTTCTTGAGAGCCTCCCTATGCTCAACCTCCACCCCCATTTCCAGAAGTAACAAAACCCTAGTTATGTTGTGAGGATCTTAAGCCTTTTGAGTATTCTTTTGTGTGTTTTGTGAAGAAGGAGATCATTGAAGGAGCTCTTGGGAGTTTATTGCTTGTATCCAGACCTTTCTTTTCATTTAGCTTCTTCAGGAGGTAAAAAGCTCTCACCTTGGTGGTTTATTTGTTAGATCTTGTTAAGTTGTTGGGTTTTTATGTGTTTTTATTCCTTGAACTTGGTTCTTGTGAGTATAAGTTACCCCATAACTCTTGAGCGCCATTTCTAGCCATTTATAAGCTTGTGAAGTCATAAAAATGGGAACTTGGACACCCCCATTCTTCCATGCATGAGATTTTAGACTTTAGAGAGTATTTTAGATCTAGCGATTGAGTTTATGCTCTATTAAGCCATGAAAAAACTTAAAGTTGATGACTTTATCAGTTAAGACATCCCTTAGATAAAGATATGTGAGTTGGACGTTTAGTCTTTAGGCTTTAAGGACTTAATGAGAAATTGGTGAATCAGTGAGGTTATGTAGGGCGTAAACCTGGCTATACGGGGCGTAGCCTACCAATTGCCCGATTTCTGCATAAGGCTCCTAAGTAGGGCATGGAGCTTGGAGTACACCATGCATAGGTCAACAGGAGTTCAACATTTTACTTTTTGACTTGTTGACTTTTGGTTAACTGTGAGGATTTAGGAATCGGAAGGGAAAAATGGTCTTTTTCCCAAATAAGGAATGATCTTGGAGTTGGACTTGTTGATTTGGGATGATTACCTTAATTATTAATTAGGGTTTGGTTTGATATGTATAGTATGAGGAGGTTCGCATACCAGCAGCTCAGGTGCGAGATTTAGCTGTTAGCAATTGAGGTGAGTCTCTTCACTGTACTTGCGGGTCAAAGGCACTAATGTCGGCTTGTTGGATTATGTTTGTAGGATGCTAGCTATCTTTGTGTCTATTGCATGTGTTTGTATGTATGTTGGGCAGGGCCCATTATGTATTCCAGGTGGGGGCCGATGAATTTCGGGTGGGGCCCGATGTATGTATGGTATGTGGTATTTAGGGTAACTCACCAAGCTTTGTGCTTACAGTTTTATGTTTATGGTTTCAGGTACTTCCGGTTCCAAGGGAAAGAGCTTGACATGATTGCATCACATCCGCTAGTATTCCGCATTTATGAGATGATTTGTACTCTGATAGTTATTTTATACATTTTCATACTTTGATGGGTTTTGAAATGAATGATGGTGATTTTGATTGACTTAAAAACAAAAGTTTTACTTAGTATTTTTGGGGATGTTACACATTGGCTCCTAAATAGTTGGATTGACTCCAAGATCTACGATAAAGTTCTTCAACCAAGCCGCTTCCTTTGATGTTTCACTAGTTGTAATGTACTCTGACTTATAGGTGGAGTCAGCCACTATGTCTTTCTTGAAACTCTTCCAAGTAACCGCTCCCATATTTAATAAGAACACCCAACCATACTGCGAACAAAATTTGTATCGGTCTGTTTGAAAACTGACATCAATATAACCAGTCACTCTTAACGTATCACTGCCTCCAAGAACTAGGAACATGTATTTTGTTCTTCGTAGATACATAAGAATATTCTTCACCACAATCTAATGGGCTCTGCCTGGATTTCCTTGAAATCGACTAACCATGCTCAAAGTATAAGACACATCAGGGTGAGTACATGTCATTGCATACATGATCGATCCTACAACCGAAGCATATGGGACTCGACTCATGTCAGCTATCTCTTTATCAGTACTACGACTTTAAGTCTTACTCATCTAGACAGTACCATGAATAAGTGATTCTCCTTTCTTTGAATTCTCCATACTGAAACGCTTCAATATTTATCCAAATATGTACTCTGGCTAAGACCAATAAGACGATTCTTTCTATCCCAATGAATCCTTATTCCTAGAATATAGGTCGCTTCCCTAGATCCTTCATAGCGAAAAACTTTCCAAGCCAAGACTTAACTTCTTGAAAAGTTGGAATGTTATTTCCTATAAGGAGTATGTCATCAACACACAACACTATGAAGGTCACTATACTCTCACTAGCTTTGACATATACACATGAATCATCTTCACTTCTAGAGAACCCAAACTCTTTGACTTTCTTATGGAAGAAAAGATTCCAACTGGGAGATGCTTTTTTCAATCCATAAATGGATTTCTCAAGCTTACACACTCTATCAGGAAACTTGGCATGCACAAAACCCTCTGGTTGATTCATGTAGACGTCCTCGGATAACTTCCCGTTAAGGAAAGCGGTTTTAACATCCATCTGTCGGATTTCATAATCATGAAATGCAGCTATAGCAAGAATAACCCTGATAGATTTTATCTTAGCTACTAGTGAAAAGGTCTCATCATAGTCAATCCCTTGGGTTTGAGTAAAGCCCTTTTCAACCAGCCTAGCTTTATAGGTGTGCACCTTCCCATCCATGTCAGTCTTCTTTTTGAAGATCCATTTGCACCCGACTGTCTTTCGACCAGGTACGTGATCAACCAAGTTCCATACTTGGGTATCATACAAGGACTGAATCTCACTCTCCATTGCCGACTTCCATTTAGCAGCCTCAAGGCCTACCACTGCTTCCTTGTAGTTAGCATGCACATCCAAATTTACCAGTGTATGATTGTTGATAAACGTATCACCATATGTAGTTATATGGAAACCATAAAACTCAGGTGACATGCTAACCCTACTGGATCGACAAAGGGGTAATGAGTTTTCAACTAGCTAAACTAGAATTTATTCCTCAAGTTGAGTGTTAGTGTTGTCATAGGTTCCTTCATTGGATGACTATTGAATTTCTTCAAGATCGATAAAACTCCCACCGTCCTCTTTGAATAGGAGCTATCTATCCCGAAAGACTCCTCTTCGAGCTACAAAACCACGTTCTCACTAGGTCTGTAGAACAAGTATCCAAAGGAATTTTATGGGTGGCCAATGAAATAACACTTCTCGGCTCTAGGTTCGAGTTTTCTGTGAGTCTCTCGTCTTACGAGTTTTTCACAACCCTAAACCTTAATATGTGCGAACAAGGGAGTTTTCCCTGTCCACATCTCATGAGGTGTTTTGTCAACCTTCTTTGTTGGAATAAGATTCACGATATGGGCGACTGTCTATAAGGCATACCCCCATAGATGAATAGGAAGATAAGCTCGACTCATCAGGAAACGAACCATATCTAGTAAGGTTCGATTATGCCTCTCATCCACACCATTAAATTATGGTGTTCTACGAGGAGTTAATTGTGAAACAATTCTACATTCCTTGAGATAGTCGTGGAACTCGATACTAAAATACTCACCACCTTTGTCAGATCTGAGTATCTTTATCTTCCTTCCCAATTGATTCTTGACTTCATGATTAAACTCTTTGAACTTTTCACATGTTTTCGATTTATGTTTGATCAAGTAGATATAAACATATCTGCTATAATCGTCCGTAAACGTCATGTAATATCGATTAGCATCTATTGTGGTGGATCTAAATGGGCCACACACATTTGTATGGATGAGGTCCAATAACCCTTCACCTCTTTCACATGTTCCAGTGAAAGGTGATTTTGCCATCTTACCCAAGAGACAAGATTTTCATTCATCACATGTCCTAAAATCAAATGATTCTAACACTCCGTCCTTTTGGAGTTGAGCGATGTTTTTTTGTTTATGTGCCCAAGACGACAATTCCACAAACATGCCTTGTCCACACCATTGGACGAATCAATATGAAACACATTATTGCCTAAGTTATCAACACGGGTCACAGTTTCATACACTCCATTACAAGGTAAAGCTTTAAATATAAAAACACCAACCAATATCATTATCAAAAGAATATTTAAAACCTTGTTTGAACAATGCATGAAAAGAAATAATGTTTCGTGTCATTTATGAAGAGTAGCAATAATTCACCAAATCAATCCTAACATCACTACTAAGCACAAGCCTATAAGTCCCAATCTTGGTAACAGTTGAAGATCGCCTATTGCCTATGATCAGATTGAGTTTCCCATGCTCCACTTCCTCACTTTCACTTAGTCCATGTAAATCGGAACAAATGTGGAAACCACATCCTATATCAAGAACCCAAGAATGAGAAAGTTATGTGTTATTGACATGGATAGTGTAAATACCTGAATATGATTCCTTGATCTTTCCATCCTTCAAGTCCTGCAAGTAAATAGGGCAACTTCTACTCCAATGACCCTTTTCTCCATAATGGAAGTAAGTGACCTCTTTTGGATCACTGATCGCAGGGACATCAAAATTGAGCTTCGTCTTGGACCCACTGCCAAACCCTCCAGCAGGGCCTTCCCTTTCCTGTTGGATTGGGAAGGAGACTTCCTCTTTTTCCCTTTGCCATATCCAATGGCTAGGGCAGGAGCATTGGTTGTAGTAGGAGCATGATTTTTCTTCATCCCCGACTCAACAATTTGCAACAAATTATAGCATTGGGTCAATGTCGTCTCCGTGTTTTTCAAATGATAAGTCAAAACAAACTGATGATAACTAGGAGGAAAGGAGTTAAGGGTCATGTCAATGGCTAACTCCTCGTTAAACAACACATTGAGCCTATGGAGTTACTCCATGTACCTTTGCATCTTATGTATGTGAGCACAAACCGATTCTCCTTCATTAAGCTTGCATGCCATAAGATACTTGACCACTTAATAGCGCTCTTGTCTCTCCTTCTTTTGGAACTTTTCAGCAAGGTCAAGATGCATCTCATATGGCCAGTAGTCCTCATAGAACTTGGCCAGATCAGGTGCCATAGGTGCCACCATGATGCAAGCAACATTTGTGGCGTCATTAAATGCTTTTTGTGGGAAGCAATTTCCTCAGGAGTAGCGGTGGAATGATCGATTTCAATAAAAGGATTTTCAAGGATATATTCTTTTCCCTCGTATCGAAGAGTCATCTTTAAATTTCTCATCCAGTCCATGTAGTTGGGACCAGTGAGCTTCTCTTTTGACAAAATCGAGAGTAGGGAGAAGTTTGAGTTGGAGGGGGCAGATTGAGTAGTAGCGAGATCACTAGATCATTAGAGATTCATTGAATCTTATCAATGGCATGTTTAATCTCTGATTATTCTATTTAATTTGTGACTGAGATGCCGAGGATCACAAATAAGATGTGAATAATCATGCAAACTCGCTTGACAACATCGATGTCATTTATCATCTCAAATTAATGTGCCGATAAACCACGTACACTCCACTAACAATGATAATTTTTGATTTGTCTATCACTCAACTTTATAGTCCCAAATTAGTGTGACGGTTAACCATGCACACTCCACTAACGACATATAAAGAGTGATGTGTGTTTTCATGGATTAACATACACTTCACATTTGACCTAAAGTAACTAGAGTTGGGATTTATAAAAGGTTTAGTCACTTTATAGTATCATACTTTTAGAGGTTATGTCGTATCAAACACATTCGGCTAACGACCCTCCACCATATACGGGAGCGGTGAGTGAGAGTGGACAACCATTCAATGGTCATTTTATAGGCCATTATCCTTATACCCCCCCTAGAGTGTGACTTCGTGAATGAGGCCTGCTATTGATTTGACTGACTTGTCTTATACATATATATATATATATATATATATATATATATAATTATATATAGTATAAGGTGTATTTTAAATATTTTTAAAATACAAGGTTCAAACATTAGTTATCTAAATTATCATATAATTAATTAATTAATTTAAACCTAGAATGAATTTATAATTATCCTTTAATTATTCTTATAATTAAATTAATTATTAAATTCATAAGAGATCATTCAATTTAATTTATCTAATTAAAAATTATCAAATAAGGATATGTCCTAATATTTAGGGTTTTGTTGATTATCACACAAGGCATTCAAAATTCAAAATCAAGAAGAATTAATACCTGATAATTACCAAAAATAATACCATAAATCAGATTAGGAGGATAATAACTGAAAATCTGTAAAATCTATTCTCATGTCGTGACAGGAGCATTGTCACGTCATGACAACAATCTATTTGCGAAAACAGGTTTTAGTTCGATTAAACTCATGTGCAATCAATGTTTGACAAGCCTAAGTTCTGATACCACTAATGGATTTTATAGAAAACAAAATTGTGCAATGCGGAAAACGAATAATAATTAATAGGGTATATGCATCCTATAAAAGATCTATGAACAACTAAACCTAGCATAACCCTAGTGTAATTCAAAAATTACAAGGTATAGAGTTACATACCTTTTGATTTGTTATTGTAAACAAATCACACCAATCCTTGTAATTGTAGAGATTGGAAAGTCTAGTGCAAAAGAGATGATGCATCTTATGGTTTGTACCCAAACCCTAGCAACAAGAGCACAAGTGGAGAGAGGAGATGGGAGAAGAAATTCGGCACTTTGAGGCTTAAGAAGAGTGGACGAAAATATGAGACCCTAGGGTCCTATTTATAGTTGATAAGGAAGCCTTGAATAATCCTAATTTGAATATAATAATAATATCTCAAATATCAGAATTATCCAACTCCTTAATTATCAATGAGGAGCATTCTAAAAACCCTAAATACATAGCCAAAACCGGCCATGATAAGAGGGTTCTAGAATCTCTCTCTCTCTCTCTCTCTTGTTCAACTATTGAACAATTACAACTTAGTCCTTGTACTTCCAATTAATTCTAATTAACTCGAAACTAATTCCAACTAATTTCAGATTATTATAAATTAATTATAACTATTTCTAATTAATATATTAATCATATAATATATTAATAAATTATCATCTCTCTCCAAATGCAATTCTTCTTGGTTGTTAGTTCTAAGGGCAACCCAAAAAGGGTTTTGCTTCTAATTCAAGAATATACTAATTTAGTTATTGGCTTAGACACATTAATCCAACACAAAGTTGTCTATGTCAAGATAAGTAGGCACTTGGTTGATCGACTTACTAAACTTATGATGAAAGATTTGGTTACATCTACCATGAGAGTCATTGTCACACCCCCAACCGAGAACGGCGGAAACGTCTGGGGGCGGATGAAGTGACTTCATGTACAATATCATAACAGTTGAATATAAGTGAAACATAGCAACACAAACATTCATACATTGAGATTTCAAGTATTACATTGTTTATAAATCTCTGTTTGTTCAAAACTTGAATACAAATAACTGAAAAGTAGAAAATATGAAACAACGACGCCGACCCTCAAGAAGGGTTGAGTACCTGTCTACTGGTTTCCTGAGAATACAAGTGATTTTGAAAAGTGTCAAACAATTAAGTTGGTGAGTTCATAAGCATTTTTGTGTGAGAATGATTTCTAACGTTTTCGTGTAAAATGATTTGTATACTTCTAGAAAATCCAATATTTTCTTTAATATGAACTATACTTGTATGTATTTCCTTTGTATCTTTTCCTTGTAAAATAATAATGTATGTTTCCAGAAAATCCAATATTTTCTTAATGAGTTGTAGATGTATGTATTTATTTTTTATCTTTCCTTGTAAAATGATAATCTATGTTTCCAGAAAATCCAATATTTTCTTCAATGAGCTGTAGATGTATGTATTCCTTTTGTGTCTTTCCTTGTAAAATGATAATATATGTTTTAGAAAATCCAATATTTTTTTGAATGTGAACTATAGTCTTAAACCCTAAGACAAAAAATGTATGAGTATTGATGTACTGAACAATAATATGTAGTTATATCCTTTTATAAAACTAATGAAGTGTAAACAATAGTATGTAGTTATATCTTTTTATAAAACTAATGAAGTGTAAGTTACTCCGTAAACCAAATCGTTTTGTCAATCCCTATGTGAGTTATTATAACCATGCTTAATATGATTGATATACCTGAACGACGTTCTTCAGGCGTCAGAATTGGTAGACTTTTGTCACCCTAGACTTGCCGGTCTAACTGTAGCGAACAACTGACGTGTGGGGTTGACAATCCCGTATAGATCTATACACAATTATCTCGCTCTCCCTCAAGGAGACTCTGGTTATAATGCAGGACTTAAGGTGTATGCTAGGTAGGTACAGCGAAGAGAATGTCTCACAAGAGCATCAACAGATTCACGGGAACTATGACTCATTTTTCAAGTAAAATGAAATAATTATACATTTGAATAATTATATGGTTCTTCTGAAATGAAAGTGTGGTTTCTGACTTCCAAAATTTACTAATTATAGTTTATTTTGAGTGTTTGTTGAGACTATTTATAGACTCTATTATATAAATATAAAGTTGTTATTTTGTCTAGAGTGGATTTGTGGGTATTTAGAGGTGATGAAGTGAAGATTTCAAGCCTAAACCCTTGTATGGAGTTGATGAACTTCCTTGAGAAACATGTTATCCTAAAGGTTTTTAACACATTTTAATGTGTGTAAATAGAGTGAAACCAACATAAAAATGTGTAGAATCACTAGGAAATCTCGAAAATACTAACCAAAATCTAAGGATAATGCTTGGAGAATGATGAACTTGGAAGCTTGTTATTTGGTCTTGAGAGGAAATTAGAAGTTAACAGGAAGTAAGAAGAGAGGAATGGTGGGATTTTGGAGATAATTTCGTCCAAATATAAGGAGTAGAAAACTTGATGTGATATTTACTTGGAAATCTGTTGGTTAATTTCATGGATATACGTTGTGTATTGTTCTGCATGGGGAACTGATAAGATATCACATCTTAAAGTCAAACCTTATCCTTTGTATCCCACTGGAATCATTCTAGGATGAACTACCTTGGAGTTTTCGGCCATACATGACCGAAATCTCCTCATTCCCTTTGAGATTTCGGTCCTAACTCCCACACTAATATGATTTCGGCCTTAGTGGACTCGTCCTTAGAGTTTTCGGCCTTAATGGACTTGGATCTTGGTGTTTTCGGTCCTAAGGGTGTTCTATGTGACATCCCCAAAATCACGGCCAGAAAAGACCGATTTCATTTATGCTTTTAAATAAAATCAGAGTAATCCTTTGATTAAAAGAGTTGCGGAATTTGTTCCCAAAACAAAACAAGATAAAAATTTATCAAAGCATTTCATAAAGAAATGTATTTCCATTATATAACAAAATTTCGGGATGTCATGTTCCGATACAGACCAAAAGCATAAACAATACAAAATAGACCTTACAACAATTATACATAACTACATGTCTATAATCCAAAAATATTTTGACATTGTCATCCCACTTATGCCCTTGCGCCACTACCTGTAATACAAGGAAACTTAGTGGGTCAGGCTTGGGAGCCTGGTGAGCATATAGGGTTTTCAACCCACAATAAATAATTATATTTAATTTCACCAACCAATAACAACCTGATTACCCATTCCCGTTATCCTCACTTTATGTCCCTAAAACAACAACTATTACAAGGGACCTAATCTAGGATTTTCATCGGGACGGACATTACCGCAAAGGGGCTTCCTTAGCAATATATGTCCTAAAGGCAACCATGAGGGGGATAGAGTACACCGGTGAACACATCGTTCACAACACCTACAGGTTATGAGCCTGCTAATGTTCCACTGGACTGTCTAGAATGAGTTCGTGGTCGTCATGCATACTCCGCTAGATGACTAGATAAACAACGACATCGAGGCCTCTCATCATTTTATTTCATCACACACCAACTGTCTACCCATGTTCTACCCAACATATTAGTAGATAAAATATATACATTTATATACAGCTTAAAACTTGTACAAAACATCCATTCAACAACTAGTTCAAATAAGCAAATAATATATAAACACAAAGCACGTATTTTATAAAGAATACTTCATATCTATGTGCTAGAAGAAAATGAATATACACTCACTTGATTAGACAATGATCGGACAGCACCTCGTTTCTTAAAATAAACTTTCCCGATAAAACCGGGATGTTTTCCTTGAAAATCGGGCTTCTCGTGGGCAGAGTTTCGGCTCGGAAACTCCACTTCTCGGGATCTTCGGGGCTTCGGGACTTGCTTCGGGTCTCGGGAATAATATCGGGGCTTCGGGATAATTCTGGCACGAAAAACGAGACAAAACGAGAGAGAGAGAAGAGAAAAAGAGCAAAAAGATCGGCTGCCCTCGCACCCTTTATATAGGGGCCGAAGCCTCGCATTACGCTGGGCGTAATGCTCAGCTACGCGGGGCGTACGCCTCGGATCGTCATTGCTTACGTCATCGGAGCACTTGAGTGCGAGGCGGGTCACGCTTCGGTGTACGCTGGGCATACTCAACCCTACGCTGGGCGTAGTTCGGATAGGGTCAGCAACTCCTTCGGATAAGCTTTGGTATGCGTGCCACGATCTTCAAAAATTCATAACTTTCGCATACGAGCTCCGTTTTCGACGTTCTTATATCCACGCGTAGGTGAGATTATGTTCTACAACTTTCATTTAGACTCCGTCGGCTAATTTTGACTTTATTTGTATTATATTATTTTTAGTAGGCCGGGACAGGAAAACTCCGTTATAAATTCATAACTTCTTCATCCGACGTCCGTTTTCGTCTGTCTTTTTACCGTTGCACTAATAATGACGAGATCTTCGATTCTCGTTTAGATTGTTTCGGCTAGAAACCACTCGATCTCATATTCGAACTTCGGGCTGCATACTGCTAAGCTGAAACTTAGAAAAATCATAACTTCCTCATACGAAGTCAGATTTGGGCATTCTTTTCATGCACGCTCTCGGTTTAACGTATTCTATGACTTTTGTTTAGATTACTAAGGCTAGATATCGCTCTAACTTAAATTCGTATTTTACGTCCTTCAGCGTCGTGCCGGTTCTGTCGCGAAATTTCAACAGGTCATAACTTCTTCGTTATAACTCGGATTTCAGCGTTCTTTATATATTCGGAAACCTCGTCACGACTACAACATTATTATCCATAGATATCGGCTTTATCTAACATTTCATTTTGACGGTTATTTTTATTCTTAATTCAATTAAGACACACAATTAAGCACAAAGCACATAATACTCAATTTAATACACTTCTATTATTTCAAAATGAGTTACAAAGGTTAACCTAGACTATTACAACAACATTAATGCTTAGCCTGGAAACACGGGCGTTACAACTCTCCCCACCTTAGAATGATTCCGTCCCCGGAATCACATATCAACAAACAAATGCGGATAGCGACACATCATGTCACTCTCCGTTTCCCAGGTGAGATTTGGCCCATTCGCATGTTTCCAACGGACAAGCACTAATTCGACCATCTTACGTCGCAACTTCTTAGTCTTTCGGTCAATGATTGCCTCCGTTTCTTCAATTAATCTTTTGTTCTCATCAATTCTCAACTCCGAAAGTGGAATCATGTCGGGAACTTCTCCCGTGAACTTCCTCAAATAACACACATGAAAAGTGTTATGAATTCCACTCAGTTCTTCTGGTAGTTCGAGCTTGTATGCTTGATTCCCAATCCTCTGAAGAACTTTAAACGGTCCAATAAACCTTGGACTTAACTTTCCCCTTTTTCCAAACCTTATAAGTCCCTTACATGGCGAGACTTTAAGCAAAACCGAATCTCCAACTTCAAAGGTCATCGGTCTTCTTTTCTTGTCAGCATAGCTCTTTTGACGATCCTGAGATGCTAACATTCTCTCCTTAATTATTTTCAACTTTTCAGCAGTTTGATGGACTATCTCCGGCCCCATAAACTGCTTTTCCCCAGCCTCAAGCCAACAAGATGGCGTATGACACTTTTGTCCGTACAAAGCTTGATAAGGTGCCATCTTAATGCTCGAGTGGAAACTATTATTGTAGGAAAATTCTACCAAAGGTAAATGTTCGTCCCAGTTACCTTGGAATTCCAGGGTACATGCTCTCAGCATATCTTCAAGTGTTTGTATTGTTCTCTCGCTCTGACCATCAGTCTGTGGATGGTAAGCTGCACTCAAACACAACTTGGTACCCAACTCCTCTTGTAGACTTCTCCAAAATCTTGAGGTGAAACGGCTGTCACGATCTGATACAATCGTTAACGGAACACCGTGAAGCCTCACAATTTCCTTCACGTAAGAATTCGCGAGCTTATCCATAGACCATTTTTCATTGGCTGCTATGAAATGCGCACTCTTAGTGAAGCGATCAACGACTAACCAAATCATGTCGTGACCATTCTTTGTTCTGGGAAGTTTAGTGACAAAATCCATAGCAATGTCTTCCCACTTACCCATAGGCACAGGTAAAGGTTCTAAACTCCCGTATGGTTTCTGATGTTGTGCCTTGACTCTCGCACAGGTCACACACTCCGCCACATACTTCGCAATGTCGAGCTTCATCGTCGGCCACCAGTAATAAGGTTTTAGGTCCTATACATTTTAGTGCTGCCAGGATGAATTGAGTACATGGTTTTGTGAGCTTCTTCCATCAGAAGATCTCTTATTCCTCCTGACTTAGGTACCCAAATACGACCTTGGAATACCTTCAGTCCATGACCGTTTGTACCAAACACCAATGTTTTGCCCAAACGTTCCTCTTTTCGGTCATTCTTTTCAGAAGCTTCTTCTTGAGCCTTCTTTATACTCTCCACAATTGTTGAGACAACTTCTATTTTCAACGCTCTTGGCATTTTTCTTTCAAGATTGACTTTCCGACTGAGAGCATCAGCGACAACATTTGCTTTACCGGGGTGGTAAAGTATCTCACAGTCGCAGTCCTTAAGTAATTCTAGCCAGCGTCGCTGCCTCATATTCAATTCCTTCTGATTAAAGAGATATTGGAGACTCTTATGATCAGTGAAAAGTTTGCACTTCGAGCCATAGAGGTAATGCCTCCATACTTTTAGAGCAAATACTACCACTGCCAACTCCAAATCATGAGTGGGGTAGTTCTTTTCATGCTCTTTCAGTTGTCGAGACGCATATGCTATCACATTTTCTCTTTGAGTCAACACACAACCCAATCCAACACCGGACGCATCGCTATAGACAGCGAAGTCTTCAACTCCATCGGGTAAAGAAAGAATCGGTGCTTCACATAGCTTCTTCTTCAACAACTCGAATGCTTCTTTGTGTTTATCACTCCAAGCATAAGTAGCTCCTTTGTGATTCAAAGCTGTTAATGGAGTAGCGATCGAAGAAAAGCCTTGGATAAACCTTCGGTAGTATCCGGCTAATCCCAAAAAGCTTCGGACCTCCGTGGGACTTTTTGGTTGTTCCCACTTCATCACAGCTTCAATCTTTGCTGGATCAACCATTATTCCTTCTTGGTTGACCATGTGACCCAAGAATTGGACTTCTCGAATCCAATAATCACATTTGGAGAACTTAGCATATAGCTTCTCCTTCTTCAAGACTTCTAACACTTCGCGCAAGTGTTTTCGATGCTCCTCCTGGCTTTTCGAATAAACCAGAATGTCATCTATGAACACTATCACAGATTTATCCAGGAACGGATTACAAACTTTGTTCATTAAATCCATGAATTCTGCTGGAGCATTGGTTAGTCCAAACGACATAACCAAAAACTCGTAGTGTCCATATCGCGTTCTGAATGCAGTCTTCTCGATATCCTGCTCTCTTACTTTTAGCTGATGATATCCTGACCTTAGGTCGATCTTTGAAAAATAACTTGAACCTTGTAGTTGATCGAACATGTCATCAATCCTCGGCAATGGATATCTATTCTTTATCGTTGCCTTATTCAGCTCTCTGTAGTCAATGCACATTCTCATACTCCCGTCTTTTTTCTTTACAAATAACATCGGGGCTCCCCAGGGTGATGAACTAGGTCTAATGAAACCTTTGTCCAATAACTCCTGAAGTTGTGTCATAAGCTCTTTCATCTCTGTTGGCGCTAATCGGTACGGTGCCTTTGCTATTGGTGTGGTTCCTGGTAACAAGTCTATTCTGAACTCCACTTGTCTATCAGGCGGTAATCCAGGAAGATCTTCGGGAAATACTTCCGGATACTCACATACAACAGGAATGCTCTTCATCTCCTTTTTCTCCTTCTTTGCGTCAATCACGAATGCCAAATATGATG
The DNA here is from genome assembly GCF_052849685.1 of Lactuca virosa. Taxonomy (NCBI): domain Eukaryota; kingdom Viridiplantae; phylum Streptophyta; class Magnoliopsida; order Asterales; family Asteraceae; genus Lactuca; species Lactuca virosa. The sequence goes on from NC_136430.1 coordinate 389,116,945, forward strand.
TACATCCTTTGGCCAAACACTTCCTGGCTTTCATTAGAGAAATGATTCTAGAATTTACCCTGTGTTTGTCCCCGTACACCATAAACGACTCCTTCCCTGGCGGGTTTACTTTTACTATCTTCTTTCTGCACAATATTTCGGCATCATTGGCGCTAAGCCAATCCATTCCCAGCACGATGTCGAAACCATTTAGTTCGATAGGCAACAATTCCTCGTGGAAATTATTCCCATTCAGGTCGATTAAGATGTTTTTCATACGATGGCTAACAGGTACAAACTTGCCACTAGCAACTTCGACTAATAAGGCATTATCTAGTCTATCGACAGGCAAAGCTAGTTTTCTACCAAATCCATGCGAAATAAAGGAGTAGTTGGCTCCTGAATCAAATAAAATTTGGGCAGGCAATTTGTTTACGAGAAAGGTACCTGAAGCGACATCGGCTTCTTCTTTAGCAGCTTCCAGTGTCATCTGAAAGGCTCTCGCTTTTGGCTTTGGGGGATTGTTGGGTTTTGCTGCCTCCTTCTTTTTCGGACAATCCCTCGAGATGTGCCCCTCCTCCCCACACTCGTAGCAGACTTTCTTGGTTAGGGTGCATTCGTTGGCATAGTGCCCTAGCTTTCCACATTTGAAGCATGTGACTTCCCCATCACATTTCCCATGATTCTTCTTCTTGCATTTGTCGCACCACTTTGCTTCGCCTCCTCATCCTCTCGAACTAGACTTCGAGAATTTCTTTTTCTTGTTGGACCCTGAAGGACCATCCAAGTTTCTCTTCTCACCAACTTCTGATCTCTCCAGACCCTTCTCCCTGATCTGAGTCTCAATATTCTTAGCAGCCCAAATGGTGGCTTTCAACGTGGTTGCTTGCTTAACCATTGGACCATAGTCCGCTGGTAGTCCGAGGGCAAACTTATTGACCTTTGAGAGTTCTGTTGGAACTAGGTATGGGATAAGCTTCATCTTTTCCGTGAAACTAGCAGCGTATTCAGTAACGCTCATTTTTCCCTTTTTCAGATTCTGGAACTCATTATTGATTTCCAGAAGGTCCTGCTCGGAGCAGTATTGCAGTTTCAGTTGTTCCACAAAGTCTTCCCAAGACATCTTGCTTGCTTCTCCCTTGGGCATAGAGTCAGCTAACAACTTCCACCAACTCAACACGCCAGATTTCAACAAAGGGATCGCAAGAGCGGTCTTCTGCCTGTTGCTGCATTCGCAACTTTCAAACATTGTCTCCATTTCGGAGACCCAATCCATAATTTGCACCGGCGTCGGGCTTCCGGATAGACACGGTGGCTTAGATGCCATAAAATCCTTGTATTTACATCCTCTTCCATCATTTCCTCCATCACGATTATCTTGTCTAACAATTGGTGGGTTGGCTTGGCCAATGGTACCACTGAAGTTTCCACCTTCCGACGGCCCTCCATTCACTTCGGGCTCTTCAACTTGGATTGAAAGTTCTTCACGATTTTGTCGAAGCAGACGTCTAGTTTCCTCCATCTGACGATCCAACATCGCCTGAATCATCACTTGCACACTAGCCATTGTTACCGGCTCAGGTGCCGCTGCTACAACAGGTATTTGCTCGATTACAGGTTGTTGATTCCTGTTTTCGTTTGCGTTTCCAGCGCCGCTTCTTGTTCTTGCCATCGTTGATCTATACACCGAACAAGGTGAATTTAGATACTCCTTCACGACGGATAATTATCCAAATCACTCTGAAACGTTTATATGCTAGTTCTAATTCCGTAGTCGCACACTTAGAATCCTAAACACATAAGGTTTCCAGAGCCGGTCGGCCACAGACCATAGATCCGAACAAATAATATCATATATGGCAAACATATAGCATTTAGCACGTAAAAGCATTTTAGGCAATTTTCCTAAAATAAACTAGTGCTCGCATCTCAAAATCATCGCTTAGCATTCTAAGTTTAAGTCTAGAAATTCTACAAATTCCTGGTTCGCTTAAACTAATGCTCTGATACCAACTGTGACATCCCCAAAATCACGGCCAGAAAAGACCGGTTTCATTTATGCTTTTAAATAAAATCAGAGTAATCCTTTGATTAAAAGAGTTGCGGAATTTGTTCCCAAAACAAAACAAGATAAAAATTTATCAAAGCATTTCATAAAGAAATGTATTTCCATTATATAACAAAATTTCGGGATGTCATGTTCCGATACAGACCAAAAGCATAAACAATACAAAATAGACCTTACAACAATTATACATAACTACAGGTCTATAATCCAAAAATATCTTGACATTGTCATCGCACTTATGCCCTTGCGCCACTACCTGTAATACAAGGAAACTGAGTGGGTCAGGCTTGGGAGCCTGGTGAGCATATAGGGGTTTCAACCCACAATAAATAATTATATTTAATTTCACCAACCAATAACAACCCGATTACCCATTCCCGTTATCCTCACTTTATGTCCCTAAAACAACAACTATTACAAGGGACCTAATCTAGGATTTTCATCGGGACGGACATTACCGCAAAGGGGCTTCCTTAGCAATAGATGTCCTAAAGGCAACCATGAGGGGGATAGAGTACACCGGTGAACACATCGTTCACAACACCTACAGGTTATGAGCCTGCTAGTGTTCCACGGGACTGTCTAGAATGAGTCTGTGGTCGTCATCCATACTCCGCTAGATGACTAGATCAACAACGACATCGAGGCCTCTCATCATTTTATTTCATCACACACCAACTGTCTACCCATGTTCTACCCAACATATTAGTAGATAAAATATATACATTTATATACAGCTTAAAACCTATACAAAACATCCATTCAACAACTAGTTCAAATAAGCAAATAATATATAAACACAAAGCACGTATTTTATAAAGAATACTTCATATCTATGTGTTAGAAGAAAACGAATATACACTCACTTGATAAGACAATGATCGGAAAGCACCTCGTTTCTTAAAATAAACTTTCCCGATAAAACCGGGATGTTTTCCTTGAAAACCGGGCTTCTCGTGGGCAGAGTTTCGGCTCGGAAACTTCACTTCTCGGGATCTTCGGGGCTTCGGGTCTCGGGAATAATATCGGGGCTTCGGGATGATTCTGGCATGAAAAACGAGACAAAACGAGAGAGAGAGAAGAGAAAAAGAGCAAAAAGATCGGTTGCCCTCGCACTCTTTATATAGGGGCCGAAGCCTCGCATTACGCTGGGCGTAATGCTCAGCTACGCGGGGCGTACGCCTCGGATCGTCATTGCTTATGTCATCGGAGCACTTGAGTGCGAGGCGGGTCACGCTTCGGTGTACGCTGGGCGTACTCAACCCTACGCTGGGTGTAGTTCGGATAGGGTCAGCAACTCCTTCGGATAAGCTTTGGTATGCGTGCCACGATCTTCAAAAATTCATAACTTTCGCATACGAGCTCCGTTTTCAACGTTCTTTATATCCACGCGTACGTGAGATTATGCTCTACAACTTTCATTTAGACTCCGTCAGCTAATTTTGACTTTATTTGTATTATATTATTTTTAGTAGGCCAGGACAGGAAAACTCCGTTATAAATTCATAACTTCTTCATCCGACGTCCGTTTTCGTCTGTCTTTTTACCGTTGCACTACTAATGACGAGATCTTCGATTCTCGTTTAGATTGTTTCGGCTAGAAACCACTCGATCTCATATTCGAACTTCGGGCTGCATACTGCTAAGCTGAAACTTAGAAAAATCATAACTTCCTCATACGAAGTCAGATTTGGGCATTCTTTTCATGCACGCTCTCGGTTTAATGTATTCTATGACTTTTGTTTAGATTACTAAGGCTAGATATCGCTCTAACTTAAATTCGTATTTTACGTCCTTCAGCGTCGTGCCGGTTCTGTCGCGAAATTTCAACAGGTCATAACTTCTTCGTTATAACTCGGATTTCAGCGTTCTTTATATATTCGGAAACCTCGTCACGACTACTACAACATTATCCATAGATATCGGCTTTATCTAACATTTCATTTTGACGGTTATTTTTATTCTTAATTCAATTAAGACACACAATTAAGCACAAAGCACATAATACTCAATTTAATACACTTCTATTATTTCAAAATGAGTTACAAAGGTTAACCTAGACTATTATAACAACATTAATGCTTAGCCTGGAAACACGGGCGTTACATTCTAGCCTTATGATTTCGGTCCTACCTCTTCCCTTAATTGTGTTTTTGGCCGTGGTATCACCCATTAAAGGGTGATTTCGGTTTTGGTGTTTCGAGGCCACAAATTACAAGGTAATGTTTTAATTTTCATGATTTCATGTTCCAATGATTTGGTTTTGTCTTGACTTGTTATAGTTGTTTACTTTCAAGAGCTTATATATATATATATATATATATATATATATATATATATATATATATGTGTGTGTGTGTGTGTGTGTGTGAACTTATATACATACCCATACCACTAATGCCCTTATGGCTTTCAAGAGTTTATTTGTAACAAGGTTACGTTGTGAATTCACTTGCACATGGCTACAATCTAGACCTTGCTTGATCCAAATCTTTTGGGTTGTCACATCATCCCCCCCCCCCCCCCCCGTTAGAGGGAATTTCATCCTGAAATTTGTATATTGAACGGGTTCTTGGTAGCACTAGGGAAAGGTTGTGGGTATTTCCGTTTCATCTGATTCTCGTGTTCCCAAGTGAATTTGGGTCCTTGCTTGACGCTACAGTGGACCTTCGCTATTGGTATTTGACTTTGTTTCGTTCTTTTGATTTCCCTGTCCATGATCCCCAGATGTTCCTCTTTGGGGTGTAGGTTCTCGTCTACCTTGACTTCGTCGAGTGGGACTATAAGAGTTTCGGCGGACAGACACTTCTTGAGGTTGGACATAGGGAATGTGGGATCTACGTTGCTGAGTTCTTGTGGCAACCGAAGTTTGTGAACCACCAGACCAATCCTGGCAAGGATCTCGAATGGTCTAATGAAGTTTGTGTACTTGATGCCCTAGAGGTAGTGTCTCTAGACCTTAAGGATAACACTATTGTCACCAAGGTTAAGGTTACGTGTGGTGCAGTTAGCCTTATTAACCCTAGATTGCCTCGGGAACTTCTTCCTACGAAATTGAGCTAGTGGTATGCCGACTTTGGGTCGTTCCTTGAAGTTGGTTGAACGGATTGTCGGTTCGGGATAGGGGATATTGACCCTTGATGATGGGTTTTTTTGGCTGTTGGTAGTCAATGGTGCTATGGACAATTCGCCCTTCCTCTTTACGAGTCTGACGGGTGCTCTCTGAGGTTAGAGGCTCGGTCTGATAATTTCCTTATTAGGTTGTTCCATCAACCGGACAATTTTTGTATTTATGTTGATGCTAAGTGGTATTAGGGATTTGGCTACAGGAATGGCTCCAAGGGTCGAGTGGATTCCGAACTCAACTTGGCACATGGGTGGTATTTCTGAAAGAACTTTTGGGAATACCCCGGGAAGGTTATAAACCTCTGGGATACCCTTGATGTCTTTCGTTTCGTGTTTCCTATTTCTAGTGTGGGCTAAGAAAGAGTGTGGTACCTCTTACATAGGTACTTATGAGTCTAGATGCAAGGGACGATTCAGAGGTTTGTGTCGGGTTTGTCGTCTTGGATAACAAGGGTTTCGTTATTTGGTAAGTTAAATCGAACGGTTCTCATAACGTATGATATGGGTTCGGCGAGGGCTTATCTAAAACATGTAAATGGTCGCGCCGGAGTTTCCTACTGTTACTGATATTAGGTTGGTTTTAGAAGAAATGTTTGTTTAGAATTAGAGTGCATCCTAGGTATGTATTGTTGGTGGTTTTAGTTTTTCCCCTAGTCATCTCTATCGGGAATATTTTCGTGAATGTTTGAGGGTTTTATTTAGCATGCAATTATACCCTGTGACTTACGAGTTTCCTTTCTGCATCTCTATTGTAAAGTATGCATGCGTATGAGTTAGTTGGGGAGAAGTGTACCGGTAATCACAGTGGGGTCCTTCGTTGCCTCCTCGTGTTCCATTGTTGAAATATTTCCGACGTCTCTGACATCTGTGTCCTTAGTCCTTGGGCACTCTCTCTTGAAATGGCCCGTCTCCCCACATTCATAGCAAGCCTAACTCATTCTAACCTTAGCAACTTGGGTGGCCTGTCGGGTTGGCACTCTGCAAAAGCGACTGGTATGACCTTTTCTGTTGCAATTCTTGCAATGTATCTCCCGACAGGATCCTTTGTGATGGAAGTTACACTTGTGGCATTTAGGTAGGTTCCCAGTATATGACCTTGTCGGCACTGATGCAGTAGGGGTAGTGGTGGCATGAGCTACCACAATTTGCTGTCTATTGGCAGGTACCTGAGTCGAACGATCCCCTTTCTTGTTCCAAAACTTTCGTTTCTTGGGTAGTGCCCCTCCTTTGTCGCGGGAGTTCTTAGGTTTGTGATTTGGGGTGTCCTTGCAGGAACACACCTTCCGGTGTCCTTGGTTGCCACCAGGGTTGGTATTGCTGGCACTGCCCCCCTTTCCGTTTGCGTTGTTAGCGCTAAGTTGTGCCATGACGGCTGTCACAACGGCTGTTATGGTGGCTTGAAATGTAGTGAGGCCCATTTGTAGAACAGGTGTTTTGCCGGTATGCTGGTTACTTTCTTGTTGCGGCATGATTCTTTTGTATGGCACGAAACAGGTTCGTAAGTAACTATGGTCGTTGCTAGTTGTATCTCATCTATATTTATATATATACTTTTATGTATAGACGTATATAAATCACATGTTTTGTTGTATGATTCCCAAATGTTTCGACCACATCATCAAAATGTACTTATGGTGGTAAATAGTAGGTATTGTACGAACGTTAAGTTTATCAAAATAGAGCATAGCCATCGACACATTTAGTTGATTCGGGTTACATGGGTTCTTGGAGGGCGTACCTCTCTTGATTTACTACTACTAGTTGTGATGAAAAATGCAATAAACCTAAGACATAGTGCGAGTAGTGTAGCCACTAACTCACTTGGATATACTAGTCTATCATATGCCAAAATGGCGCACAAGGTGCCCAGCCATCTCACTCATTTTGCGAGTGGCCCCTCCGCTCTCTGTTCTGCTAAGGCTGCCCTAGCCTCAACTGCAAGGATATGTGGTCTCATGGTGGCCACTTCCTCCTCTAAGGAGTGTAGACAGTTCGTAATGTCCTCCTACTCTGCTTGCTGGTTCAATATAGCTCCTGAATGGTGTTCTTGTTCTTCGCGGATGCGTTGAATTCACATTGTCGCATTCCAGGCTTTGCTTCCAATCTCCATTTCCTCATGATGGAGAGCCTGAACTTGGGTGCCTAGACGGGCCACTCGTGGTACCATTGGAGGTAGTGTTTGACCCGTGAGGGTGCTGGGGCCCGAAGTATGGTGTAGTGGGTGCATGCCTAATGCGGATCGTCGGCTGTCTCCTCTAGCCCAGGCATGTAGTTGGGTTTCCCCCTTGTGGAGGTGCATCATGGACAAGGTAGATGTCAACAATGAAGCTTGCGCTTGCATGGGCAATATTTTCTTACTAGGAATGTTCATCCCAAGAGGACCCCCTATTGGGTGCTTACGTACCTGGAAGGAGGGAAGTGAAAGGGCCTCTTACCCGCTCCCGATAAGGTAAGGCTCACTACGGATCTCTCCAGCACCTTCATCCTCGTCTGACTCTTCATCAGAATCCTCCCCCTCGTAATCTACCTCTTGTTATTCTTCGGGACCTACTTCTGGGTTCTCCTCATGAACCTCTTATGGCTCCTCCTCGATCCATCAGTTGGCTACCATGGCAGGGTAGTGGGGGTCTTCGTGGTGAAATTCATCCATGTTGTCTGTGCGAGAATAGGGGTATATAAAGAATCTATGAGATTAATATAAGCATTTCTAATGAAAATTTTTATAGTGTGATCCTTACCGGGTCCTCCTATAATCATGTAGTGTATACAAGTTGTATATAACTAAGATCGTATAGACATTCGAATAAATGATTCTACGCTAAGACCACAACCAAACAAGGAACAGGAAGTAGAGCGAAATCACAAATTCTAAGTCTATAAAATCTTAATTATAGATAACCTTAACGTCTACATTAAGTAATTATAGACCTGCCAGTAAGGGTCTTTAGTTTTCACATGATTTATTTATAGTATCATAAAATACTCCTATAGTATTTTAAGCTTTATGTTTGGTTCTAGAGTTTCTTGGTATATAGAGTTGGTAAGTTTTAGATTTCTTGCTTACCACAACTATCCCAGGCATACGCTAGTCACCTCTCGGATAAATATAGTTGATCAGGCTATATTCATCCTAGACCTGATTACATACACTAAGGTTTAATCGTAGTGTCCAACTTATCTTAATACTTTTTGTTTTGTTCTTATTATGACACTGTTCTAGTATGTATGTATGTATATATGTATACTTCTATAAAATATTATTATATTTAAAAGTATAACTCTTGGTCAGAGTGTTTTAGTCCCATTGTATTTATAGTTGTATATCTTGGATGGTTTGATATACTAGTTCACTATAAACAAAGCTCTGATACCAATTTGCCACACCCCCAAACCAGAACGGCGGAAACGTCTGGGGGTGGATGGAGTGACTTCATGTACAGTATCATAACAGTTGAATATAAATGAAACATAGCAACACAAACATTCATATATTGAGATTACAAGTATTACATTGTTTACAAATCTCTGTTTGTTCAAAAGTTGAATACAAATAACTAAAAGTAGAAAACATGAAACGACAACGCCGACCCTCAAGAAGGGTTGAGTACCTGTCTACTGGTTTCTTGAGAATACAAGTGATTTTGAAAAGTGTCAACAATTAAGTTGGTGAGTTCATAAACATTTTTGTGTGAGAATGATTTGTAACGTTTTCGTGTAAAATCCAATATTTTCTTTAATATGAACTATAAATGTATGTATTTCCTTTGTATATTTTGTTGGATTAGTGTCTAAGCCCGTAGCCATATTCGGTAAGTACTTGACCCGGTTGTGCATGGTCCTTTTGGGTTGCCTTCACCAAAGCAACTTGACTAGAGAAATAATAGAGAAAGAGGTTATTATGGTTTATTAATATATTATAAGAATTATATATTAAAAGAGAAATCATATTTGTTTAATTAATATTGGTCAATAATTAATTAAGAATTAATTTTGTGATCAAATGTAACTAATTAAACTAGAGGGGCTGAATTGTAATTATGTGATAGTTGCAAAATAGGGCAAAGGATGCCCTATGGATAGGGTGGACGAATTCAAGGTGATAAGGCATTAGAATTCGTCCAACATAAGGATTCTAGGCTTATCTTATGGGCTGCTTAGTGGGCAAGCAACCAGATAAGGATAAGGACTGGAACCCTAATCTCTACCCTATATAAAGACCCCTTAGGCCTAGGAAAATCGACCACTTGTTCCTAGAACTCCCTAGAGCCGATTTTCTACCTCTCCCCTCTCTCTCTTGCCTCTCCATTTGCTCTTGGTGTTTATGAGCCATTAGAGGTACTACACTTGTGGTACTTGCTTTCAAAGACAAGAAGATTCAAGATTTAAGTTGTTATTACAATATAACAACAAGAGGTATGTATTTCATCCTTCTTTATGGATTTCGAAATTCCTAGAAGCTTGTTAGGGTTCTTCAAGTGTTCATAATGTTGTATAACTAATAGTGATAATATAGATCCAACTCTAGGGTTGCATGCACACATATGATTGTTTGTATAAAACCCATCAGTGGTATCAGAGCCATTGGTTTTTGTTTTCAATTAGCATTATACAAATGTATGAACTTGACAAATTAGGGTTTATGGCCAATAAACCCTAGGAGGCATGAATTTTCGAAATTAGGGTTCTTGAACCCTGATTTTCGAAATTTGATAGGGTTTCCCAAACCCTTTCCTTAGCCTCCAAGATTTCGAATTCTAGGGTTATCCAACCCTTGGATTTCGAAATTTGCCTCCTTCCCCAAGATAAGATCCTAATTTTTAGGGATTTGGATAAATGTCATATCTTGTAATTATCTCTTAAGTGTTTAAATTTGGTAATTAAAGATTTTGAATTATCCCATCCCGTAATTTCGAATTCTAGGGGATTTAAGGGATTAGGTTAAATTAATTGTTTAATTTAGTAGATATCCTTCAAGATTTAACAATTCAGATTAATTGTTTAATTTTGGATAATTATTAAATCGATGTTTTAATATTTAAGATTTTAAAAATTAAAAGGTTTGATTTTTCGAAATTTTAAATATAATTAAAACCAAATTATTTTGAAAAGTTTCAAAACTTGCCCTCAAGTTTTGGAATTTAAATTTTGATTAAAAGTTTAATTTTAAAATGTTAAATTCTAAAACCATAGTTTTATTTCTTGAAAAGTTCACATCACGCCCTTATGGTTTTATTAAATTGATTAAGTGTATAATTAAAAGAGAGTTAATAAATCCTTAATGATATGGTTTACATTTAATTAAATTAAAAGTGTAATTTATAAAATTAAACCACCTAGTATTTTAAAAGTGTAAAATACACCCTTATACTATGTATAACTTTAAAAGTCTAATATTATATATGTATAACTTAAATTGCTAGTCTTACCGTTATTAGGCCTCATTCACGGAGCTAGTCTATAAGGGGTGTTTAAGGAAATTGCCTATAAAATGGCGATTGAATGGGTATCCACTCTTACCCACCGCACTCTTGACTAGTGGAGGGTCGTTAGCCGAACGGGTAGGATAGGGCAAACCCTCTCCTCATTAAAAGTATAATGAATAATAAAGTAACTAAATGTTTTACAAAATTCCCAATCTTAGTTACTTTAGGCAAAAGTGAATTGATGCAATTCCATGAAATTACACTTTGTGCCCTTGCGAAGACTTTAGTGGAGCGTGTGTGGTTAACCGACACACTAATTGAGTTCTAAGCAAAGGTAGCAAAGGGTGACTCGATATTTGTCATAGTTTGATGGAGCGTGTGTGGTTAACCGGCACATCGAATAGGTGACTGTAACATTGGGGGCACCATGTATATTTGCATGGTTATTCACACCCTGTTTTGTGATCCTCGGCATCCCAGTCACAAATCGAGGGGCATATCGAGATTTAAACATGTCATTGAAAAGTTCAATGAATCTCAAAAGATCTAGGAGTTTCTAATACATTTAAAACCTAATTTTTTTTCGTTTTTCATGGTGGAAATTGGTAAATCGTCATTTACCTACCTTCAAATGTTCTGCGAGTTGGATTACGGCATCTCTCTTCCAATTTGTAGGATATTGTGTTGGGTCCTAGCCTTAATATATCATTTGGGTGTTTTATTAAGGACTCAATCAACTAAACTTGAATTTTTCTCCCGTTTTGTAGATGTCTCAATCTAATCATGATATTTCACGATTGGATTGTGGAAATGGAAATCATGCTTCACTTCCTCCACCTCCTCCAGTAAGTAGTAATTCTCCCTAACCCACGTGTTCGAAGACTTGAAAAGTTCAAGGTCACTCAAGCCCTGTTGGCAAAAAGACACGAAGATGGAAAGTCTATATGTGCTTATATATTGATAGATGAGGAATGTTGGGTGTCGATGTCTCAAGGAAGTTGGTTATTGACTTGGTTCTTCAATCATTTCCCGAATCATATGGTAAGTTCGTAAGAGAGTACTATATGATGGACCACGACATGACCCTTATTGATTTGACTTATTTGCTTATTGCTGCTGAATCAGAAAGGATTTGGCGCACTGGTCGAGCAAATTTTTCTGATAAATCAATATCCCAACCTTCTGCTGGCAATGGCAACATTGGAAGTTCAGAAAAAGTTTTCTCTACGCAAGAGAAAGGCTAAGTCTGAGATAGTCCCGTGTACCATTCCAGAAGAATCCATTTGTTTCTACTGCCAAAAGAAGGGGCATTGGTTATGAAGCTGCCCTGACTGCCTAAGAGATCTAAGAGATGGGAGAGTCAAGATGTATGACTCTACTTTAGGCAATATCCACTATCTAACTCTATTAAGTTCCTATTTGGAGATTCTTAATACATGATGTGATAAGGTTACACATTGATGTTTTGAAGGGATCGAAGAAAAGAAAGGAAGTTTAAAGGAAGGAGCGAACTGAGTCTGATTGCGAAGAAATGGATTACGATCGCATGGATTCGATGATCGGATTTTTGAGCTGCTGCTTAGAGTTATGGTAGATTGCTTAGGAATATGTAATAGCATAGTTTTCATTTGCATTGTAAGGATATATATTTTTCCGCAATAAAATAAATATTGATTTTGTCTTATTTATATTTCTTTGCAATGGCAATTGTGAAAATTGATGCCTGTATGTTTCTATTATAACCAATATTAAGTGGATGTGATTCTTAGTTATGTTATTTATGGTAGTGTCGTGATTTTCTAAGTAAGGAAAGATTCTCATCGCCCAAGTTTCAATTGGACAGAAGTTTGGAATCATATGATTTGAATCATGTGATGTATGAAAATCTTGATACTTAGAAATTTTAAGGCTAATTCCTTGACAAAGAGTCAAGTGAAGGACTAGGAGATCGAGTTCACAATGGTGTGCACTGGTCAAGTCCACCATAAATAACAATAAGATTATTCGTCATGATTTACTAAAAGTCTAGTAGACGTGATTATGCTTACAAGATTAAGTGTAATTCTGAATCATTGAAAACTTTCAATGAATGGCATAACGAATAAAAAGAATCAATGAAGGTAGAAAGATAAAAGTTTCTCCAATCTAAGAAGAAGGGAGAGTACTTGTGTATCATGTTTTATGATCGTCTTAAGAACCATATTACAATTCATCCTCTTAGGACACCTTAGTGCACTAGTATGGCTAAGAAGAGGAGTCGAGAATTGTCAAAATGGGTTAAGTCAATAAGATGAATAGTACTTCGTTCCAAAATCAAATCTTAGAGTCAAACTTCAAGATTGTGACTTGAGTGATATAATATTAAGTAGGAATGTTCTTACACTTGCACATTTTGGTAAGTTGTGATGTCTTGGATAAGACAAAGACCAACTAGTACCAAATTGTGTGTAGGTTTGTCTTGATAAAGACACACACTAACTCTTGAATATTTGTTTTGTCGAGAAATGTTTCTTGACAAGAGAATCTTATATGTCAAGAGGTCAGTGGGAGTCTAAATGATCTTGAAAAGGTTCAAGAACTAATCAAGAATAAACCTATTATTAAACACTAGCACACGACTTGAGGTTTGTAACCTATCGTGTTAACATATTATTGTTTCTGTGTCATTCCAGTTTGGTAAACTATGCATGTGAGTTCTATGAGTTCAAAGGGGCAAGGCACCTTGATCAATGGAAAGTACATTGATATGTAAAGGTGAGCTGCTAAATAACTTGGAAGCAATGGTGGGACCCTTGATGGCAAGAAATTGAGAATGAACATGCTCTGTCCATAAGAGTTTGGATTTGTCACAATCATTATGGTTATGAAAAATTCACATGGATAGAAACACATATGCCACAAAATCTAAGTGTCATAAGGTTTCTATCCTTCATGAAAATGATTGTGAGGAAACGCTTTCACTAAGAGAGATTTTGAAGATAGCATTATGTAATTTGGATTTCTCAAATTCAACTATGATTACGGCATCCCTCTTCATAGTTCGAATTGTGGGAAATGGCAAAATGGGTCTGAACATTTTAGACTTATTGCTATAAGTTCTAGAATCGTTTAAACACACACATATGAGCTATCTAAGGAAAGGTGTATGAGTGTAAGAAGCTTAGATAAAGTCTTATCGAAGCATCTAGTATTAGAAATATGAACTTAAGAAATTCAATAAGCATTGTTTTCTAGAAGTTCAACTGTTTTTCTGAATACGTGTCAAAGCTAGTGGGAGCATAAATATTATGCTGGTAAAAGATATAATCATCATGTTAGTGGGAGCATGATTATTATTTTAAAAGGTTGCGAGTTAGCAATACTAATTATAGAAAACAAGAGCTTTACTTTGCAAAGTTGCAAGGGTAAATAAGTTGTTTTGCTATAATTAAGGGAGAGAATATTGTACTTCGTTTCGAAATCTAAGAGCTTAGATCGAGAGATTTTAATCAAATCTAGTCAAATATATGATTTGTGTTCTCAAAATTTAATTATGATTATGGCATCCCTTTTCATAGTTCGAATTGTGGGAATGTGACGATTAGAAATATTATGGCAAAATACTGGTAAAGTATTACATCTTTATGTAAGACATTATGTTTCGTGTTCTATACGCTTCGGGTATAGGATCGATCGCATATGCTATAATAATTGACCGTTCTAAAATTTTTCCAAATGCTTAGGGCATTAAGAGGGAAAAAGGACTGGAACATGACATGACTAAATTTATTAAACAGCTGTCAAAGAACAATCTAAGGTTCGCCAAGGATTGGTTGCTTGTGGGGCAGTTGGAAGTGCAGTAATGGATGGACTATACGAGCATTATTAGATATGATTCTCTTAGATATGATTCTAGAACTCCCTAGAGCCGATTTTCTACCTCTCCCCTCTCTCTCTTGCCTCTCCATTTGCTCTTGGTGTTTGTGAGCCATTAGAGGTACTACACTTGTGGTACTTGCTTTCAAAGGCAAGAAGATTCAAGATTTAAGTTGTTATTACAATATAACAACAAGGGGTATGTATTTCATCCTTCTTTATGGATTTCGAAATTCCTAGAAGCTTGTTAGGGTTCTTCAAGTGTTCATAATGTTGTATAACTAATAGTGATAACATAGATCCAACTCTAGGGTTGCATGCACACATAGGATTGTTTGTATAAAACCCATCATCTTTTCCTTGTAAAATAATAATGTATGTTTCCAGAAAATCCAATATTTTCTAAAATGAGTTGTAGATGTATGTATTTCTTTTGTATCTTTCCTTGTAAAATGATAATGTATGTTTCCAGAATATCCAATATTTTCTTCAATGAGTTGTAGATGTATGTATTCCGTTTGTATCTTTCCTTGTAAAATGATAATCTATGTTTCAGAAAATCCAATATTTTATTGAATGTGAACTATAGTCTTAAACCCTAAGACCAAAAATGTATGAGTATCGTTGTACTGAACAATAGTATGTTGTTATATCTTTTTATAAAACTAATGAAGTGTAAGTTACTCCGTAAACTAAATCGTTTTGTCAATCCCTATGTGAGTTATTATAACCATGCTTAATATGACTGATATGCCTGAATGATGTTCTTCAGGCGTCGGAATTGGTAGACTTTTGTCACCCTAGACTTTCCGGTCTAACTGTAGCGAACAACTGAGGTGTGGGGTTGTCAATCCCGTATAGATCTATACACAACTATCTCGCTCTCCCTCAAGGAGACTCTGGTTATAATGCAGGACTTAAGGTGTACGCTAGGTAGGTACGGTGAAGAGAATGTCTCACAAGAGCATCAACAAATTCATGTGAACTATGACTCCTTTTTCTTGTAAAATGAAATAAGTATACCTTTGAATAATTATATGGTTCTTCTAAAATGAAAGTGTGGTTTGTGACTTCCAAACTATACCAATTATAGTTTATTTTGAGACTATTTATATACTCTATTATATAAATATAAAGTTGTTATTTTGTCTAGTGTCAAAATATGAAATCAAAAACATAATATGTTTGGGTTGAAACCCACCAAAGTAGTAAATGACTTTAATGTAACCATATTTGCTAGAAAGACTATCTTTTAGTAAAAGTTTCCAAAAATCATGTTGTTTTACAAATCATAACTTTCCTATGATTTTATAACATAGAATATGTCACACCCCCGAACCAGACGACGGAAACGTCTGGGGGCTTGTGTGTGAGTTCATCTTAGTAGCATCATCACGGAGTATATAATTGAAACATAACATCATCATCATCACACATGTAATATTATGTGACAACCCGAAATTTTCTATCCTGTACAGTCAAACACTTCATTGAAAGTCAAACTCATTCCTGCTATCATTTAGCACAATTTAGAGTCTGTTTGAGCGTTCTGAGCTTTATACACTTAAGGAATAAGTGTCGGGGTTTATCTGTTGAATCTATAGCGCAAAGAACTAGCCTAAAACACATTGACCATGAGTTCACGGCCACCACAATGGAGTTTACATCCGTAAACTCCATGTGGGCCGTATACTCACCTTATATGGTGAAAGTGAAGGCCATTTGTCCATTTCTTTCTTTCCCTTGGCTGATTTCCTCCCAAATCCTCTCAACTATCATCCCGATCTTCGTCCCCGATCTTCAAAACTCGTAAGTCTTTTTCCCTAACTAGTTGATATCTTGCATGATATAGTGATCTTACATGATTTCATCCGTGAAATCATTCCATTTTGTAGATCTTCAAGTTCCACCAAGAACACACACTAGTGTTCTTGGCCAGAAACGACCATTCAAGCTCCTAGATCGTAAGTCCTCTTGTCCTAACTCATTGTACACTAGGTTTAACATGTTTAGGGCTTAGAAATCACAAAGAAACACAAGATCAAAGGAGTTTACGGCCAAGACATGTTCTTGGGCCGTAAACCCCTATAAGTGGGGCAAATTGCACCCTAGTTCCTTCCTTATGCTTAGAACCTAGCTTAGATCATATCCTTGAAGTGTTAAGGACCTTAAACATCCAAGAAACCATGTCCACATAGAGTTTACAGCCGTAAACACATAAGGAAATGGTCCTTAGGCCGTAAACTCTATAAAGGGGTGATATTGTGCCCCTAATGCTTCCTAATGACTAGAACTTAGCCTAGAACCAATCACCATTGAGCTAGGAACCTCAAAACATCAAAATGGCACTTCCTACCATGAGTTTACGGCCGTAAACTCATGGGGAAGTGGTCCCTAGGCCGTAAACTCATGGGGAAGTGGTCCCTAGGCCTTAACCACTTAAGACATCATAGCTTTAAGCCTCAAATAGAGACCTATTAGAGAGTTTACGGCCAGGAGTAAACTCCCCTGGGCCGTAAACTCCATCAAGTATAGTCCATAGACCATAAACTCAATAGCAATGCCTTGCACTCCTTTGTTGCAACCCAATAGCATCCTAACACTTTGACTAAAGTGTTTTCCACGCCTTAGAATGTTTATACTTGTCTAATTAGTGTTATAATCACTAATTGTATATATACATATGTCTTCATATGTTATTAGGTTCATTGTGTGTGTTCAAGTCTTCACTTGACACCAAGCACTTGTCCGACACTTCCATCCGATCCACTCGCTACAGGTGAGTTCATACCCCTTAATCAATCTTTTAAATGTTTTTAAATGCTTTTATGGGGGGGAATACAAGTTGAATCATGCTAGTTATCATATCAATCACATGTGATTAATAACCAGCATACAAATGGATTTACTACACTTTTAGCTGTTTTACCAAATATATTACTTCAAATGACTTTCCAAAACGTTTTTACGTGTTTAAATCTCTTTATCAACCTGTCTTACGTACTATATGTTTCCTTTCAAAATTTGTTACAGTTGTGTTTCCAACAAAGGTTTTCTTACACTTAAACTGTCTTATCAAACTGTTTTCAAATCATTTTATAAACTGACATCAAGTCATCTTTCCTTAGTTATTAAACTTTTCAAAGGTTTTACAAAACTTCTTTTATACTTTTATATTGTCAATTGCATGCCTATATATGTATAGTTATAAAAGTAATGTTTAAAGGACTTAGAACGGCTAGCTCGCCTTATTTCCTTTTCCTCGTTGGGATGTGGCTTTAGGGTATCGGTTATCCGTCTGAAGGTCGTCTAAACATTAGTTATATATCATGTATACATATATAGTCATAAAAGTTCCATCAGTCAATTCAGTACCTTTGGGTAGCAAAGGTATACTTCCGATTATACTCGTACATTACTAGTAACTATAATAGGTATAGTTAGGAGATACTACTTGCCATTCCTAGTACAAGGAATCACACAAGAGTCAGTTCATTCATGAGTCTATACGAATACATGCTGTATGTAGAGATACTATTACATGGATACCTTTACATAGATACGATTACATATATGATGTATGTAGAGATACTATTATGCTGTATGTAGAGATACTATTATATGGATACTTTTACATAGATACGATTGCATATATGTTGTATGTAGAGATACTTTTACATGGATACTTTTACATGGATACTTTTACATAGATACGATTACATAGATCCTATATGATGAGATACTATTACATATTATATGAGTAGATACTATTATATACGCTACGGGACTTACCATTCCGCACCCAAGGCTGTTAACTACAGTAGGGAAAATGCACATCGGCAGGTGGTTTCGGTTGTACTGTTCGGCGAGTTTCCACGCCGTGAATATCCTAGTGCAAAAGGATACAATTTCGATTATTATATTATTTTCCTTATTACCTTTACTGTGTGTCGCATTCACATAATCGATGAGGTAGGTTAGATTTTAATAATAATAGTTGTACAAGGTAAAACCTTCACTTATGTAGAGGTTCATACTTTCAAAACATTCGGGTCTTGGTAGAAGACTACTTTTTATACTAGTAGGAAATATGGGATTTTCTAGGGTTTTCACGCTTATACAAGACTGTTTCTTTAAACTTTTACGAGTCTTTCATAACAACTTTTCAAAGTAATGACACTAAAATACTTATGAATTCACCAGCTTTATTGCTGATACTCGCTTTCAAAATAACTTGTATTCTCAGGTCACAAATAGACAGGTACCGATGCAAGGTTTAGAGAAGACGGAGCAGTCAAGACTCGTCTTTTATTTTGAATATTCATTATGTTGTTTTATACTATGAAAGAACACATTTGTAATTAAAATTATACTATTAATGCAATGGATGATGTTGTTGCTTGTTTACTACTTTACATTGTTGTGATACATTACATGACGTCCTCCACCCCAGAACGTTTCCGCCGTTCTCGGTTTTGGGGTGTGACAGATTGGTATCAGAGCATTGTTTATAGTGAATTAAGTATATCAACCCATAAAAGATATACTAACTATAAATACAATGGGATTAAAACACTCTGACCAAGAGTTAATACTTTTAAATAATAAAATATTTAATAAAGTATACGTGCCTGCATTCATACTAAAATCAGTGTCACAATGACAAGAACAAAAGTATTACGATTGTTGAATATCACAAGTAAGCTTGGGGATGTATGGTCAGTCCTGGGAGTGGCATAGCCCGATCAACTAGGTTGGTCCGAGGAGTGATTAGCATATGCCCAAGAATGGATGTGATGTGGCAACAAGTCTAAAAACTTACCAACACTACCACAATGAAATACCATAGGGGTATTTGGTGTTACTGTAATTACTTATCTGAGAACTAAATAGATCTTTATAAATAGGTCAATAGTTGCCTAGTGGATACATTAAAATTATATGTATCTAGGACGTCATAGACTCAGAATCTGTGAATCTTTGCTTTATGTCATGTCCTTGTTTGGTTGGGGGATTAGGGTTAAGGTCACTTATTCGAAGGTCTATCCTGTCCTAAATACATGTAACTAGTATGCACTAAACAAGTATTGGAGTAACTGATAAAGATCATCTTATAATTATCTAATAAGTACGTCTATTTAGTTATTTCTTATATCCTTTTTCTCGCGTAGATATCATGGCTGGATTCCATCCCCACGACAACCCGTACTACCCTAACCACGGCAATGCTGGATGGCTCGGAGAGGAGCCAGAGAATGATCACCCAATCCCTATGGATGGTCACCAAGCTGAAGGCCTTGCTGATGGTTCTGACTCCGAACCTGAAGTGGAGAACCTACCCCCGATGGCTCTTGTCCCAAATCCTAACCCTCGTCCGGCTTTTCAAGGCCTGACGCCTCCGTGGGTGGAAAGCTTGGAAACATGGAGCCAAGTGCAGGATCAACCCATGCCATTTAATGGAGACCGAAGCTTTTATGACCTAAGCGAAGGGGGCTCAGCAGACAGAGTCTTTCCAATCCTGGTCCGCAGAGTGGCCCGAAATGAGATTCAAGGCAGGACAGCCCTCCATCAAATCACGAAAGTTGTCACCAATGCGAGAATGCATACGATCCGCACCATTCGCCTGGAAGATGCTCGTGAGAGATCTGAGAGAGACCATGAAACCCTGCTGCAAGCACTGGCTGAATCACGAGCCGAAGTCATAGAACTCCAAGTACGCCAGAGGGTGTACGAAAGACACCTGCTTGATATGGAACGCCAACTGGCTGAACTAAGAGTTCACCAGAGGGATGACCGTCACCAGTAGTAGATGCCTTACTTTCTTTCCCCGATAAAAAGGAATCGTTTTCCTGTCTATGTCCTATGTGGCATTTTTCTATGAAACTATCTTGTGCTGTAGGTACTTTTAGTCAGGCCTTTTTGCGGCCAAAACCTTTCTACTCTGGATATGATGTAAGACCTTCTACAAGGTCAATTTTCCCGAACTTATTACATCATAAATATCAATGATATTGACAGTCGGCTAACTTCTGTATCATTCTTTGTTCAAATACTTTCATCATACCTATCATAGGAGTCTATCTGAAACCCACTCTGGTCAAGTTATTGGACTAGAGTAATTTAGCTCCGGGTTCATTCCTAATTCTCTTTCAGAGGTTGGATCATGTTATTCACCAACCAATGGTACCCCGGTTTGAACGACAAACGTCATGAGACCATTCTACGAACTTACTTCTACTCTGTACTAGGGCTGCATCATAGGGATGTAGGTCAAACCTTCGAGAACATACTTCTATTCTTTACATGAACGATCGAAATACATCTAAGGTCAACCATAATCGCTCACGAACTCCTTATCTTTCGTGTTACAGAATCATGGCGCCGAAGAAAAGTAATCAACCCATCAACCGAACACCGACTCTTCAGATTGATGCAGCTACCTTTCAAGTTGCAGTCTCAGCTGCCGTGACAGCTGTTCTGACTCACCTTAATGCTAACAACGCAAATGTTAGCGGAATGGGTATCAATAATTCCAATCCAAGTGACAACCAGGTACACCCACGAGTAACGAACTACCACAACACTCCGAATCTCAAGCCCAAGAATAACATACAAAGGTTCAGGAAAAGAGGTAAAGGCAAATCACCCCAAGGGGCGAGCAAAAGACAACAACCTGTGGCAGCCTTCACGGCCACGACGTCTGCGACTCCTACTACCATCCCTACTAGCATACCAGTTACCCCTAACCCAGCCAGACAGTATGCTGGCAATCTCCCAAAGTACAACAAATGCAACTATCACCATCATGGACCTTGTCGGGAAATACAGTGCTTAAACTGCAACAAAAAGGGACACACCATCCATTACTGCAGGGCTCGGATCCAACACATTACTTCAACCACCAATGTCAAAATTTCTCGGATATGCCATCTATGTGGTGTTATGGGACACTTCAAAAGGGACTGCCCAACAGAGAAGGGTGACGGGGGAACAGGAGGAGTTTGACCCCAGAACAACAAAAGACAGCAAAGGGCCCTACTATAGTATAGGAACGTTTCCAATCAGCTGTATTTTGTATGCTTTCAAACTGTTTTAAACTAGTGCAACTCGAGTCTTATCTTTTGCGAGACCCCGTCAGTTAAGGGACCCTCGTGCTGCGTATACTTGTCTTTTGTAGTATACCTAGTTCGCAGCAATAGTCTTGTAGTAAATCTATAGTACTGTAATTCTGTTAAAAGTTGCACTGTTGTGTTTTGTCAGTAACGCTTTCAATGATCAAATCTAGTGTCTTTACTTCCAAAGTGATTCCGATTTTATCATACAACTAAGAGTCCATTCGATCCTCACAATACCAGTTTCGTGCGTAAATCTCTTTCTCTAAAATCGTCTTTCTAGCGAAACCGTCATTTCAGAACTCCGAAGTACTCATGCGTAGAATACTTCATGTTTCTTATCCTTTCCGAAGAAACCTCAGCTAACCTCCCCAGAGTACCACTCGTACAGTACGTCAAGTTCAATCCAAAAGACCCATACGGTTGATCTATCGCTGAAGAATGTATGCACAAGGGTGGTATATAATCAAGATTCTACAGGTTTAGAATTGATGATTCCCCTTTAACTTCTTTTCCTCGTTGGGATGTGAGCTTAAAGAAGAATCATTTATTCGACTACCTTTTCAATCTTAATTATATACGACTCGTATACACGAGACTGTGGTTGATGAACCATGTATGACTTCTAATATGAACTTCAGGACGGAGACAGCCCAGGCCTACGAGTAATCGCATCGTCATGCGAACAAACTTAGAACCCAGTACGACTCCTGTAACTAGATCGCCCTACAGTCTAACACCCCCGAGCTGCAAGAACTGTCAGGTCAAACCTAACGAACTACTCAGCAATGGAAATTGAAAGACCAAGCTCCTCACCATGGAGAGCTCCGGTCTTGTTCTTCAAGTAGGGAGACAAATTGTTTTGCAGGTCCATCGACTTCAGAGGCCTCGACAATATCTCCAGTAGGAATCATTACTATCTGCCTCGCATAGATGAATAGGCCGACCGCAAGGAACGATGTACCCTTCATAAATGGACCTGAGATCCGAATATCACCAGTTGCGAGTATTAGAGAAGGATGTCCCGAGAACAATCTTCCAAACTCGATGCGGACGCTGTAAGTCCGTAGTGATACCCCTCGGATAGGACCAATACGCCCGTAGTATTCATGAAGTTAATGAATAGGGTACGTCATTCTTACTTGGATCAGTTCGTCATTGTCCTCGTAAATGACTTACTTATCTACCCTCGTAGTAAGAAGGAAACCATAAAGAGCATCTATAACAAACCATGGAAACAATACGATCAGAGAAGCCTTACCCGAAGTTCTCTAAATACGAGTTTTGGAATTGAAGAGTCAAATTCCTAATACACACAATTAGTGATGTGGGAATTCTTGAGGACCCTTTCAATTAATCAAAACCGTGGAGAATTTGTCAGCACCGAAGACGCCGATGAGAATTCGCCAAATTCTAGGTCTCGCTGACCTACTGTCATAGTTCATTTAGAACTCCTCGCAAATTAAGGAACCTCTTATGACTTTGACCCAGAAGGGAGCGACCCTTGACTGGGAAGAGAAGCAAGAGGAAGAAACCCTTGGAACTCCAAGTGAGAGACCAAATTCTTTTGGAAGTTTCACTCTGGGAAGGCTTAATACGCTTCGGAAAGCGTGGAAGGCTAAAATCCAAGATAGTCAGGACCTCCGAGATTCTTGCCAGAATCAGCCCTGTAACTCACAAACTCAATCTCCCCCGCGAGCTTAGTAACGTACATTCTACCCTCCACGTCTCGAACTTGCAAAAGTATCTATCCGACGAGACTCTTGTAATCCCACTCGACGAGATCGAGTACCACAAGAGCCTCACCTTCGTGGAAGAACCGTAGTGACCATGGACCGAGAGGTCAACAGGACGAAGCAACGCCGCTTCCCAATAGTGAAGGTTCGTTGGGATGCCAACCGAGGACCTGGATTCACTTGGGAGCGCGAGGATCAATCGATTAGGAAGTATCCCCACTTCTTGGCTCGATTATTCATGCCTACTCCTTTACCTAAATTCTAATTTGGGGACGAAATTCCCTCTAACGGGGGGATGATGTGACAACCCGAAATTTTCTATCCTGTACAGTCAAACACTTCATTGAAAGTCAAACTCATTCCTGCTATCATTTAGCACAATTTAGAGTCTGTTTGAGAGTTTTGAGCCTTGTACACTTAAGGAATAAGTGTCGGGGTTTATCTGCTGAATCTATAGCGCGAAGAACTAGCCTAAAACACATTGACCATGAGTTCACGGCCACCACAATGGAGTTTACGGCCGTAAACTCCATGTGGGCCGTAAACTCACCTTATATGGTGAAAGTGAAGGCCATTTGTCCATTTCTTTCTTTCCCTTGGCTGATTTCCTCCCAAATCCTCTCAACTATCATCCCGATCTTCATCCCCGATCTTCAAAACTCGTAAGTCTTTTGCCCTAACTAGTTGATATCTTGCATGATATAGTGATCTTACATGATTTCATCCGTGAAATCATTCCATTTTATAGATCTTCAAGTTCCACCAAGAACACCAAGAACACACACTAGTGTTCTTGGCCAGAAACGACCATTCAAGCTCCTAGATCGTAAGTACTCTTGTCCTAACTCATTGTACACTAGGTTTAACATGTTTAGGGCTTAGAAATCACAAAGAAACACAAGATCAAAGGAGTTTACGACCAAGACATGTTCTTGGGCCGTAAACCCCTATAAGTGGGGCAAAGTGCACCCTAGTTCCTTCCTTATGCTTAGAACCTAGCTTAGATCATATCCTTGAAGTGTTAAGGACCTTAAACATCCAAGAAACCATGTCCACATAGAGTTTGCGGCCGTAAACACATAATGAAATGGTCCTTAGGCCGTAAACTCTATAAAGGGGTGATATTGTGCCCCTAATGCTTCCTAATGACTAGAACTTAGCCTAGAACCAATCACCATTGAGCTAGGAACCTCAAAACATCAAAATGGCACTTCCTACCATGAGTTTACGGCCGTAAACTCATGGGGAAGTGGTCCCTAGGCCGTAAACACAAGTTAAGGTCATTCTTGGACCTTAAACTCACCTAGCCTCTTGTTTAAGCCTTGGAACACTTAACCACTTAAGACATCATAGCTTTAAGCCTCAAATAGAGACCCATTAGAGAGTTTACGGCCAGGAGTAAACTCCCCTGGGCCGTAAACTCCATCAAGTATGGTCCATAGACCATAAACTCAATAGCAATGCCTTGCACTCCTTTGTTTCAACCCAATAGCATCCTAACACTTTGACTAAAGTGTTTTCCACGCCTTAGAATGTTTATACTTGTCTAATTAGTGTTATAATCACTAATTGTATATATACATATGTCTTCATATGTTATTAGGTTCATTGTGTGTGTTCAAGTCTTCACTTGACACCAAGCACTTGTCCGACACTTCCATCCGATCCACTCGCTACAGGTGAGTTCATACCCCTTAATCAATCTTTTAAATGTTTTTAAATGCTTTTATGGGGGGGAATACAAGTTGAATCATGCTAGTTATCATATCAATCACATGTGATTAATAACCATCATACAAATGGATTTACTACACTTTTAGCTGTTTTACCAAATATATTACTTCAAATGACTTTCCAAAACGTTTTTACTTGTTTAAATCTCTTTATCAACCTGTCTTACGTACTGTATGTTTCCTTTCAACATTTGTTACAGTTGTGTTTCCAACAAAGGTTTTCTTACACTTAAACTGTCTTATCAAACTGTTTTCAAATCATTTTATAAACTGACATCAAGTCATCTTTCCTTAGTTATTAAACTTTTCAAAGGTTTTACAAAACTTCTTTTATACTTTTATATTGTCAATTGCATGCCTATATATGTATAGTTATAAAAGTAATGTTTAAAGGACTTAGAACGGCTAGCTCGCCTTATTTCCTTTTCCTCGTTGGGATGTGGCTTTAGGGTATCGGTTATCCGTCCGAAGGTCGTCTAAACATTAGTTATATATCATGTATACATATATAGTCATAAAAGTTCCATCAGTCAATTCAGTACCTTTGGGTAGCAAAGGTATACTTCCGATTATACTTGTACATTACTAGTAACTATAATAGGTATAGTTAGGAGATACTAGTTGCTATTCCTAGTACAAGGAATCACACAAGAGTCAGTTCATTCATGAGTCTATACGAATACATGCTGTATGTAGAGATACTAT
The DNA here is from genome assembly GCF_052849685.1 of Lactuca virosa. NCBI lineage: Eukaryota > Viridiplantae > Streptophyta > Magnoliopsida > Asterales > Asteraceae > Lactuca > Lactuca virosa. The sequence continues at coordinate 389,142,682 of NC_136430.1, forward strand.
TACATGGATACCTTTACATAGATACGATTACATATATGTTGTATGTAGAGATATTATTATGCTGTATGTAGAGATACTATTACATGGATACTTTTACATAGATACGATTGCATATATGTTGTATGTAGAGATACTATTACATGGATACTTTTACATAGATACGATTACATAGATCCTATATGATGAGATACTATTACATATTATATGAGTAGATACTATTATATACGCTACGGGACTTACCATTCCGCACCCAAGGCTGTTAACTACAGTAGGGAAAATGCACATCGGCAGGTGGCTACGGTTGTACTGTTCGGCGAGTTTCCACGCCGTGAATATCCTAGTGCAAAAGGATACAATTTCGATTATTATATTATTTTCCTTATTACCTTTACTGTGTGTCGCATTCACATAATCGATGAGGTAGATTAGATTTTAATAATAATAGTTGTACAAGGTAAAACCTTCACTTATGTAGAGGTTCATACTTTCAAAACATTTGGGTCTTGGTAGAAGACTACTTTTTATACTAGTAGGAAATATGGGATTTTCTAGGGTTTTCACGCTTATACAAGACTGTTTCTTTAAACTTTTACGAGTCTTTCATAACAACTTTTCAAAGTAATGACACTAAAATACTTATGAATTCACCAGCTTTATTGCTGATACTCGCTTTCAAAATAACTTGTATTCTCAGGTCACAAATAGACAGGTACCGATGCAAGGTTTAGAGAAGACGGAGCAGTCAAGACTCGTCTTTTATTTTGAATATTCATTATGTTGTTTTATACTATGAAAGAACACATTTGTAATTAAAATTATACTATTAATGCAATGGATGATGTTGTTGCTTGTTTACTACTTTACATTGTTGTGATACATTACATGACGTCCTCCACCCCAGAACGTTTCCGCCGTTCTCGGTTTTGGGGTGTGACATATTACAACTGTCAGTGGTTTACATCAATAATTGTATTTCAATATTACATGCCAAAATAGTCAGAGTACGATGAAACAAAATATAACAAAATATCCATGATTTCTTTCTGCCCAACCTGTTCAACGGTTTCCGGCATGAGAATACAAGTTAATTTAAAAAGGTCAACATAAAAATGTTGGTGAGTTCATAAGCATGTTTGAGAAAATGATTTGTATAACTTTGTAATCACAAGAAAATCCTATATTTTCTTAAAAACAGTTTAGTATGTTTGTGTCCGATCTTGTATTAATGCATGTGTGTTATTGTTTACTAGGATGCCAAAAGAGAATGAAGAGAATGTAAAGAGAATGTAAAGGGAATGCCCCCAGACAACCCGATGTTGTCCGTATAAGAGAATGCTGGTATTATCAACCCCCGAGGTTGAGTACCAGCGCGAGTATGTTCCCGAGTAATCCAATTAAAAAAAAGAATGGTCTCCTGTAAATTTATAATGTTAATTCCTCTAAGTGAGTCGCTATAACCATACTAGATAATGACAATTTCGCCTGTCATGGCGTTGTTGGACGCCGACGGAAAAGAATAAGGTTTTCGTCACCCTAAACTGATTTAGTCTAACTGTAGCGAACAGCTCAGGTGTGGGGTGTCATCCCCGTATAGATCTATACACAAATCCCCGCTCTTCCTCCAAGAGACTCTGGTTATAACTACAGGCTACGATCGTACACTCAATAGGTGTCAACCGACACGTCTCACTAGATCCTTAATTGAAATTTACGCGAAGAGAAACATATAAGTCACACTCCAGGCCCAATGATTCATGTAAAAGGACAACTAAGGCCCACTAAACATGTAAAACGACACTAAGGCCCACTAAACATGCAAAAGGACACTAAGGCCCACTAAGCATGTAAAAGGACACTAAAGCCAACTAAACATGTAAATCATTTCAAGGCTCGAAAGGAATGAGATTATATAACATGGACCCAAAATATATGTAAAAGGACAACTAAGGCCCATTTCACATGTGTGTTATTTACAGGCCCAAATAGCACGCAAGGAGTATTTAATGTCCGTCGAGCATGTTAGTGGGTCAATAAGACCCAATAAACATATAAAGAGTATTCAGGACCTATCAAGCATATAAATGGGCCACTAAGGCCCAATAACCTGAGACCGGAAAAATTAACCCATTAGTTTATTGTTTGTCTTGGTTCAATTATTTACCAAAATGACATAAAAGGCCCACCTTTTTATAAAAAAGACATTCTTGGCCCATTAAGCCAAAAATTTACAATTAAGACTCATTTTTGGTAAAAATAACATTTTAGGCCCTTTTTAAGAACAAAACTTGCATTTAACACACGTATAAGAGCTTTTAGCATGATAAAAATAATTTCCTTGTTTTTGACCTTTTTGTCCCTGTTTTTAGAAAAATTATAGATAAATCATTGTAAGTCGAAATTTGGATCCGTAAACTCTGACAGTTTGGAAAATGAGTCTACTTTATTCATAATTTTTATTAAGATTTTTAATGGCCTCAAACCAGTGTGAAAATGTTCATATTCACAGACTGGTCCGAAATCATTCCTGAAATGATATGCAGTTTTGTAAAAATCACCAAAACTTGTAGAAAAATCGTATGAACGCGTGAGAGTAGTCATTTTAAAGGTATAAACCTGAACTTTCTGCATGTAAATCAGTTTTGAAAAATATTATAATTAAGGTGGTCAAAACAGCCCGTAATTAGTCCCAAAACGTTTCTGTTAAAAGTTGATTTTTGAGTTTAGGTTATATATGTTTGAACACAACACTTGTTTTTGCTATTTTGAGTGTAAAATCTCAGATCTACAAGTTTACATGTAATATATAAGACAACACATACTTTTCTCATGGTTTTTATGAAGATCTAAGTGATAAACTTCATGTTCAAGTAAAGATCCAAAAGTTAGACACATAACACAACATACAACATGAAAAACACACATAATCATGCATATACACATAGATCTACACAAAACAACTTGTATTCTCCCCCAAAACATAGTAAAAATCGAAAATAGGGGGTATGAACTCACTTTGATTTGAAGGTTTCGGTTTTGGAAGAGGATTGGAGAGGTTTTCGGCCTTAACTTACTCCTTGATGAGATCTTCGAAAATATGATGATTCTAGAAGTATAAACACGAGATTTGTGATGTTTTGAGGAAGATCTAAACATAAGATGGATATATTCAACTTAAATGTGAAGTAGCTTACCTAGTATGTGAGTTTGAAGGACCTCCTTGAGCCACACACACACTAACTCACGATTCCTTGGAGGAAAAGTGAGAGACTCCTTGAGAGCTTAGAGAGGATTTTGGAAGTGAAATGAAGTTGGAATGGAGGGTGGAAGGGCCGAGAATAAGAAGAGAAGAGAGGGAAGATCAAAGTGATTAATGGGTGATACACATTGGTTTAAGAATCTTGATTCTAGATACGTGATGGGTATTGCATGGATGACCAACAAATAATAATGAGCTGTCACGCTCTAATTAATCCCATATTATCTTTTTTTTACAATATATACATATATATATATATATATATATACACACACACATAACCGAGGATGAGAGGGGAGGAAAGGAATTTTGATTGTTGGACTAAAATTAAACATAACCGAAAGTATAAGGTCCCTTAAGGAAGGTTTTGGTCCTTTTGGGCCCATATGAGGGTTTACGGCCCAAAATGATAAGTAAAAGGGTTTACGGCCCAATAAGGCCCATGAAAATGTTGTGGGACGTTTTAGGCCCAATAAGGCCCATTTGGCTCTTATTTAATGAATATGGATCTATTTAAGGCCCAAATAGGGTTCCTTAAGCTCATATTAACCACATTGAGAGTTTGCGGGCCCATTAGGCCAAACAAGGGGATCCTAGTCCATTCAGAGTTTGAATCGGGACATTAGGGTTTCAAAGTTTCAACATAGCAGTATGCAGCCCAAAGTTAGAATATGAGATCAAGTGATTTCTAGCCGAAATAATCTAAACGGGAATCGAAGATCTCGTCGATAGTAATGCAACGGTAAAAAGACAGACGGAAACGGACTTCAGATGAAGAAGTTATGAATTTCTAACGGAGTTTTCCTGTCCCGGCCTACTAAAAATAATATAATAAAAAAATAAAGTCAAAATTAGCCGACGGAGTCTAATTGAGAGTTGTAGAGCATAATATCACCTACGCGTGGATATAAAGAACGTCGAAAACGGAGCTCGTATGCGAAAAATATGAATTTCTGAAGTTCGGGGCACGAACCCCGACAATGTGTCAGAGTTCACGACGTGAACATAGGGTTCACGACGTGAATTCGGTAATGACGTCTCCTGGAGCCTGACAGACCCAAGTTGCGATGACGCACCTGATGACTACTGAACTCACGACGTGAATATTTGAGATTCACGACGTGAATCCAGAAAAATGGCCCTATAAATAGAAACTGAAGGGCAGCCGGCCATGGTTGCTAATTCCTTCATTCTCTCACTCTCTACACCCTCTCTAGCCCTCTTGAAGCACCCCCGAAGCCCCGGTATCATCCTGACACCCAAAGCAAGTCCCGACGCTCCGAAGATCCCGAGAAGAAAAGAGTTTTCAAGCCGAAGCTCTGCCCGCGAGAAGCTCGGTGTGTGAAGATATCCCGGATTCATCGAAGAATACTACTTGAAGAGCTGTAGTGCTGTCCGACAATCGTCTTAACAAGTGAGTGCATAGTTTCTTTCATAAACACGATTTTAATACAAGTATTGTTTGAATGTATTAAGTATACGTTTTGAGAGAGTGTATAATCCCTTTATTCTAACACATAGGTATGAAGTATCTTCTATAGAATACGTGCTATGTGTATATATATTATCTGTGTATTTGGAGTGAATATTGAATGAATATTTTATACAAGTTTTAAGTTGTATATGAATGTATAAGTATATTGCTATCTACTAAAATGTTGGGTAAAACATGTGTAGATAGTTGACGAGTGATAAAATGATGAGAGGCCTCGATGTTGTTGCTGATTCAGTGATCTAGCAGAGTTTAGATGACGACCACAGACGTTTCTAGACAGTCTAGTGGAATGCTGGCAGGCTCGCCACCTGTAGGTGTTAATGAACTTGAGTGTTCATTTGCTGTACTCCATCCCCCACATGGTTGCCTTGTTTGACATATATTGTTGAGGAACCCCCGAAGCATGTGTTGTCACCCCGATGAAAATCCTTAGGCTAGGTCCCTTGTGATAGTTGTTTTAGGGACGTAAAGTGAGGATAACGGGAATGGGTAATTGGGTTATTGTTGGTTGATGAAATTAATATAATTATTTATTGTGGGTTGAAAACCCTATATGCTCACCAGGCTCCCAAGCCTGACCCACTCAGTTTTCTTTGTATTACAGGTAGTGGCGCGAGAGCATAAGTTGGACGACTTATCAAGATATTTTGATTATAGGCCTGTAGTGTATATAACTGTTGTAAGGCTTATAATGTACCGTTTATGCTTTTGGTCTGTATCGGAACATGACATCCCGAGTTTTGTTATATAATGAAAATACATTTCTTTAAGAAATGCTTTGGTAAATCTTATTTTATCATATTTCGTTTTGGGAACAAATTTCGCAACTCTTTTAATCAAATGATTACTCTGATTGTGAGATTGTGAGTTGGTATCAAAGCATTAGTTTAAGCGAACTAGGAATTTGTAGGATTTCTAGACTTAAACTTAGGATGCTAAGTAAAGATTGTGAGATGAGTGTCTGTTGTATTTTAGACACGAGCACTAGTATATTTTAGGAAAGATGCCTAAAATGCTTTTATGTGCTAAATGTTATATGTTTGCCATATATGATGTTATTTGTTTAGATCTACGGTTTATTGCCAACCGGATCTGGAAATCTTATGTGTTTAGGATTCTAAGCATAGGATTCCGGTATTAGAACTAGCATGTAAACGTTTCGGAGCGATATGGATAATTTAAATATCTATCATGAATGAGGATCTAAATTCACCTTATTCGATGTATAGATCAACAATGGCAAGAACAAGAAGCAGAGTTGGAAACGTGAACGAAAACAAGAATCAACCACCTGTAATTGAGCAAATACCTGTTGTAGCAGTAGCACCTGAGCCAATGACAATGGCTGGTGTACAAGCGATCATTCAAACAATGTTGGATCGTCAAATGGAAGAAACTAGACGTCTGCTTCAGCAGAATCGTAAAGAACTTTTAATGCCGATTGTACAGCCCGAATTGAGTGAAGGGCAGTCGGATGAAGGAAACTTCAGTGGGGTTGTTGATCAAGCCAACCCACCAATAATTAGACAAAACAACCTCGAGGGAGGAAACGGTGGACTTGGATGCAAGTACAAAGATTTTTTGACTTGCAAACCATCGACCTTCACTGGAAAGGAAGATTTGATCGGTGTTATGGATTGGATCTCGGAGATGGAGCTAGCCTTCATGACGTGTGGTTGCAGAGGCAAGTTGCAGACCACGTTCGCAGTACATTAGTTCAGGGGTGGCACTGTTCGTTGGTGGAACACTCTAGGTAAGACCCTAAGCCCTAATGAGCCACTGCAACTGACTTGGGCAGAGTTCTTGGTGCAATTCAAGCGCAAGTTCTGTTCGGCCCAAAATCTGCTGGAGTTGGAGAACAAATTTCTGACATTGAAGAAAGACAACATGTCAGTTGATGAATACACCAATGCCTTTACAGAAAAAATGGAGTTTGCATTGCGCATCGTCCCAGACGAACTGACAAAAGTTGACCGGTACGCAAAGGGACTCCCATGGGAGTACGCAGTACCAGTACGTCAGGCACCTACTTTGGAGGCAGCTATTTGGGCTGCCACGTCTGTTGAGGATATGATCAAGGGGAGAACCGCCATCAAGGCTGAAGTTGGCAAAAAGAGAAAATTTGAAGGAACTTCAGGTTCCAACAAGAAAAGTAAATTTTCGAAGTCTAATTCGAAGAAGTTTGGAGGAGGAGGAGGAAGAGGCGAAGGGAAATGGTGTGAAAAGTGCAAGAAAAAGCACTGTGGGAAGTGTAGTGAGGAGGTGACCTGCTACAAATGTGGAAAAATTGGGCATTATGCCAACGAGTGTCCGTCCAACAAGAGGATGCGCTTTGGATGTAACGAGGAAGGGCACATTTTGAAAGACTGTTCAAAAAAGAAGGAGACAGCAAAACCCAACATTCCACCAAAACCGAAGGCGAGAGCCTTTCAGATGACACTTGAAGCTGCGAAAGATGAAGCTGATGTCGCTTCAGGTACCTTTCTCGTAAACAAATTGCCTGCCCAAATTTTATTTGATTCTGGAGCCAACTACTCCTTTATTTCCCATGAATTTGGTAGAAAACTAGCTTTGCCTGTCGATAGACTAGATAATGCCTTATTAGTCGAAGTTTCTAGTGGTAAGTTTGTACCTGTTAGCCATCGCATGAAAAACATCTTCATTGATTTGAATGGGAATAAGTTCCATGAGGAATTATTGCCTATCGAGCTAAATGGTTTCGACATCGTGCTGGGAATGGATTGGCTTAGCGCTAATGATGCCGAAATGTTGTGTAGAAAGAAGATAGTAAAAGTAAACCCGTCAGGGAAAGAGTCATTTATGGTGTATGGGGACACACGCAGAGTAGATTCTGGAATCATTTCTCTAATGAAAGCCAGAAAGTGTTTGGTTAAAGATTGTACAACATATTTGGCATTCGTGATTGATGCAAAGAAGGAGAAAAAGGAGATGCAGGGCATTCCTGTGGTGTGTGATTATCCGGAAGTATTTCCCGAAGATCTTCCTGGATTACCGCCTGATCGACAAGTACAATTCCGTATTGACTTGTTTCCAGGAACCACGCCAATAGCAAAAGCACCGTACCAATTAGCACCAACAGAGATGAAGGAGCTGATGATGCAACTTCAGGAGTTATTGGACAAAGGTTTCATTAGACCTAGTTCATCATCCTGGGGAGCTCCAGTGTTATTCGTAAAGAAAAAGGGCGGGAGTATGAGGATGTGCATTGATTACAGAGAGCTGAATAAGGCAACGATAAAGAATAGATATCCATTGCCAAGGATTGATGACCTGTTCGATCAACTACAAGGTTCAAGCTATTTTTCAAAGATCGACCTAAGGTCAGGATATCATCAGCTGAAGGTGAGAGAGCAGGATACCGAGAAGACTGCATTCAGAACACGATATGGACACTATGAGTTTTTGGTTATGTCGTTCGGACTAACCAATGCTCCAGCAACATTCATGGATTTAATGAACAGGGTTTGTAAACTGTTCCTTGATAAATCTGTGATAGTGTTCATAGACGACATTCTGATTTACTCGAAAAGCCAAGAGGAGCATGGCAGTCGGCAGACACTTGCGAGTAGTGTTGGAAGTCTTGAAGAAGGAGAAGATGTATGCTAAATTCTCTAAATGTGATTTTGGATTCGTGAAGTCCAATTCTTGGGTCACGTGGTCAACCAAGAAGGGATAATGGTTGATCCAGCAAAGATTGAAGCTGCAATGAAGTGGGAACAACCGAAAAGTCCCATGGAGATCCGAAGCTTTCTAGGATTAGTTGGATATCACCGAAGGTTTATCCAAGGCTTTTCTTCGATCACTACTCTACTAACAGCTTTGACCCACAAAGGAGCTACTTATGCTTCGAGTGATAAGCACAAAGAAGCATTCGAGTTGCTAAAGAAGAAGCTATGTGAAGCACCGATTCTTTCTCTACCCGATGGAGTTGAAGTCTTCGCTGTCTATAGCGATGCGTTTGGGGTTGGGTTGGGTTGTGTTTTGACCCAAAGAGAAAAGGTGATAACATATGCGTCTCGACAGCTGAAAGAGCATGAAAAGAACTACCCCACTCATGATCTGGAGTTGGCAGCGGTAGTATTTGCTCTAAAAATATGGAGGCATTATCTCTATGGCACGAAGTGCAAAGTTTTCACTGATCATAAGAGTCTCCAATATCTCTTTAATCAGAAAGAATTGAATATGAGGCAAAGACGTTGGCTAGAGTTACTTAAGGACTACGACTGTGAGATACTTTACTACCCCGGTAAAGCCAATGTTGTTGCTGATGCTCTCAGTCGGAAAGTCACTCTTGAAAGAAAAAGGCCAAGAGCGTTGAGAATAGAAGTTGTCTCGACAATTGTGGAGAGTATAAAGAAAGCTCAAGAAGAAGCTTCTGAAAAGAATGACCGAAAGGAAGAACGTTTGGGCAAAACGTCAGTGTTCGGTATAAACAGTCACGGACTGAAGGTATTCCAAGATCGGATTTGGGTACCTAAGTCCGGAAGAATAAGAGATCTTCTGATGGAAGAAGCTCACAAAACCATGTACTCGATTCATCCTGGCAGCACTAAAATGTATAGGGACCTGAAACCCTATTACTGGTGGCCGACGATGAAGCTTGATGTAGCAAAGTATGTGGCCGAGTGTGTAACATGTGCTCGAGTTAAGACACAACATCAGAAACCATATGGGAGTTTAGAACCTTTACTTGTACCTATGGGTAAGTGGGAAGACATCGCTATGGATTTTGTCACTAAACTGCTCAGAACAAAGAACGATCACGACATGATTTGGGTGGTCGTGGATAGCTTCACTAAGAGTACGCACTTCATAGCAGCCAATGAGAAATGGTCTATGGATAAGCTTACGAATTCTTACGCGAAAGAAATTGTGAGGCTTCACGGTTTTCCCTTAACGATTGTATCGGATTGTGACAGCCGTTTCACCTCAAGGTTTTGGAAAAGTCTACAAGAGGAATTAGGTACCAAGTTGTGTTTGAGTACAGCTTACCATCCACAGACTGATGGTCAGAGCGAGCAGACAATACAAACACTTGAATATATGCTGAGAGCATGTACCCTGGAATTCCAAGGTAACTGGGATGAGCATTTACCCTTGGTAGAATTTTCCTACAATAATAGTTTTCACTCGAGCATTAAGATGGCACCTTATCAAGCTTTGTACGGACAGAAGTGTCGTACGCAGTCTTGTTGACTTGAGGCTGGGGAAAAGCAGTTTATGGGACCCGAGATAGTCCATCAGACTGCTGAAAAGCTGAAAATAATTAGGGAGAGAATGTTAGCGGCTCAGGGTCGTCAAAAGAGCTATGCTGACAAGAAAAGACGACCGATAACTTTTGAAGTTGGAGATTCAGTTTTGCTTAAAGTCTCTCCGTGGAAGGGACTTATAAGATTTAGTAAAAGGGGAAAGTTAAGTCCAAGATTTATTGGACCGTTTAAAGTTCTTCAGAGTATTGAGAACCAAGCTTACAAGCTCGAATTACCCGAAGAACTGAATGGAATTCATAACACTTTCTGTGTGTGTTATTTGAGGAAGTTCGCGGGAGAAGTTCCCGATATAATTCCAATTTCGGAAATAAGAATTGATGAAAATAAGAGGTTAATTGAAGAACCAGAGGCAATCGTTGACCGTAAGACTAAGAAGTTGCGACGCAAGATGGTCGAATTAGTGCTTGTCTATTGGAAACATACGAATGGCCCAAATCTCACCTGGGAGACGGAGAGTGACATGATGAGTCGCTATCCGCATTTGTTTTTCGATGTGTGATTCCAAGAACAGAATCATCCTAAGGGGGAGAGAATTGTAACGCCCTTGTTTCTAGGCTAGGCATTAATATTGATGTAATAGTCTAGGTTAACCTTTGTAACTCGTTTTGAAGTAATAGAAATGTATTATTTGAGTATTATGTGTTTTATGCTTAATTATTGTGACTTAATTGAATTAAGGATAAAATAAGCATTAAAATAAAATATTAGATAAACCCAATATCTATGAAGGAAATTGTAGTGGTCGTGACAAGGGTCCCGGATATATAAAGAATGCC